>NW_028145444.1:4762500-4980000 GCF_977016875.1 Pavona decussata | reverse complement strand
CAGTGATTCAGCAACCCACTGACCGGTCACCCAGACGTTATCAAGTGCAGACCGAATCTGGAGCGAAATATTTCAGAAACCGTCGACACTTGCGTCCTGCAACTCAGAGAGACCAATCAGAAGAGCTAGTAGGGCAACCTGCCCTTCCGGCAGAGTCAGTTGCGCCAGCATCACCACCGACGAAAACCGTTAGCCAGACATTGCCGACGCAGTGTGTGCAAGACCACACACATCCCAGCATTGCAGCCTCTAGACCACGACGAACTGTTAGACAACCAAAAAGACTGATCGAAGAATTGTAGCTGTAGGGACACTTAAAAAAACTTCGAGAAACTTTCAGTTGATTTTATTGTTGTGGTTGTTTTTTTTTTTATTAAGAAAGTGGGATGTTGTAATACTAGATGCGTGCAGAATGTGTGAGCCACTCGGAATAATTAAGCTATGAATAATGCGCGTAGAATGTGTGAACCGCTAGGGATATTTAAGCCATTCATTATTATTCAAGTTCAGTTGAGTTTAACCGTCGTTCGATTATAGTAAAAAAAATTCTTTGTGTCAGTCGCTTCGCGTTCGAGTAAGTAAAACCTAGAGAGTCAAATAGCATGAGGAAACACTAAGCATGTACTATGAGGGATAAGTAGTTGGTTACTAAGTAAATCGTCTTTATATTTTGCTACCTTTGATGTTTACCATTCCTTGCAAAAAAGTCCTCAGCTTTAAGGTGGCCGCGGGTATTTATCAGGTTTGCAAGTCTCTTTTGAAATCGCGTTTTGAACAGGGAAACCTAAGCAATTTTAGAATACAGAAGAATCATAAAGAAATATAAAAGTATAAATTTTATGTGGACGAAACTTGGTATTTGTTAAGGACAAATTGTTGTCCTGCGCATCTCCTTACCCCCCTCGTGGGGGCCGCGTGGCTTTATCGATCACCCATGTGCTTTGCGATGTTGCGAAGTTTGTTCGCTTTCATGACTCGATTTTGGAAAATTAAGCCTGAATATGCCCAAAAATATGTAACTTATCGTTTTGGCCAATTGTTTGAGCTGGTTTTATGTATTTCGGTATTTGTTGAAGCCCTAATTGCTAGATCTTACATTTTGTATTTTTAGCTGTACCGAGCGACCGAACGAACGAACGAACGAACGAAAGAATCGACGAATGAATTACCGATGTACATGTAACGCGAGTGAATGATCGAGAATGAATTGAACGGGTTGGAATCGAGTGCCGCCTTTCGAGTAACAGAATAAACATCTTCAGTGGCTATAAGTTGTCTTGCGGTTTTTCCAACGGTACTTTTAAATGATATTTTTAACTGTCTTATAGAAACCAAAGGTTTTTCAAGGCCTTCTTTTTCAATAAAAAGCTATCATATTTGATATACAAATTTGAACTCTTTGCAGTAACCTCAAACAAACTGGAAAACATTTAAAGTTTGCTCACAGCAATTTACACGATAATCTGAGTGTAGATTTGCAAAACTAGCGAAGTGTAAATTATACTCTTAACTGCTCCATTCCGCATACGTTTGATACCTACTCTGACTGAGCCTGTATCCACCGCTTCTAAGGATAATATCTCTAAAGACTTCTATGTAAAAGTCTGAAAAATCGGAGAGGTACATCAAATCTTATTGACTATTAAAAATGGATGGCTTAATGGCGAATGATTAGGAAAATGAAAAATGATTTCAACAACCAACACAACCAACTTGTTTGGCATTCTTTTCAAGTTGTTTGTTAGCTTGCTCGAGGCTATTCCAAAAAAAAAAATATCCAAACTGAACTCTCCTTGCACAGAGTCAACTAATTTGAACAGCCCAAATCGTTATTTACTGCCTCTTTTGAAAACCCTTTATGTCTCCACAGAATTCTGGAGGTGTAAATGGTTTCGATGCTTTTCGTAGTTTACTGACTTTTCCCTCTTTCTTATTTTGCAGCCCAAGGAAGTTTACAAGGTTAATTTTACTTTTTGTTAATTCTACCACTGCGTAAACAAGGGTTGTAAAGGTGAAAATAGCGAGTATACAAAAGAAATAAATAAAAATAAACGACACAATTTAGCTGATATCGATGCCATAACATGCACGTCCCAGATTACTTAAGAAAACCTTAGCGCAAACGTTTTGACAAATCCCAAACGTTTAAAGTTCGTTGTGAGAATTACTGAAACTGATTTGGACAGTGTAGTGGGGAAGAAAAGACCAGAGAAAAAGGAAAGAGTGGTTTAGAGTCCAATCATGAGTTTTCATCCTGCTGGAAAGGTGAAAACAAAGGATGAGCACCATAGAGTCTTCGATGTGAATTTGGCTAATCTACCACATCCAAGATATACAAAGGATCGTTTCGGATATTATGTAGAACCTTTTTTTTTACATTTTGAAATGCATCCCCAAGGCCAATTCCTGTGATGGTAGTAGAGTCTAATAATTTCATTTGTTTCAGCCGTTGACGGTGGCTACTCTCAGTGGAGTGAGTTTTCAGAGTGCAATGCCTCATGTGGAGGTGGTGTTAAGCTTCGCATGAGATCCTGTAACAACCCTCTACCAAGCAACGGAGGGCGAAATTGCAATGTCCTGGGACCAGCAGTGGAAAAGAAAATATGCAACTCCTTCCCATGCCGTATGTGCAATAAGTTATTACATTGTTGTTTCAAGTTAGCGAATCCTTGCACTCTAAGGATGAAGAGATAAACGAGGAAATAACTTTTTTCGGTGGAATTGAATTCGTTTTTTCTGGTTGGTTTATTCTTGACGTTTGACTGTATTTGTATCTTCATAGCTGTTGACGGTGGTTATTCCCAGTGGTCGAATTTCACGGAGTGCACAGTGACTTGTGGAGGCGGAGAACAGAAGCGTACAAGAACCTGTACCAATCCTCTGCCGTGCTGTGGTGGAAGAAGCTGCCAGCACCTGGGACCAAGCACGGAGACACAAAAGTGTGGCACATGCAAATGCGGTATTAAGACACCATCTTTCAGCTTTCTTTGAATTTTGTTTCATGGTTTTCAAGGGGAATGTGACGTCTTTTAATATCTTGATGATTGCAAAGCTTAAAAATCAAATTTAGTATGCAAGCTTTTTTTCTAAAAAAATCTGCACCGAGAAAATGTAATAGGAAGCTAGCTAATATAGTAGTATCCGTTGAAAACTATGCTCCAGGAATAAAATTCTACCTAACATTGGTAGAAAATGGCTTTCAAACCACACTTATCTATTATAGCCCACAAAAAGAAACGTGTGTTCCAACCCGAAAGAGATGTCTGACTCACTTTACTTTCATATTTTTATTATTTCAGTAATCGATGGTGGATACAGTGAGTGGTGTCCGTTTACGCCGTGTAGTGTTACATGTGGCGGTGGGGTGAAGCACCGTAGTAGAACTTGCACCAATCCTCCCCCAGAAAATGGAGGCAAACACTGTGACCAGCTGGGACCAGAAAAAGAATCACAAGTGTGCAATACTGAGGCTTGTCGTAAGTGTCATTTTCGGGAGTATCATTTTACAAGATCGTACTTGTATTTCTTCAAGCATTCTAAAACTCATTAATAATTCAAGAACAGAAAATAAAGGAAATCCCTATAACACGAAGGGGTAAATGTGATCTTAATTACCACAAAATTTGGTGAACTTTGGCTTTGAATTTATCCAACAATTATGGTTTGAGAAGCTATACAGTATTATTGGTAAAAAACTCGGCTGCGCTTCATTTTTTCAAGCCCACCTCTCGGTGTTTGGAATCGGATGAAACACTCTTCCTTGTGTTTGATATATCACTTCTACTATTGTTGGACGGGACAATTTCTTTTATAAACTGGTTTATCAGTTTACAAATCTCCTGAAACATGAACTTATTCTAGGATTTTTGATTTCAAATTATCTAAACCCTGTCGTTGCCCGTAATGGTTGAGTCAGTCATGATTGATAAAATATTTAATGTCGGTATCCAAAGATAGCACCGCTTAATGAATGTCCTTTGAGTGTCCACACGTTTAAAGTGAACATCACCCTGGCTACACACCTTAAACACACTGAGAACATTTATTTCGTCAGTAAAATGCAAAAGGACTTCGCGGCAACTTGGAGTCAAAGGTTGATCCCGGGAAGGGAATTATGTATTTTTCTGGATATAACTTAATTTTGTGGTTCTTGAAGCTGACGGCAAATACACGGAGTGGAGCGAGTGGTCTGAATGTAGTGTGACGTGTGGAGACGGAGTTCAGAATCGTTCAAGAACCTGCACCAATCCCCCTCCTCAACCAGGCGGAAAAGGATGTGAAGACCAGGGACCTGCTGATGAGACGAGAGGATGCATCCCAAAGCCATGCCGTAAGTTCATTGACAACATTTTGCGACAACAGTTGAAGGTTTTTCAACTCAAACAACAAACTAGAGTGATGTTATTTAGAAGGAACTGCATTCGTTTAAAGTATTCAGATCTTAGTGACCCTGCGAGCAGAGGCCCTTCGATCTTATCTACGAAGATCGAAGAGTCTCTGCTCGCAGGGTAGATCTTAGTCGGAGAGTGAATGATAACAAATTGCTAATACCGTAAAATCTTGGTCATAAGCCCACCCCGTGTACAAGCCCACTAGGTTATAGGCCTATCTATTTGCAAACAAAACAATTTTACATGACTTGAGAGGTTAAAATTATAACAATGATAGTTGTCCGTTGCTTTTCTATATACTTGTTCCTGAATCAAACGAAAGAGTTTTCTTGGATGAAACTTTACAAAGGCTATCTGGTGTACCTGGAATCTCTTTGAACTGTTCATTGCGATAACTGCACTAAAAGATAAGCCGGTCAGTTATCGGATATGATTGATCAAGAGCAGTTCTTGATCAATTTCATAAGTAAAATGGACCGCTCGTCTTCTGCGCTTGCGATTAGCAGTGCGCATACAAGGATTAGAATGCGGTGGATATTTGGGAAAGCAAAAGGTTTTTTAGGAAGCTTCTTATGTGGTAACGTCCAAGGTATGAATATCATCCATGCAGCTCATTTGCAAGGATTTGTTAAATATCAGGTATTTTTGCTACTTATTTGATTGAAACTTACCTTCTATTTCGTCAGATAGCTTCACAATCTTATTTGTTATTAATTGATGGCACTACAGAAAAAAAGCTGAAGGCGGGTTGACAATCCTAGGCATAAAATCGGTCCTTTATCTGAATAATTAGAAGGCGGATATCTACAGCCTCCTTTTAATGATCGATTTAACCAGAAGTAAGGGTGTTTGAGTGATACCTCTTCATGCTTGTACCAGCTAGGAATGGCTTCAGTGATTCTTAGTTTCCCAGCCAAATTTAATAAATCGTTGTTTCAAACTTTAAAGTCATGTTCTATGGTATTTCTAACGGTCTCAGGATGCTTTCAGCTGCTCCGTCAGCCATCATGTAGGCTTGTAGGCTTCGAAATCATCTTGATCACGTTGTGTAGCTTTGAAGCAACTGCTTTAACCTCATCAAGAACATTCTTAGTTGTAATGAAAACTGCTACTATGACAATAGCGAGGCTTTCATGCAGCACTTTTGCAACGTCTTTGGTCTTTGCGATGCTATCTTTGTCCCAACCATAGCTTCTAGTTTACGGGATCAGTTGTGGCTACTTATGGCGAGACAATCTAGAAAAGTGAAAATGAGCTCATACATTTCCAGCAAAATTTACGCATGCTTGTATTTCCACTCATCGCGTCTTGCATAGTCAGGGGCAAGATTTTCTTCGTGAGTTTGCTGTGAATACTGCACAACAAACTGCAAGGTAGTTTATTGTAAAGTTTAACTGCAGAGTTGGTTAACACACGTCCATACTTTCGCAGCAATCGATGGTAATTACACCGAATGGGCCGATTGGTCTGACTGCAGTGCGACTTGTGGAGGAGGTTCACAGACAAGAACAAGGACATGTACCAATCCCTCTCCAGAGCATGGTGGAAAGAACTGCAGTGAACTGGGACCAGCAGATGAGACACAGGAATGCAATCCAGACCCCTGTCGTGAGTTTTTATTGATTTCTCCTCAACGTAATCATATGAGAGGACATCTTAATAAACTTACGCCATGCTCACCAACAAAAAATTACTTCGCAGGTTTCTGTTTTTAATTATCAGTGTAGTTCAAGAGGGTATGTAGGCAAGACACAATCCCTTTTAGATGTCTTATTTTATAGCAAACTTGTGTCAACTTATTTTTTGGATTAACTTAACTATGGGTGATCCAATGTAAGCAGTTTTTGGTTACAGTATGGGCCATCGATAACCGCAGCTGTTAACAGGACAATATGTGGAGAGATTTCTATCGTGACAAGAACATTACACTAAATAACAAAACCTCTTAAGTGATGAAACACCTCAAAAATTCTATAACACTCTCTTAAAAAGGGCCATGTGTCCAGCGGCAGAAAAAACAACCCAGACCTTTCATAAAAGTCCACGTTTAAATCCTCAGCCAGTGTCAGCTTCTAATTTGACGATCCAAAAATAACCAACCGTGGAATTAATGGTGTATTCATGGACGATTTTGCGTCTCATCTTTGTGTCATCTTGCTACCTGTGACCTATTAAGTGACGAGAACTTAGAACTGTAACTTTTCATTTTATCTTTTCAAAATAACAACAAAGCTTGGGAATTGTTTCCGAATGCGCCATTGAGGATATAAAGAAGGTTACAATCGGAAAACTAAAAGTTCAACGCTATGAGCGATCGTCTAACAGCTTATCATCAGAAGCTATTTGACGTAAATTTGTTATTCATCAGCAATCAATGGTAACTACACTCAGTGGACCGAGTGGTCTGAATGCAGTGTGACTTGTGGAGGAGGTTCACAAACACGAACAAGGAATTGTACCGAGCCTCAGTACGGTGGAAAGAACTGCAGTGAACTGGGGCCAGCTAGCGAGACTCAAGAATGCAACTCAGATCCTTGCCGTAAGTATTCATCAAGTCTAGCTCCGAAAATGGACGCAGTGTAAAGTGGTTTTTAGTTGACTCTCGAAAGTAATTTACAGGGGTCCGCAATTGTTCTGACAAATTTCGCGCCAGTTTTTCGAACAATTAATACAAAACCAATGGTGACTTGCAACCTCCCGCGCTTGCAACCATTTTTAAATGCACTTGTTGATTTCGAGTCCTAATTGGTTTATTGTGTTGTTGCCGTCTTTTGATACTGGTTAATGTGATAAAGTAAAATTATGTAAAGTTCCTTGAAATAGAATAGAACTGTTTTTCACATAACTGGTAACCCCTGTCTGGTTGAATCGACATGTGTAGGACCACTGTTTATTTATTTTAAATTTAGCAATTGGTTGTCACTGAGACATAAAAAGTTCGGATACAATGAGATTCCTTGTGTCAAATTGCGATGAAAGAATATACTTCTGTTTGTCAGCTTCCTTCTCTACCTGTTCTACACGTACTCCTTTTATTTACTGAGTCAGCCATTCCTTTTTTCGCAGCAATCGATGGTAACTACACTGAGTGGATGGAGTGGTCTGAGTGCAGTGCGACTTGTGGAGGAGGTTCCCGAACAAGAACAAGGACATGTACCAACCCCCCTCCACGGTATGGTGGAAAGAACTGCAGTGAATTAGGACCAGTCAGTGAGACACAAGAATGCAATACAGACCCCTGCTGTGAGTTCTCATTTATTTTTCCTTAACGTAATCATATGAGAGGACACCTTAATAACCTTACACCAAGCTCGCCAACAAAACATTACTTCGCAGGTACAGTATAGTTCAAGAGAGTATGTAGACAAGACAAAATCCATTTTAGATGTCTTATATTTCAAAACAAATTTATCTCAATTTATTCTTGGATTTACTACAACCATTACTGACCCAGTGTGAGCAGTGTTTGGTCACAGTGTTGGCCATCGATAACTTCAGCTGTTTTAAATAAGACAACATATAGAGAGATTTCTATCGTGACAAGAATATTACAGAAATAAAAAAAATCCCTTTAGCGATGAAACTCATCAAAAAATCTATAAAACGCTTTTAGAAACGGCCATGTTCCAAGCGGCTGAAATTATAACCCAGAACTTTCAACAAAGTCCAGCTGCAGTGTCAGCTTCCATTTTGACAATCCAAAAATAACCAACCATGGAATACAGTATTCATGGCGGATTTTGTCTCATCTGTGTCTCATCACCTGTTACAAGCGTCAGGAGATGCGCCTTATTTTCAGACTAGGCACCAGTCAGCCGCGCGGAATGAACTCCGACTTCCGATATCTTTAGGTCGTCACGCGCACATCGCGCGCGCACGTTACAACTTTAAATCTGACTTCATAGCGCAAGCCAACTTTTTAACGTAAATCTTTTTCCACTGATAAAGGGCTAAGCCCGAAACGTCTGGAATAATTTCTACACATTGGCACTGAACACTCGTCTTAGAGAACTATATTTTACCTTTCCCTTTTTATAAGTACAAGTGCCACGCAGCTAACCAGATAATGAGACACAGGAATGCAACCCAGACCCCTGCCGTATGTTTTTATTCAATTTAGCCCCGAATATTGACCTTGATGTACCAACGGAAACAAAATGATACGAACAAGTATAACTACCTTAATAAGTAGTAAATGAGAATGCCTTCGCACTTAATTGCATGTGGTTAGGCCTGAAAGGAGTTATAAGGTTTGTTCTGATGCCTCAGCCCAAATCTTTTAAAACAGTAATAAATTACAAGGCCTTAAAATGCATTTTGTCCATAAACAGTACGATGAAGCAGTTATTTCTGCACTCTACCAATATACCCTACCGTGAGCTTTTGTTGATCATGTGCTCATTCAAACTTGACAATGGAATCCCTGCAATGTTTGGAGGGATACCTTAATGTGCTGGACATTCAATTGAACTTCCTAGCTTTTCACTATCTGGTTTGTTCTGTTTCGTTTCACCAACATTTTTTGTGTCAACATTTAACCTTTTTACTTTGTGCAGCGGTCTTCTTAGTGTCTAATTTTTTAGTTGTGTGCTTTGTTACATGGGCTTTGAGTGCAAGCAAACTGAGCTGGATGACACAAACCTGCCGGGTTTTTCACATGTAGATACGAGACCCAGTTAGCATAAAAACAACATGATTTTCAAATGAAAAAAAAAGTGAGACTAGTGAGGTTTGTCGGCCAACTCCAGCCTCGCTTCCACTCACAGGCCAGGTTACTAAGTACACAACTTTTACGTTGACAATATGAGGTATGAACATAACCAATGTCCAATCATCAGCTGCTTACTTCTATCGTACGATCTGGTATAAATTAAAATTGACTGCAAATCAAGAAATATCCGAGTATTCCGCTTAAACTCCAACTGCTTGGTTCTTTCATGGATAAAGATGCATCTTACGTTACTGAGAAGAATACATGAACTCAAGATAACATTACATTGCTGTAATGATATCTGACTCACCCACTCGCACTTTTTCAGCTCTTCCTGTGAAAGGCGTAAATAAGCCAACTGTACCGTCTCCAATCAATGGTAATTACACAGAATGGACCAAATGGTCTGAATGCAGTGCAACATGCGGAAGAGGTTCACAGATACGAACAAGGAATTGCACTAACCCCCCTCCACAGTACGGTGGGAAGAACTGTAGTGAAATAGGACTAGCTTATCAGACACTGGAATGCAAACACGACCCCTGCCGTAAGTTCAGATGAACTGATGATCTCATATATTTGTGTATAAAACCGAGTTCAACACTGACCACTTATCGTTTTTTTTAATCGTGCAATCTTATTCAGCAATCAATGGCAAATACACCGATTGGTCAAAGTGGACAACGTGCTCTGCAACTTGTGAAGGAGGAAACCAAACACGGACAAGAATTTGTTCACCTCCAAAATACGGTGGAAAAGACTGCGAGGTGCTGGGGCCTGCTAATCAGACACAGAAATGTAACACAGACCCTTGTCGTGAGTAAACCAATTTATTTTTAAAATAAACCTTGGAATAATACCTGGAAAAATATAATTTACTGTGGTCTTAATAGTCTACTCATACTCCCGTCGGAAATCAAGGCCTGGGTAGAGATTTATAAAAACATCTTAAGAGTTAATTTCTGTAAGAGTTGTCCGTTTCATGTTTCATGCAGTGACTGAACTTAATATCGAAGAAATGGAAGTTTTACGATTAAAATTCCGGTTCCTAATCTTTTTTGGGCGAAAAATAAATTTAATCGATGATCGCTCCAATCGCTCCAAAGCGAGCGAATTTTGACTCGATTTTTAACAATGTTCGGAAAATGAATCCACATATTAAAGGGGCAGTGTCACCTATTTTTAGTGTCGATGTGAATAATCACAAAACGTATTTTTTTCAATGGAATATTTAAAATAATAGTTCAGTTTTGTTAACGATAACCCTACTAGTGCACAGAAACTACTGTTAATTATGTTTGGCTCCAGATGGCTAGGATGGAAGTGGATTGCAACTTGAAAAAATTGGCCAATTTTATCAAGTTCTGCATTTTAGTGAAGACGTTGAAAATTTGATCAGCAGGGATTTGCTGAAGCAAAGGCATATAAAAAACCAGGAAAGATTTATTGCTGCTAGGCGTCTCTGGGTCATCGTGACTTCATTCAGTTATTGATTATGGTTTGGTCATCCTACGAGAAAAACCTTAATATTTTCTTCCCGATGTTATAACAGTAATTTCATGTTACAAAACAGGTTCTTTGTCAAATATTTGGGCAGTTTTGACCAAAATACAGGAAAATCGTCGTGACAGTGCTTCTTTAAAATGCAGAAAAATCTCGATGCGTAGACCAGGGGACTATGCGTTGCTTGAGCCAGATTAATAGATTAAACTGACTCAAGCATAGAAGATAGGCACAGATGTTGGTCGTTCGGCTGGTGGGTTTGTGGATTGCTGGATAGGAAAATGACTTGTGTGGTTAGTGTTGTGGACTGGTTTACATGTACTGATGTATACATATTAACTAGTGAGCCACTATAAGATTTTGTACGGCTTACAAAACTGGGGTAACTGTTCTGGCCAATCATAACATCAACTGACATAAACAACATAATTAAAAAATATCAGACCCCAAGCACTGAAATAAATCTACGTGGTGCTTTAGACAAATAAAGATGTTCAAGGAAACAAGCATTTATTGTCACTTTGATTTTCTTCAGCTCCTCCCTGCTCAGGAGGCCTCGACATTGCCTTCATTCTTGACAAATCAGTAAGTGTATCAAAAAAGCACCTGTTAACTGCGATAGATTTTCTTGCAAAACTCACGGATGAGTTCCAGGCAGATCCTGACAAAGACCATTTTGGTTTCGTGACATTCAGCCATCGTGCTGATACCGAGTTCACGTTCAAGGATGAAGCCTATGACAGCAGAGAACATCTCAAGAATAGAATCAAAAGTATAAATAAAAAATTGTATTATCACACACGGACCGACTTAGCTATGATAGCAGCAAGAGAGAACCTGTTCTCGATGACTGGAGGAGACAGACCAAACATCCCAAATGTGATGATTGTGCTGACGGACGGAAAACCAAATCATCAACCCAAACCTTTCAAGGACTTTGCTGCTGAGTTTCATAAGGACCCTAAGGTATTGACTATAATAACATGTTGTTACATGTTAACACATTAATGTAACTTTTAAGGACGAGTTTTTACCGTGTCGCAAACAGCATGGCAAAGGCGCAAGGCCAAGTCAACCTGCGTCGTGTCTATCATGAAAATCTTTCTGCGTCATCTGAGTACCATGACAAGAAGAGACATGAAACAGACAGCAATGGATGAGGAAGCTCTTTAGCAGCAGGGGCTATGACGTATTGAGAAGGATGCAGAAGGCTACCATCTCGAGTTCTCTCAACATAGTGAGAACTTTCAAAGCTACCTTCACTTGACTTTCCCTGAGGGAATAGCATAGGAGCTCAATATAGTTTTAGTATCAGAGAGCTTTAGATTGTCTATTGATTCTTTATCTTTTATCGCCAATTTTTTTTATCTCAGCAGTTTTTTTTAACTTAGCAGGTTACGCTGCGCGCCCTAGGTGGTTCTATTTTAGCATCCATACGTTTATCAACTGCACATAATAATAATAATAATAATAATAATAATAATAATAATAATAATAATAATAATAATAATAATAATAATAATAATAATAATAATAATAACTTCATTTCTTTGTCAATATAATATAGCGGTTTCCCATTACGTAAGGACACCTATCTAGGAATATAGATATAAAAATATGCTTTAAACCCAAATGATAAAAAACTAACAACATATAAACATACTTAATCAAAAAAGAAATTCTAAGAATTGGACAGTACGCAAAATTAAGTTGCCGTGCGATAATCCGAGACACTTTCAGGCAAAAGTGTATAATATTATATAAAAACACGTTATGGGAGTCTAAACTCTCTTATAATTTTATCGTACGCAAAGCAATGTGTTCTATCTTTTCATGCAGACATAAAATCACATTTGGGACTCAAGTTTACAGTTTTATATATTTTGGTGAAACAGGTTGCTGGGAAACTGTATACGGTGGCAATAGGAATCGGAAAATATATTAACACAGCCGTCCTGCGTGAAATAGCTGGTGAAAATGGAACTGTGATTACCTTTAAAACATTTGAGGAGCTGGCATCGGCATTACGTGCAGTTAGAAAGAAAGTTTGTGGTACGTTACCAACAATTCTATTATGTTCCTCTGTTGTCAAGTCTGTCGCCTATTGTAGTTTCATAATTTTCGTTCATATAAAAGGCACGAAAATGACGGAGTTGTTCGTTTTCCTGCTAGAACTCACTGCACGTGCTACACGCCATAACAGAGATCTTATAGGATTTTCCCTATCCTTTTAAGCTCTTTTATCCGGTGATTTCGTTTTCTTTTAGTTCGACGCTGGCTCATTTGAACATCAGGGTTGGTCCACCACTCACACTCCTCCCCTTCAGCGACGTCGGCTCCTACCATAATGATTCGCTCTGACGAAGGCCAGCTGATGCTGGAAACGTCAGTACTTGATCATGAATGTCTCTACGGTACCCGAATTACCTTATCAACTCTAATGATAAAACCAAACATTCCTTTTATCTACTCCACAGCACCACAGCTTCTTTAGAAACTAACCATCTTATCCATTTTTACCATCATTGTCTTCCCCTTTTGTACCTCATCTAAAATTTGTCTTCCCATCTTGCAATAGCATGAGCCATAGAGTGACTATGAAGATGACTATACCAGGTCTATATCGCTTCATTCTATTTCCCCTATTTCATCGTCACGTCCCTAGGGACTTCGTGTTTGGTTCTCAAGCTAGAATCTGAAAAAAGTTGAGTTGTTGTGATGTTTGCTGTGTTTTTGGATCCCAATTTTGCCTCCATGGTATTGTCCTGTCTCGATTTTTAGCCCATCCCGCAACAAGCCTACAAAATCCTGCAGCCCTCTGTCACCATGTTGTTTTAAGTCTCGTTTCCAGATATAAATTCATAGTATCCTCCATCCTGCTTCAGCTTTAAGACCATCCCATATTACGTTTACAACCCAAAGCACGTCCGGCTTCTCAATTCTGCTGCCATGTCGTTTTCATACCGTGTCCGCCCCCCCCCCCCCCCGGGGTCCGGACAAAACGTTTATAGTATCCCGTATGGCACCAAACGTCTTTAATTTCCATTCAATACTTTAATTGCTAAGCCCACTTGTAAAATGTACTTGTTTAACTGTTTTCTTCTTGTTTGTTTTTCAGCCTAGATATAAGATCTTGCCAACAATACTGGATATAGCGTGGTACAAACAACAAATAGAAGAAACAAGATAATTTGGGGAATTTAATTAAGAATCATAACTGAACGTGTTTACTGCTGTAGACCTTTTCCCCAATTTTATTTCAATACCTGTATTAAGCTTTTCAGTCCACAAGCTGGTTGTAGACTCTGGACTAAAAAGATCAGGATTACTCTCAATATAATTATTGTAGGTACCGTAAAGTCCCAAAACAATTTCTGGAGTTATTTACGGAGAGACCTTGTTTTTCAACCAACTTGTGATTGAAATACTATGATACCAACACGAACAGTCCAAGAGATTATATGCCTGGGGTGAGGTGTGGGCTAACTATAGTAAGGTTCTTTACGTCCAATGCAGGGTATGGGGGCTTTATGAGGCGGGAGGGACATATTGTCAGAACTTATTGAAAGGTACCCAAATCTTTTCTAAAAATGTGTCATTTTGCCACACAAATATTGTAAATGTAGGCTGAGTAAAAATAGGAAACGGGAAATAAACAGGACTGAGCTGAGATGTTGCACGGCGTTGTAATGTTATTTGCCATGATGTGTCTGAAGATTTAATCCCAGCGTTATTCTTTAAAGTGGCTATAAAGAAAAAAAAATTATGCTTATTTGAAAGGCCTTTCAAAGACAACAAGAATAGCGTTTTGTTTTTTTGAACATCTTCTCTCGTCCCAGAGATATTCAAGTTTTTGTTAAAGACTGATGTCGTCACAAATCTTCTCATTGCAAAGACAAATCACAAAATCAAGAATATCTCGGAAACATTGGAGTGATGTTGGTCAAACTTGGCGCCAGCAATGTACGCCAGGTAAGAAACAAAATGACATCCATTTTGGACGTGCACTTCATATGCACTTTAAGAATTTTCGTAACATGATGGCAATTTTGAATGAGGGTAGCTATATATCTAGGCCCTAACCACGGATTAGGGAGGGCAACTGAAAGATTGATATGTTCCAATGAAAAAAGAATCAATTGACAGTGAAAAAATTAAGGTGGCCGAACACAGTTTTCTAGTATACAGGTGTTAGTAAATATTATTTGAAAACTACGTACTTCTGAGAACCTGAAATTAGCATGGTGCGAGATTAACTAAGGAGGAATAAATATTGATACCTCTTGTTGAGCAAGGTGCCGTTATCATGACAACGCAGCAAGCTATTAACCGTCCACAAATAATGGTTTTCCTTAATTTTTAGAAAATGCACTCGTTAGATTTTTTCCATGTTTTGCATCCAGAAAAACTCACAAAATACTGACATAGTGATGCTGCTTTCATGTTATTTTAACAGAGAGATCTCCTGTAAATGTTGGTTTTGCACTTTAATGTTTTTTGAAGTAACCCTCTGTTAGATTTTGTTTTTGGTTTGTAGGCGAGTTACGCTTTTAGACAACTACTGTTTTGTCAAATTTCACGAAATTGTAAGGAGCGCTTCCTTAGAAAACAGTTCATTTCCATTAAAACAACCAGTCACAATTTTTTGCTCAAGTGCGCATGCGTGGCTTTTAGTTTGGTTTTCGCAGCAAAGATGAAAAGCGTACAAAAAGCTTAGCTCATTCCGAACTCACTTTCTTTGTTCAGCGATAAATGAAGAAGGATTCCCAAACGAGAAACTGAGTTATTTTAAGAGCAAAACTTACCTTGTGATCCATTTGGTATAAAATCGAGGGATCAATAGTATTTGCTTACCACAACCCTAGCGCGCACTTACTAGCATCACTAACAGAATCTGTAAAGCGCGCTTAAACTGTGTTCGGCCACCTCAAACGATATGAACTTAAAGCTTATTAGATTGTTTAGATAAGGAAAAGTGAATCCTCGTCTTAAGATCAACCGGTCGATACGACTACCACATACGTTACTGCTATGATAGTGTCCATTTAAGACGAACATTTTCAAGAAAATCCTTGATGTAATCGACATCAACCTAAAAGATGTCAAGAAATCCACGAGTTCAAGACTTCTGTCAGAGTTGTGAACGAAAAAAGTAATTGTATGACGTTATAGGACGAAAACAAGCTTCGCACCAAAACGAGGCTGTGCCTCGTGCACGTCTAAGAAAATGTGTCCTACATGGGAGGGAAAGACGCTGTCGCGTCCTATATAATGTTTTCAGCATCATCAGGTTTTTGGAGCTCCCTCGGCGGGTGGACCGGTGAGGGTGGGACTCTGTAGAGACTCTACGCCCAGCAACTCTACCCCAATGAGGGGGGTAGGGGGGAGTAGAGACGGGGGAGCATTTTGCTCAAATTATTTTTTCATTTCTTTCATTTTTATATTAACATGTTAAAAGGCGCGATTTTAAGCGGCGTGAAAACGGCTTTTAGGGGTACCCCCGCCTTAACTCTTAACAGCATAATCAACCGCAATCAATAGCAAGGTACTGCTCGGTAGCTCTAATGTGCACCTGTGGGTGGTAAATCAAGTTAAAGCTGTTGAACAGTAGTTTACTTTTGTTTTAAATTGTTTCCAAGTCAACAACGAAACACAAAACTTTACTTCAAACCTAAAGGGAGAGGTGAGCAAGGATGTTAAATACATGAGAGTCGTGTTTAAATTTCAGCTTTCATTCCCCGTCTTAATGAGACCCACCCAAGAATAGCCTGCAAGCCAAGCATTCCGAGTGTATTGATTTTTTCTCCCCTTTAGGCTCGGTAAAACGTAAGTTTTAAACGAGACTTGACTGAGACAGCATGTTCCATCCCATACAATGAGATAACTTTGGCTGAGTTAGTTGTGTATCAAAATTATGTGGTGAATGCACAATTATACAGGTGGATTATCAGCTCTTTACATTGGGAAAAGCAGCCTCTTCATTTTTCGAGATAATAAGATGAAGGAATTACAAATTCCAGAAAGTGTTATCTTTTAAGACTCGGGATTGTCAGACTTATGCCTAGCCTTCAGATCTGACTCTGTAAAGGTAGAAAACGAGCTTTCGTACCGTTTTGACGAAACTCGCATTGCGACCTTCACCTATTAACATCAGGCATTGAACAACCAATAGATAAGAAATTTGAGACGGAATTGTTTTGAAACACCAACAGTTTAGTGAGCCTTAGGAAGGAAAATAAGTTTCAGTTCCGTCTCGATAAAATTTTCAAATTCGGTATACTGACTGAAAGTGCACATTTATTTTTTGGGGTGGAATGCGGTCATTGAATAGGAGAGGTCGAAATTTTAGAAATCTATTGCAGACAAAATGTCTGCCAGATCCTATCAAGAAAGAAACGTCTGGCTGCAGTCTCCATGAGTATTGAACGGATCTTAGTTGAAAAGTCATGGATAAAATAACCGTTAATGTCTAAATCAGTCATTAACAAATCCTTAATCTCAGAAATGTCCAGAGCACGAGAATCTTATTTTAGGTTGGATTCAACTCATGCGTTGGCACTGAGAAATAACTCATGTTGAAGTTCAGCTGGTCGAACCTTTACGGCGGCTCTCGTGAGAAATTATTACCACAGCAAGAGTCTTTCTGTGAGATTCTCTATTGGTGAATCTATTGAGCATCTGAGTGGCTACTAAGGCCAACGCATGTGAACTGCTTTTTAACTCCGAAAAAATAATTTTAAGCGTTGGCCCTGAAGTGAAGATAAAGGTAAAAGATAAAGCGAACATTTTATATACGGTAAAATGTTAAAGTTAGTAGTTAGAAGCTTGTGGAGCCGTGTATACATCAAACAAACATCTAAAACAAACAGAACAGAAACTCCTTAAATTAAAATCCCAACTGGCAGGGAAGCTAACCAGATGGCTAATTAGAAAGCGTGGCAGAGTATTTGAAAAGTGGACTACCATGGAGCAAAGCCAGCATGTGGTCAGAGAGGGGACTGGGATCTGGAACCTGGGTAGTTTACTACGTGAGAATTTTCATGTCTATTCTGATATGTCAAAGGTTTAGCGTTACATTTTTGTCAGTTTAGATTAGCACATTGCCTGAAGACCCTTCTGAAGAGTAAAAAAAAAAAAAAAAAAAAAGGAAAGAAAAAAGCGTTGAGATATTGTGAAAGGGTCTAGTGCAAAATCCATGCTCTGATGCGCTTAACTTAAAAGGATCCATGGGATAAACTTTATATCCCGGCTTACACCGTAAAATAGCATTTTTTTTTAGATCGTTAAAGACCCGCCCAACATCCAATATGAACGGATGGCTTGTAAGGTATATGGGCCCGAAAGGATATGCTTTGTCTGAGTTACTGTGCTGCTTTATGTCACTCTATGTTTGTCACTTTTTCTCGCCTAGATCTCTTATCAACTGTATAGCCACCAACATAGGTGTTTTGAACTTTTATCAACGTACGTGTAAATTAATGTTATTTATATACTGAGTAAAGGGCTCTTTATTCTTGAGACACAATACCAGTGTAAATGTTTGTATTCTTTACAAGGCTGAAAAAACTGAATTGAATTAAGACAATCAGATAAAAAAAAAAGCTTCTAGAAAGCGTTATCTTTCGACACATTAAAGACTTAAGCGTAGATACTCTTGTCCACTAACCTCATATCTGATGGTCACTGTTATTATTTTTGCACCAGACGAAAACGTGCTTTTGCTTTGCTGAACTCCTCGACTTCCAGCTATTGACGTCATTTTTTGTGAGAGTGAGGTATTTTAGTCCCTGTGAATAATTCGCGACAATTGACATTAAGATACTTTCTCTCTATTATTAACTTAAAATCCCTCAAATCATAATTTTTGGGGTGGATTCTACTCTTGCAGACCCGATTTAAGGTAGTGTTCTATTGACCGTATTACAGAATAACAACAAGCGAGTGGAATAGCAGTTAGATTTTTCTTTTTACTTAGTAAATTTGGGAAGACGTTCTGAAAATTTGCGCTGACATATGATAACTTAAGAGCGATTTTGTATTCCAATAACTCCAAAAACCTGTTATAAAGGTTTCTTTGTCATCATTGATGCATTCCTACTCCAGAATAGGGTCAATAGAACGCACTCTAAGTGTATCTTACAAAAGAACTAATTTTGACTTTTGATTCACTAGGAGTGGTCGGAAATTTTAACCGAGCTTCCACAGACATAATATGTCAGGTTCCATCAGGAACGAGACATCCGTGCGATTTGAATTTGACCAGCAGTTTAATTAAAGAGTTAAAAGATAAATGCCAGAAATATCAGAAACTGAGGACCTAATCATGACCTGATTTTTTTATTTTTCACTGCTGCTCATAGATCGCTTTAATCGGACATTACCCTCATGAACACGAAAACATCCAAGCATGATAACCAATATATCCATCGACTTGGCGTCAGGTCTGTGGCCAGTATTAAGGCAAACGAAACAATTATCTTGGTAGACATTTCATACCTGAAGATATTTCCTGATATTTCAGTCATTGAATGCCATTTTTGAACACACACCTAAATATGCAATTTCGCGCAGTATACGAGTATCTTGATTTACGTCTTTATCATTTTTTTTTTCATTGATTTTACTGCATCGGTAAAAGTTCTGGTCTGGCTACGAGCCTGGGCGCATTACATTATAAGATTACCTTCAAGATTTCCGTTTACCCTAATTATAAAATGCCATTTTTCGCCGTGGGATATTCTATTTTTTGTGTGAGTCTTGTAATCAACCTTTAGTTGTTTTGCTGGTCGACGCAAAAATTCAATTGCTGATAAAGATTTAGCTTTATCTCATGAGCTATTGTATTTTGTTCGCCTTCCCTATTTTTATAATTTCCTTGAGGAAGTGCACAGTACCTCCCCATTTCCATGATCTGCTGCACACTGACCCTTTATTCCACGTCTATTTCTTATTATTTTTGATATTCAGTGTTTTTCTTAGAAGAATTCAGAATTTCATGTCAGGTGCCTCATTCCCTTGACACTTTTGCTGTTTTTAAACTTGTCAGTTTGAAATGCAAATCAGTTCTCACAACTGCCAACATTAGTATCATTTTGAGACTTCCTTGTCAAGGCAAATAAAGAACTGTAACCTAATTTTTAGTACGTTTTTATACATTACGGATCACTCACTTCAGCACCAACTTTATATCTGATGGTCACCGACGCTATGTCTATAACTACATCGAAAGAAAACGGACGGGCTTTTGTGTTTCTCAAACCACTGAATTTCTCTTGCTTCCACACGTTACCAACCATTGTCATTCAGTCAAAGGAGTAAACCGAAAGAATGTTACCGAGTTGTAATTTCCGTGTAGAACACTGAAATTATCAAAACTGGAAATCTAATTTTTGGATGATTTATAACCGCAGAGAATTGATTTAAGTAGTGAATTTTGAATTTTAATTGACTTGGAGTAATCGGAATCTTGCGTGATCTATTACCAAAAAATCTGTCCGATTCTATCAAAAACGAAAGATCTAGTCCTTCTCGATCTCGCAGAAGTAATAGTAATTTAACCAGCAATAGATAACAGAAAGGGCAATATGCTTTTAACCGTAAAATACCAACAAATTAAAGACATATCGGAAACTGAGAACTTAATGACAGGTTGCTTCTCAATTCGTGTGCCGACATTCAGGCAAACTATAAACTTAGAATGGAACGCATTTCAGGTCTCACTGAATTGGATTCTGGTCGGAATTTTATGCGATCTTTCACAAGTGGACAAAAAAACTACAAGATCTTACTGAGAGACTCTTAGTTGATGAATTCATTAATTAAACCCGTTAACAGGATGAAATTGATATTTTTGTCGCTGTCCGTAATTAATCACTTAAAACCCACTTCAGGATATCACCCCAAAACTATGAATTCAAAAATTAGATACGCTCCACTGTCAGGATCAACATCTCGACCACACAAGATAAACAAAGCTTTGTAGCTTATCTTTAGTGTCTCCGTCTTATTTCCAGGTCTTACGAACTATGGACGAAAAATTTTTAATTGGGACAATGTTGGCACAATGCCTTAAGACCCTTCCCTGAAGTATACAGAAAAAGAACACTGTCCAGAGAGACTGCGGTAATGGCTCCACTATCAATTCCACCCGCCATAGATAAACGTTTATCTTTTCACAAATAAAATCCCTTTTATTACTCCATCGGAGCCTCGCCCAACACTACGATAACCTTCAAAGAACCAGTGGTAATAAATGGTGCGATGATTTAGGGGCAGAAAAGAACGAGGTTTGTTTGAGGGTTAATTTACAGCTTATGTATAAATTTAAAACTATACATGCACACATAAGCAGGTCTGTTAAATTGGCATGTGGCCATGATCTGCGTCGCGTACAGAAAACCATCTTTTATTGTGGATTCAGTGGATCTTCTTCTTACGAAAAACTTATAACGTGACATTTACTTATTATGGACAGATCAGTTCAGTGGCTCATAGAAAGACCATTTGAACGGTTTCTTCTCCACCTGGCCCCAGTTGTTCAAAGGCCGGATAACTTTATCCAGTGGATAAGTCACTATCCGACAGTTTCAATCTGTGCAAAGATTTCAGTATTTCCTCCTGTACAAGCGAATACGAACACTCTAACCACAGCTTAGGGAGTGTACGAAAACCCTGGACAACATTAAACGTGAAGTATTTTTTAGACCCTGAAAAGCGCCTTATCCGCCGGATAAAGTTATCCGGCCTTTGAACAACTGGGGCCTGGATACGAACTTCTTCCAGCTTCATCCAATACAGCCGACTTTCAACCTTTTTTCTCCGAATTAAAATAATTGAATATTACATCAGTCCAGGCTTCACAGCGTTTCTGATTAAACAATCCACGTCAAATAATGTTTTGAAGGCGCACGATAAACGTGTCATCATAACCTGAACCTGGAGTCATCTAATTAAGGTACGACGCACAATGATTTAGACCAGTGTGCCATGAGACTCATTAAAAACGAAGATTCCAGTTCTTGAAAGTGAAAGTCTTAAACACAAAGCAACAAATTTTAACGTTCTTATAATAGTTCTGTTATTATGTAAATCTTGAAATACCTAGTTTGCGTGCCATTATGCCAAGGGACCTCTCTCAATCTTTCATCAGTCCAAAGTATGCATTTTCTTAAACGATCCGTTGGGCTGAATTAAAGCAAACAGCTCAAAACGACATTACTGATCCGGAATAGTATTCAATTCAAACAATCAGCCAATTTAACAATTCATCTAAATGTAGCAAAAGCTAAAACTACCTTTTCTCGACTGTGTTATCCAGTACTGTTTAATAGCTTTTACTTTATTGCTCGCATTTTAGATTTCGTGCAGACCAAAGACCATATTGAGATGCACTCAGTACACAAGGTTAAAAACCATCAAGTGCCAGCGATTCCGTGTTTGATAAACCCTTGATTAGCTTTGATTGCTTTCCAAGCTTCAGCAGTGCAGTTCCGGTGAAGTAACTCCAGTTCATCTTATCAGTCTCTTTCAGACATATCAATCTTCACATTTCCACCTCTAGACCTATCCGTTGTTACGTCAACAGCAGTGAACGTGAGCAAGCTCTTGTGTTTTGTTGCTTTCCTGACCTTTCTAAATTATGTCAGGAAATGAAAAAATATTTGCAGGGGAAATGTTTTGAAGCAGTTGAGAACTTCTGTTGCTTCAAAATAAGGAATACGAACATTTTTGCCCTCGTAGAGTCTGGATTCTTTTGAGACTCTTTGCTGGAATAACTTCTATCTGTGAGAATACCTCAACAGAAAGCAGTTATTACGTATGAAAGAATTAACAAGCCTGCCACAGTAATAGATCTACATACAATGGGAGTCTCGATTTAACGAACCTCTATATAACGAAGTCCTCAGTATGACGAACGATATTCTCCAGCCCGGCCTCGAACCCTCCGCCGATATAACGAGCCAATTTCCCTAGTCCCTTGGCACTTAAATCGAGGTTCCACTATAACATGTTTATACTTGACTCCTAAAATTTCTAAAGGCAACCCTCGGGATGTTTATCTGAAGGTACCTTCCCAAAACCAAGAATTTCCTAATGCGTAGCTTTAAAAAGTGGTTTTCCACACGACAACTACAAAACTCAGTTGAGAAATATACATCTTAAAATATTTCTTGTGAGACTGATATCGTGTAAGAAGTAACGTCATTTTGCTGAGCGTGCGACCAAAGCAAGAGAGTGGAAAGTAATAGGGAAAAAGAGGAGGGTAGGGGTGGGGTGGGAGGAAGAATGAAGACAAGAAGGCATTGTTACCTGTTTCTAGTGTCACTCTATTTTGCTAGTACTCACTCTTTTACTTTGCTCAAAGTGTTTTATTATGCAACAATTAATGATATTGGTTATTACACATTAGTGCAGATTATACACAGACAACTATAGTACATAGAAACGAGTATTAGTTATCTATGGGTATAGATGGATAGCATGGAGATGGATTGTACCACCACTAACTGGCCATTATTTTCAATGTGGATTTGAAAAACAAAGCATAACTGACTATGGTTTGTTCTTCCTGAGGAAAATCACGTAGTGCTTTCTTCTTGATGCGCCAGGAACAGTGTCATGTTTGAGCAAAGGTGATTGTCAGACCCGGGTGTCAGACATGATGCAGTTTTGACCAAACCACAGCGAAAGCTCCGCTGACATTGCCCATTCACGTATCCAGAGTCCTCAGGCTCTTTGGCTAGCGGTTGGTCGTCAGGAGAGACTCTGGGGTACTGGAATTTTATTTGCATTGCCAATGCAAATAATATTCCAGGACCCCAGAGTCTCTCCTGGCAACCAACCGCTAGCCAAAGAGGTTGAGCATGAGGACTCCGGGTACGAGATTGGACATTGCCCCATCAAATTGTACGCGTGTTCTATACCAAAGGTATGGCATCATCTTAACGCATCACGTTTGTGTGTTCATGTCTTTCCTCACTCACGGGCGAGTCTGCTTTCTACTTTATTGTTGCTGGATGCAATCGATACCCGACAGCATTTTACTGTCGATTGTCAGATAATGCGTCTTAGGACATTTTTTGTTTTATGATCATCAAACTGTAGCTCCTATGCGTGTGTCCACTTTTTTTACCGACCCGTTGACCTCGGCTTAGGTAATTTTAATGTAGAAACAGTTCAGTGTGTTTCTCATCAGAAACTTTAATTGCTACTTTTACAGATGTTCCATCAAAGTTGCATGTAGGCCACACACCCGGTTCATACTTAAAACAAAACAGTTGTTTTGGAAAACAACAAGCAGTGGGTCTGAGTGACTGTCTGAGTGGTTTGCGTTAGTGATCCGTTTAACAAAATTAGAAAAGTTGCTGGCAAGCACCCAGAATGTCCTTTTTCACCACGGATCATAGAGTATACTCAATGTTTGACTGTCATGAAAACATATCTCGGAGTGAATGTATATTTTCCCTACCCAGCCTTATTTCATGATTTTGTTACCAATCTTTAAAATTAAAGAACAGAACATTTCCTAATATGCAAACGCAATTTTTTTTCCAAACTGGTTGAGGACTTTCACCTTTTCAGTCAATACATAAATCATACATGCAGATAATCACTGAATTCTCAAGTTACGTCAACTTTGCTTTGATCCTTTGAAAATCAAACTTGTTATCATGTGCGTCAGCTCTTGACAAAGTTTTGTCTAAGTATTCCCTAATTGGAACCTTGAGTTTCAACTAAAAGCTATTTGGATGTACTATCCGCTGATGCTGTTTGGTTGCTCTATATATTGAAAATTGAAGCTTAGATTTTTTTTCTTGTGTAGTTAAGCACTGAAAGGTTTTATTTTGGAATATAGACTGATCAACCACTTAACTTGAGCGTCATGATAACCATGGCACAAAGAGGGCGTCTGAACCTTTGAAACTACGTTTTTTACACCAAAATCACTTGGGGGGCTAGTTAATTCGGTCGGCTTTGACCTTGCCCAGTTTTAGCTACCGTGTAGCATGAAAATTTTGCGGGTTTTAATTTTTGCGGATTTTGCGGATTGACCTCGGTCCGCAAAAATTAGTTCCCGCAAAAAAAAAAAAAAACCCGCAAAATAAAACGCCGCAAAAATTAACTCCTTTCCCCAGTTCTTAACTCCCTCCCTTAAAAATTCCGCTCTACTGGGCGAAATACATTGGACTTAAACAAGAACATTAAGACGATTCTCCATTGGAAAAAGCAACCACGGAGCTTAGAAACATTCGGTAGTCTGTATCTACTCTGTATAATTAAACCGTATTAATGAAACAGTGTTTTGTTGTGCATGGTAGGGGAAGGCTTTTTGTTTTGTTTTGTTGTTGTTCAGTCTCTTTGCGCAGTAAGGTTTTCATCGAGTGTAATATGTAAGTAGAATGAACTGTGACTCAACATGCCACACCGTACAATAAAAGTTGAAAATATTAAGGTTTCTTCCGCTTAAATGTTCTGCTGCTTAAACAGAAAATCGCAAAAATTAGTTGCCAGCAGAAATTTCAGTCATCTTCAACGGCAAAAACTTGTTCCTGCAAACCACAAAAAATCGCCAATCCGCAAAATAAGACTCCCGAAAAATTTTCGTGCTACACGGTATCCACATTCCTTTAGGACTTATCTGAGACTTCCAACTTCTAGAGGAAAACTGTAATAGTACTGCTTTAAAAATACTTCATTCGAACATGATGGTCACACTTTCGCCAGAGTCATCCGCAGATTTGACATTTGGTTCGGATCATGATCAACAGCTGGTCTCACTCTATGATTTTATCCATTGGTCCAATTAGCGTTAATGGTAATGACTTTATTATAGTTCACATACATGTCTCTTACAATAAACCCTATAGAGCTGAGTGCCAAGGCAAACATGGCCGCTGCTACTTGTCCTCCAACACAACGGAAGCTATGAGACCGCACCGTTACCTTACAGAACACCGGGAACTATGTCATATAAACTTGGCTTTTACCGCAAGTGGGATGAGGTTTATTTAATCTCCACCACCAGTCTAATATGTAAGAGGGTCAGGGGCAGGGTCAATGGTTTGACGTCTCGTCTGATGTGGGACAAGGTGTCGGTCTTACTTTGTACAATATAGTAAACACACCACAGCACAGCAGCTGCTCAATAGCTTTCCTTTGAATGGTCTCAGTCACTCAAATTTCATCTATAGAATCAAAGGCAGAGCCTTTTTGAATGCTGCGACATAATCAGTAAACACACTACAGAAAGGTTCTGCTCAGTAGCTTTCATTTGAACAAGGATGAATGGTTTAAGGACCCTTAAGTTAGAACCACCTTCAACGTTTGAGTCTTAGGGGATTAAAAGTGAGTGATTGATGGATTCAGTATTTTCCTAAAATAGCAAGACTCTGTGTAGTGTAAGCCCGAGTGGGGGCGGGGGAGGTATTCCTCTATATAAACTACATAGGTACATCTGGCCCTAAAGAACATGCGTTTTTTAGCCTTTTCAGTGGTCCGAAATAGTTTGGTCTGAAAGTCTGAAAAGGGGATTAGATTTCACAGAAATGGCTATAGATTCTAAAAATATACTTCCCTTACCGTGAAATCAACCTTGCTCGTTTTTTAGATTATTTGTTTTACAATTTTTTTGCTGATTAGATCCTTCACTACAGGATCCGGTACTTTTATTTTGTCGCCCGAGTTTGTCGCGGTGGCCCTTGCAAACACAGTTAATTACTGGTTTTTACTGAATAGATTCTAAAGACCAGGTCTGAAAATGAGCTAGTATGAATTTTAGAGGCGGGTCTGTAAAAGGATAACAGAAATTCAGTACATATTTATGGTCTGAAATATATTCAGGGTTTCTAGTGGAGAACCGAGCGACGCACACCCGCACCAAAAATTCCAAGGAGTACCCCCCGAGAGTGTAAGTATCTGATTAATTGCATTAAAATGACTATGGCTAATGTGTTTTTAAAAACTGATATCTTCATTGGACAAGCTGTGTAGGTTTAGTTTCACGAGATTCATCTTGTCTGGTATCCAAAGTGGACCACCAGGTCAAATCGTAATCGTAATAAAGGTTACGGTTAATCATGAATTCCAGTAAGCAAGGTGCAGAACGGAAAATCGTATGCCTGTCGAGTTGCAGATTGTTCAGTAACACTAGCTGCACAGAGAAACTAAACGGAAGGCGAGAAACTAGAGCTGATATAGACAATTAAAGCTGTTAGAAAATATACATTTGTGTTGGCTGCAAAAATTGTCTTCGAATTTTCGAAATACAAAGTCATGATTGCGTTGGCCGTGAAGATGATTTTAAAAAAGCATCAGAAAATTATGTTAGGGGGAATGCTCCAGAGAAGGCTGACGGCAAAGTCACTAAGGTAGTAATTAAGCTGTTGACAATATTTAAAATATGTCTGAGCTAATTAATTATCTGATTAATTAAATGATTCTATTAGAGAAGCCCCTAATTAATTATTCTGGTTGTATGAAGTGCCAGTCTCACACCTCCTAAAGTTTCTCTCTTACAAAACCCTGAAGAGGCTATAATTTTGTTGTTAATAAACATCAAACTGTTTGTATTCTATAATTTGATGACACAATTTTTTACAAAATTCCCATAATTGGCTGGATTTAGCCCTGACCTTCTGCGAAAACGTCGGTCTCCCCAAGATTCACTCAAAAATAAGGTTTACTAATTATCTGTAAAGGACCCTATCAACAAGGAACTTAATTTTCCTGGTTAGCTGAATCACGGTCAGCAGCATGTCTTAGTTTAGTTCTCATCAAATGTCAGTTAGAGAAAAAGAACAGGTACGATTCTTTGTTGTCTTAGAAACTCGGTGAGCTAAAATGCGGTTAAACTCTAGGTATTGTCTAACATAGTCAATTACTTACTTTTACAAAATTCCCAAAATTGCTTATGTTCAACAACAACAACAACAACAATTTATTATGACAAAAGACAAATTACAATATTACATACCCACAATTAGCAAGGGCTATTCGAGGTGGGTAGCATTTACAGTTGTTTGCACGCTCAAAACGAACAGAAAATTAACAGCACAAAAATAGAAATGATTCATTAAACAAAGAGAAAGGCGTGGGCTTACTGCAAAAAGGCCGCCATTACCAATCCACCGCGGACGGAAAACGATGGCGGCTGTACATTTTTACCACAATATCTTGGGAAGCTAAAACAGCCAATACGCTTATAGAAAGCTATGCGGCTTTTTGGTTAAATTAGTCTCTGTACTAACATCATCTTGTATGCTAGGTTTGAAGTTTTAGAACTTGTTAAGTCCCGTACGCTAAGAATTATGCCGCTAAATGTACCAGTCGCCATCTTTTTCGTTACGGTGGATTTGCTACAAACAAATGAATTGAAAAAAGAAATAAAATCAAAATGAAAAGATTTTGCATTCAGTAGCTCTTGATGAACGTAACGCTCCACTTAGTATTGGCGACATCATCAATAAATATTTACACTGGAAATTTTAAAATCGAAGAGTAACCATGCAGTCTAAGGACGCACAGTGTACTTTGGTCAATTAATTTGTCCTCATAAATTATCGAAAAACAAACAAATTAAAGACAAATGAATTAAATGACAATTCCCTTTTGTTTAACGCCCGACCTAAGTTTACTAATGGGTTGCTATTGTTAACATTGGATATTAGAAATGTTGGCCTTTGAAGACAGGAACCTGGACAAATCGGATAGAAACTTTCAGAGCAACGAACAAGGGTAAAGAACCAATACCAACGGCGATTAACTTTATTTTTATTGAACCAACGTTACAAAGAGGCAAACAAATGACACTAAAGGCATGCGGAAAGTACCTCAAAGGATGACAGAGGTCAGTTCTTCCGGTTTTAAAACACTGGGCGTGTTTGTACAACATGAACCAGCGTTTTTCAAGTGCCAAAGTTCTGCGGACGAAGTCGGGGAAAGTTGTAAGGGCTTTATTATAACAGAATTAGTAGTAAATAAGGGCGGTTTAGGGCGTAACCAATCAGGACACAGAGATGATACCACGTGACGATAATAAATCGATAATAAATCTAAATAAGGAAACGAGAATGACAAATAGCACACTTTCTCGACACTTTAATTCTCAGGAAACACTGGGACTGTTCCCCGGGGACTATTCTCGTCCCCAGTCCAAAAATATCGCGAATTCCGATATTTGCAAACATTGCTCATGACTCGTTTCTAGAACACCACCAAGAAAAAGAAAAGAAGGCTAAGACACAGGTTAAGACTGGAACCGGAAAACGACGGCCACGTTGACTTTTTCAGTTGGTGTCCACTTCCATCTTGGCCATCTGTAGCTCTTGCCGTAGCCTAAAGCATTTATGAATAGTTTCCGTGCACTAAAAGTTTTAAAGAAAATTTTCATGTTTGTCATGCTAGTGTTACTAACTGAGTACTTGTCAGCGGTTTTTCATACCGCATTAGGAAGTCACGTGCTTTTAGCTGGAATCCAGAACTCAAGCCGCATGAAAGACTTCATGCTGTTCAAAAAATGACATAAATTGTTGCTATTACGATTCCCAAACTTCTTAAGACATCGAAGATATTTCGACTAATGAAAAATCTTGTTTATCTAAACAGATGTCTCAACAAACGTATATCAGACGGCACTTTGGACTTACATAGTCAGGGCCATGTCTGTCTTCGAGAAATGAGTAAATAACCTACTTAACGCCTGGTCAATAATAAGGAAAAGTCTATTTATGATCGCTTTCTCAGGTCACGCACTGAGATATTGGAACTGCATGTAGATGCCTACTAGACTTTTGAGGCTATCGTTTTCCAAACTGATATTATTTCACCGCAAGTATGCTGTAGGATATATTTAAAAGTGACGCATTTGCTTCATCGGTGTTCATGTTGTCATCAAAGAGTTCTAACATGAAAATTCGAATGTTCTCCGGTTCTCTTTACCGCAGAAGAAACTCTAACCGGATCTGAAGCGTGTAAGGCGATATACAACTGACGTAAATTCATCACAAGCGGAGCGGATTTGTCACGCGCACAAACTCAGACTGACAGTTGGAATAGTTTAATGCAAATAGTCTGTTTGATTTGCACAAAAACAAATCCAGACGATGCGATACTCGTGTCACATTGTAACACAAGAAAGCCGATTTTCGATTGAAAGGTTATAAGTACCCGGTCAGTTTACTGTATCTTTTTACATGTCCCAAGGGGATTAGACGTTCGCGAGCATAAACTAAAGCGATCGGCGCTTAAATAATTTTTCGCTGTAAACAATACTTTTACGCAATCACGAAGAACGAACGCACTGGAGCGGACTGTTATTATTAATTTAAACCATGTCATGTCATCGACATCTCACGATTACTATCGTGAAATTCGATTATAGTAACACGGTGTACTGAGGGGACAACCAACACGCGAAGGAACAGAACTTGCGTGAAAGTCTACACGGCGGAAATTAAGGGCAGCGAGCACCCTATTAGAAGTTCCGTTGTTTTGTCTGCGGAAGCGGACGGAATCTATCTGAAGGAAGGCAAACGTTTTTGGTTTGAGTGGCGAGTTTGCATATCATAGAACTGTCAATTACCTTGTTTTCAGCGCGTGATCCAGGTAAACTTCGTCGCCGGCTTCAAACGGCTCAAGAAGACAAGACTGAATATCGCCTTCGAAAATCGTGCCTCGTCGACACGCAACATGGAGTCGACTAGGGTTTTGTTTAGCTATCGATAACGAAGGAACCCTCTTGAGTTGAAACACGCAACATGCCGAGAGCAACAAGATTAAGCTTCGTTTACTGACTATACATTTACCAAACTAGATATCTTTGGGTCATGATTAGGCGTTTATATAGCTCTATGCGATCGCGATCCAACGGCTTAGGAGCCGACCGGGACTACCAAAGAGTGGACTTCAACATTCATACGCCAACCTATTCAGTGAAGTACCTGGGCTTCGAAAAACTCTGGAGCCCGGGTTCTTCGGAAATTTGCGACACTGTTAAAGCCATTTTTACGTCGAAGAAACCCGGTGTGAAATCTTTGGACCATTACTCGTTGAAACTGACCAAACAGGAGCTGTCGTTGCGGGACAGAGACAGCACCGAAGACGAAGAGAAGGTGTTTCTGTTACGACGTATTAGGTTCAGCGGAGTGTTTAAAGCGAATCAAAGAATCTTCTTCTTCACATATCAGCCGGGAACGAAAGCTGAATCAGTGGAGTGCAATGTTGTCTTGTGCAAGAGCAACAGTGAAGCCAAGAGCCTGGCCAAGGTGATATCAAAAGCATTTGGAGACGCCCGCAGTGAGTTTCACCATCAAGAGGTTGCTAACCGAAGGCTTCATGCCGAAGGATTGAATGAAACCAGTATATCGCATCTTCATGTTGATGTGATATCGAACGTGGAGGCCAATAGGATGTATTACAACATGAGTGCTTTTAAGAATTCTCGAAGCAATTCAGCTGCCAGTGCGATAAGCTCGGATTTTCGCTCGAAAAGTCGGATTCCCGACAGACTTAAACAAAGCAATCAGTCATGCCATTTGGGAGCGAGCTCAGAATGGGAGCGAACAGAGAGCTCGCTAGATACTAGACAGAGCGACTTGGAAAGAACTTCGACTAGCGGTGACACCTTTGGTTGTACTTGCGAGAAAGAATGCCTTCTAAAAGACAGTGAATCACCGTCAAAGCCACCGGCTGAAGTTGACGAAGAAGCGGTATGCGAAAATTTGAGCGGTGTTAATGTTGCTAGTAGCAAGACACTAGACATGGAAGCCACTGAAACCATAAGCATTTCGACTGTGGGAGAAGTAGAAAGAGAGGATGAAAATGCATGTACTGATGGCTGCAATTGCGAAGCGAATTGCGACTGGTCTACGGTGTCGGTCCTCCACGAAACCGAGATTTAAGTTTTATTGTTCCCGGGTTTGTTTGGTTGCTCGGATAACTTTTTAACGTGACAAAATGGCGCTACATGGTGGTTAGCTTTGAATATTCCTAGTTGACGGAAGGCGTCAAGTGGTAATTTTTACGAGATAAGCATTTTACATATACACACAGAGATAAACCATCGATTGTGTTGTATGGTCACGTACAGTTGCGCGAAAGTTCTGGATGACGAAGTTGGTGAACGAAGCTCGGATTAAAAGCACCAGTGGGTGACTTAATAGCGGCAATTGCGAAATGAATAGCCTAGAAGAAAGTAAACCGCGTATTACTGTATTATTCTATAAAGTTCGTCTCTTAACGCTGCGAACAATAGAGGACAAAACAGATTACACATATGCAAACATTCGCTTGGTAATCTGTCATGGCTGAGCGAATATTCCTCTAAATGCCAGAGATGTTAGCGCCGTTTCTCGCTCAGTGTATAAAGCGACTCAAGAGCTTCTGGTTATTACACCCGATAGGCCGGGGCAATTTCTAATTTCCCAGAGAGCAGGTTCTTAGAACTGACGTAATTAGTGAATTTCTCTCAAGGGCTGTTGTGTGCCGAAACCATTGAATTGTTTTCAATCGGTCGGTTCTTCTGTGCTCCAAATCATTGATTCGAGAGCTATTGTCAATAGATGCAAATATGATTGTAATGCGGCTATCACACTAGCGTAGGAGGGTGTTCAGGAAAGGTTCGTCGTCAACCTCATGTCCGGAGAATGTGACATTTTTCCTTTTCCGCCCTTCAGTCGGGGAAACGAGACATCTATGTTCAGTTTTCTGTTGTTTAACGTTTCACACTCTCAAGCAAATAACAATGTTTACCTCGCGACTTCTTTGTATTGTTATTGTATAATTTCACTATTCATTCTTAAAACTGCCCCAAGCTCAGGATCGATTTCATTTTAATGGTCAACACGTCGAATCCACGTTTGTCTCTGGGGCTGAGAGGCGAACACTTCCTTCCTGGCGGTATCATTGAGGATAGCTAATACATTGACGACAAATTACTTTAATGGAGATGCTTTAGAAAAATCGATAGACATTTGGGAATCAGTTAGGCTCTGGCATTGGAAGATATTGGACATAGACCGTGTTGTTAATGTCTTCCGTTGCTCCGGGCTTGAGTTGTTCCAAATGCAGCTGTTGATCACTGACTCACTTCCAGGAGGATGAAATGGAAATCTGACAAATCTCAAAAAATTTACACTTGAAATTGAAAACTTGAATGGTCACACGTTGTCAAAAGTTAATACTCTCACACAACATAATTTACAGTAGCAGAGGTAAATGAGATTCACCTTTTAGATGGGCATCTTAAGCATATTTTAATATGTTTTACAAAGTGATTCTAGCTACAGCAGTTGAGTCTGTTTTTGACCACTGAAAGGAATGCTACTCTCGGCACCTTTCCATGTTCTGTTTATTGTGTTTTATGGGGTGATTTGTCTACTGAGTCTAGGCATTAACTTCAAACGTGTGACCATTCTGAAAACCGTAGGCCAGTACTTTCGTTTGATCTCGCCAATTCATTTTAATATACACCAGTCAACGTCATTCTAACTTTTCAGTCGGTGATGGCCATTCAGATGAAACCTGCTGAGCAGCACTTTCCTATGATGATGTTTATTATGCTGTATCTGTAAAAGACAATTCTAACTATTGATTCTGAAGACGAAATTCTGGAGTGTGACCACTGATACAAATGAAATATGCGTAGCACTTAAAGCAGTTCTCTCATCTGATGATGAGCACGGTCAAATTAAGGATTTATTTTATCTTGTTTTGACCTTGGAAACTGTTGGGTTAAGAGTTTACAAAGGCATGAGAGGAGAACATACTTAGCTCTTCCTGTTTTCGGATTATGGCTCGAGTGTTCATCTATTTTAATTTAGTAAATTCCATTTTGAGTGACCTGTGTATCCGGATGTGCCAAATACCTTGCATTCACGGCGTTCACAACTGAGTGAAACTGTTCAGATTCATGAAAACCACGCATTCTGTTTCTAATCTTTCTCCCATCTAGAGAATTATTGCATCTAAATATGGTTCTACATGCAGCTTCTAGAGCTAGAGGCCGTGGATGAATTCCTAACGAAAAAAATATGGCGATTGAAAGCAATTATACCGAACGTTCCAGGGGTCATTTTTCATTTGTGCTTTTATAGATGGTTGAACGGTTCTCTGTTTTTGCGAGTTTTCGGCATTGTTCTTAACCCTTTTTGAAACCCTCAAGCAGAACGCTTGCCAATTTTTACATTTTTACTAAGATTTCGGCGGATCTCGGGTGAAAAAGGGGTCGAAGATAAGGAAATCCTCCGATTTGAAAATTGCAGTGTTTCGTGATGTATTTAATAATGCAGAAGAGAAAAAGTTTTAATTGAAAGCAATTATGTTTTCGCCCGCATTGTTCAGGATTTTACCTGTCATACAGGGCAAAAGAAAAAATTAAGAGGAAATAAATCCTTACGCAAATGCGTTAATAACATTTTGATGCCAGTGGAAACGCACGAGTTCATTAGCGGCGAATTTCCTTTCATGAGGCAGATTATCTTGTATTAAAATTGATTGTAAAAATAACTTCCAGTTTTATTTTAAAAAATGTTTTTTGTAAACTGTCAAATAAATATTATTTATCATGTCATATCCTTTTCATATGTAAAAGAAATATCAAGCTTCCTTTACTTTTTGAGGTTTGGAAAGGCCCAACTTCAAATTAATTAATATAAAGAAAATGTAAAATAATTATCATTTTGAAAGAGCTCCAAGAGTCTTATTAGAATATTCAATGCTCTTGACCCCCACTTTTTCTTTTCGATTTTGATGAGCTTAAAAACATTTTTCTTACAGTCAAAGTTAATTACAATGCTCTCTTTTCCTAGACGCAGCAAGCACAGAATACAAAATTGCTTTGACTACAAATTTTGACATTTTTATTTAAATTTGTAATATCCGGTGCAGCAAATATACTACTCTGCGATATGATAATTGTTCGACAATTATCGTTTGTTTACATTTGCCTGAGATTATGACAGATCCGGTTCTGTTCAGCAGCTGTAGTTACTTATAAAAGCTATTATCTAAATTCAAAATTTCAGTTTATGTAAATTTCCTGCCAAATCAGTCAGTTCTAGTTTCCTATAGCATTTTCTCGATTTTCTTCGTAATTATTGTGTATTGTGTATATCCAGACACAAAAGTGAAATTGCATTATAACAGCATTCGTGGGAAGACAACCTCTCTCCAGGGTGGTTTGGGAAAGTACAGCGAAAAATAACATTAAAAATCCAGTCCGCGGCAAGAGTTTCATGAAACTAAGTGGGTCTAAATGATATGTAACAGTAGCATAATTTTAGTAAGCATTGTATGCTTTTAGACTGAAATATGAAATGGTTGAATAACAAAGTACTAATTGATTCTTTCCCAGTAACCAATTTCAAGGCCGCAAAGACATATTGCTTTTCTTTATAATAAACATGTATGTTTGAAAAGCTTATCAGAACTTGTGACAAATACTGTGCAACAGCTTCACTAGCTATAATCTTTCAAGGCTGGAATGTTGGAACTACAGTTTACAGCTTTCTGAAAGCATATTTAATTAAACATACAATTAAAGGGACATGTCCCCACCATCTTTTGTCAATAGCATTGTCTATATTTTTACGGCTGAACATGCTAAAAAAGAAAATGGGAACTCCGAACCATCAATATTTATCATGGGCCAAAAAGCGCCCAATGTTTCCATTATCTTTCCAAAACAATACCAGTGATAAAGTATTTTTTTCACTATCATTAATAAGATAGGTCAAGGCAAGATCGTAAAAAAGGCTTAAAATAACTTAAAGCAACATTATTATGAATATCCCACATGATTCTGGCAGAGAACTATCTTGCACAGCTGTATGCTGCTCAAAAGCATTCATTTGAATGGTCACCTTGCTGTGTTTTTTAATGCCCTGGTTGAATACTGGAGCAACGACCTGCGTTCAAATTTTTCCTGAATTCTGGCAGCTGCTAGGTAACTGAGTTTAAATAAGACCTGTGTAACACTGAAATAAAGTACAGCATGTAATATGCGTGCACTACTCAAGTGTGACCATTCAAATGATCAGTCAAAAAAGATTCAATTTGAAAGGACGAGTCTAGTTAGAGAAGACCTGCCAACCTCGCCAGGCAGCACATTGCACAAACTGCAGAGAGTTCATAGAATTACTGTGCACTTTATCAAACTTTAATTTTGCTGGGCGGTGAATCTCTCTGACAGCACGTTTCAAACTGCAAGTGGTACCACAACTGGCCCTACGTGCCTAGCAAACTAATTTCGGTCTAATTAGATTAAAAAGGTCTCTTTTAAAGCTATTGTTATCATGCACAATTATTGTTATTGTTGTGGTGCTGTGTCAACTCAAATGGTTCAAAGATTTTCGATACCTCACTGTGGCAGTTGTTTAGTATCTTATGCTGAATAAGGTGTTTTTCACTTTTAAGTCAGTGGATGAAAACATGAAGTCAGGGGCACCCAACGGATCGTTTCGGTAAATTATCTGTTCGGAAGGCCCTTTATCAACTACAATTTTCCTAAGGGAATTTTCACCTCGAACGTTCGTGATATGAGAAATTTAAGGCCTAATGTTTTCAGATTGATAAAAATGTCGTTTCGGATACCGAAGAAAGGTCAGCTAAGATTTTCGGAGAGGAAATAAGGCCTAAGGTTTTCGGGAAATGGACAAAAATGCCCTGGTAATTTCGAAAAGACTCAAGTTCCCCTAGAATGACCGAACAGATAAAAATATTATGGCGCGGCCTGAAATGAACCTACACTGAGCTTTTAAGGCACTCCAGATAGCCTAAAATAGCGTTTCAAAGGATCTGAGAGAAAGGATCTGTCGTTGGGTGCCCCTGATGAAGTGTGTGGGGCTAAATGAAGGCCGCTGTTCACGACTAACTACTTCCATGTGGTGCTGTTTACAGTGTTGTACAACGTGCTCCAAGTTTGAGTCTGTGGATGAAATCCAGGGTTAAATGGGATCATTCAAATCACTGTTTTACTAATACACTTTTTCCCTACGGTATCTAGCAAACAGAACTTTTGTCTTTGTTTGATGGTTTGATCGTGTGTATGAAAGGACCTTAAGTGTAATAACTCAAATGATTCAAGGCTTTTTTGAATACCTCACTGTAACATTTTTTTATTATTTTTTTTGCTGTACAAAAGTATTCTTAACTTTTCAGTCTGTTAATGAAAACTTAAAGTGTTTGCGGTTAAATGAAGCTGTTGACGAGTACTTTTATGTGGTGCTGTTTAAGTTTATGTTGTAGAACGTACTCCAACTTTTAGTCTTTAGATTAAATCCAAGGTTAAATGGATGGATCATTCAAATCTCGACTGTTCTTACTAATGTGCTTTTTTCCCACAGTATTTAGCAAACAATTTTTCTATTTGTTTGATGGTTTGTTTTGTTTTGGCGTTTCTGAAGTACGTGATCTTCTGCTCATGAAAGGAGCCACAAAGTGAAATAAGAGGCCTTAAGGTGTTATTGTAACGTCTTTCATCTGAGATTATTCTTTTGTTATTTGTACGTTTTTGGTTACCGTTTGTTATGGTTACCAGTGAATGGATACGTGACCAACAATAATCCAATATAACAGTTATTAAAATAGATGACTGTATAATCAATCTATCAAGCACTGACACCTTAATTAAATCTTTTGAAAGTTTCAAAAACTAATCTAAACTAAAGCAATAAAGCGAAAATCTAAACCATGAACACGTGCCAGTAGTTTTCTTGAACCAGAAGTGCGTAACCTGAGAGTTAACGTAAGTGTGGAGAAAACAAAGTGGTTGAACAGAAGGCCTACAGGCTCAAGTGTGTTAATAAAGATTTCTCCTAGATCACTACTGTGGGAATCTGCCTAGGAGGAGTAGAAAGGGGGAAGGGGAGCGCTGGGGACGGTCCACTCTGCGAAGTGCGAAGCATGAAGCTCCAGGCGCAAATGCGCGGAGATGGGCCACTGCAGTGGAATGTGGTTGACGAAAGCCTTAATGTCATTCGGTAGCTGTTGTCCGAGGGCGGTCTCTTCGATTCTGTTGCTTCCTTGCTCCACAGTATCTTTCTCCCACCCAGTATGCTTGGGATAACTTAACCTAACCGGCGTGATTACAAGGCTGGCCACCAAGGCAAAAAGGAAACTTTAATCAATGAAGGAAACAAGTTGGGCCAGCTACGGTACGTAAATTCTCTTTGAGAGGCGAACGGCCAAAACGTCGAGCAGAGAGCAATTTTTATTTTTATCTGTAACCCCCAGTTTAATTGACGGTATTCGACGTCACTGAAATGTAAACACGAACGCAGCTTTTAAGTTGCTCTTAAAAGAATATAAAAATATACACCTACCATGAAACAGACATTTGTAAATTAAGTTAAAAAATCGACGCCAATAGCGGGAATCTTGACCAAGGCACAGGTGAAATACTTGAGCTTACCATGAAACAAGGAAAGATTGAAGGTAAATCCGGATATGGTCTTTGGTGGTGTACAAAAAAAGAAAAAGCAAAACCTTAAAGAGTCTTTAGCTCAAAGTACGTTTGGAAAAAGTTAACTCAAAAGTAGTTTGGAGTTATCTTAACTCCTAACTCCAGATTGGCTAAGAAATGGCCGGCCCCAGCTGTAATCCTCAAATGCATTTCAGTGGGCAGCCGGTCACTTCGCTCCATATCAGATCGCTCCACTTTTAAGGTTTAGTAAACCTGTTACTTTAATTTGTTAGCACAAAGCACATTGAGCGTTTTTCCTACATGAGAAATAACTACTGAAGCAGAACGACGTTCGAGGGTTTTTTAATAGACTTCTTTGCTTTAGCTTTGAATAATGCCAAATAACCTAACACCACCGTTGCTGGGAGTTAACGTCTGAACTACACTAACTAAGGAGTTATTTCAACTCTTTGGAATTTGCTTTAACTCGTGTAAAATTCATCCAGGTCGATTTGAACCCCTGGGACAGCCCATTACCGTCAGGAGGGCTGAAATATACGCCGTACTCTAGACCTGTGTGCTCAGTAAGACAGCTCCCACTAGTGACAGCCGGTCGAGAGCGCAGGATCAGCGGCTCGCCTATATAAGACAACGTGAGATCCTGATCGGGATTACTGGGGTCACTAGCTAGGAGAAAACCCTTGCTAACAGTGATTGTGTAGGTAAGAGACATTTGTTTGCCCTTGGTTGGATCTAAAGACGTGCCTTGGAATTTGCCTAAGAAAGGTTTAGGATTGATCGGAAATTCTTTCTCTTCTAATTGGAGCTGGAATAACGTTTCGTTTACGACAGGAAGGAAAGCAGAATATGCCAGATACGCCGCGTCCACAGCTGGTAGGAAGGACGTTCCGGGGCTCACGCTCATCAGGATGTTCATTCCGAGCTCCAGTTCAGGGACCACGGAAGTAAATGCTGTGTTGCCACCAGCTTTTCCGACCACCAGGAAGCCGTTCATGAACCGCATCTCCCACGGTGCACCCCAGAGATATTCTCCTCCTCTGGTGATGTAGTCAGGCTGCAGGATTTGGCGAATTGTCTGCTCCTGGAAGATGAATGAGTCGAGTTGGATCTCAAACCTCAGAATCTTAAGGGGTCTTTCCGTTTGTCGGACTGTTCAGACGAACCGGTCAGCTTACAAACGGAATGCGAAATTTTGAAGGACTGGTTCTACAATTTTCGTTAACATCGAAAATTGGCATGCGCCATTTTGCAGGAATTTGCAGAACCAGACCTTCAATTGGTGCATTTCGTTCGCGAAAGGACCTGTCTGGCCGGTTAGTTATGCGGACAAATGGAAAGCCTTCTTAAAAGACCAAGTTTGTCCCCTAAACAAAGTGATTCTTTCGAATTCCTTATAATTGAACTTGAGAAATCCATTTACGTTTGGGAAATTCATGATTTTGTTTTGTGTTTACGTTTGGCTACACTGTGTATACAGGTAAAGCTACTTATTGTTGTTGTTTATCAGTGTCTAAACATCAAAAGAAACTTTGTTTAGGTATGCTTCGCTTCGTAGTTATCGAGAGAACAAACCAACTTCTTCCGTTGTCCATTTATCTGTTGTATGTATTTTGAACTTAAGGCAGACTTTAAGCATGAGTGAAATTTGGACACACAGCGAATATTCCCGAGTGCAGAATTGAACTTGCGTCTGGGAAGGGCCCCGAGTACTAGCCTTGAAACAAGTGTCTGTACCTGGTTTCATTTCAAGGCAATTGTATAGCATATTTGACATAATTCTAGTTTTTTCATCCAGTTCATCTAGTTTTTTATTGATGGTTTAACGCTATGTGTTTGTTTTGGTTTTGAGTAGTATAAAGGTTTGTAAGTGGTTCAAGAAACTCGCAGCTAGCTCTCACAAATCAAACTTAACCTCCATGCTTAACTAGCATGGCAACCGTTACATGACCCACACTTCCTTACCCGCGCTCGGCATGCATGCATGTTTGTACTTCCACTTCCGCTTGGTTTAAAGCTGTGATTGCGTTTATGTTGATTGGCCAGATACCATTATGCCTTTGGTATTGGTTTTACGAAAACATGAAGAATTCCTATAGTCAACTGTTGGTTTATGCAACGCATTTCAACTTTGGCGTCTGTGGATGAAACCCTGAAGTGTGATCATTCAAATGAAAGCTACTAAGCAGTACTTTCCCGTGGTACCGTTTATTATGCTTATTATGGTTTTAACTTTTGACTCTGTGGATGAAATCCTATTTGGTGTTGTTTTTTTCCTCAATGTTCTAAAGAGTAATTTTTTATTAGTACCGATACCTTGAAGAGGTTTTGCTTTCCCGGTTGTGTGAACATTTTACCCAGTTTGGTGAGGTCTGCCACAGTGGAGTACATATCACCAGCTGGTACAAACCAACCAAGATCCATTTGAAACATAGGGATGGGCGCCATGTTGGACGAGTTGGGAGTTCTGAAACCTGTGTTTAACATGCCCAGTGGCTGTAAAATATTCGTAGTTGTCCAGGCTTCAAAAGTGGTGTTAAGCAGTCTGAAAACGTTTTAATAAGGTTTAAGAAAAACTTTGTTAGCCGCCTAATACTGAGCACTTGATGGGAATTGGCACACAACAAGAGAGGATAATCCTCTCTTGTACATAACTGATATAGGGACAAAGACAACAACAGAGAGGGATGATGATGGGAAACCGGTTTACTAACAGACAGATTACAACAGCGACCGACAGTTCATTGAAAAAATAGAAAAAAAAAAGACAAAACAAAACAAACAACTACAACAACAAAGCAAAACAATAAAAAAGTCAGTTCGTCAATCAGTCAGTCAGTCAGTTAGTCACCCGATCGGTCTGAGGGTCGGTCTGGCGCAGTCGTTTTTAGGGGGAATCATATTACCCTCCTCTCCACAGCCTGCCAACCAGTCAGTCAGTCAGTCAGTCAGTCAGTCAGTCAGTCAGTCAGTCAGTCAGTCAGTCAGTCACCCGATCGGTCGGAGGGTCGGTCTGTCGCAGTCGTTTTTAGGGGGAATCATATTACCCTCCTCTCCACAGCTTGCCAACCAGTCAGTCAGTCAGTCAGTCGATAGGTAAGTCAGTCAGTCAGTGAGAACGACAGAACCTGACAAAGGGCAAGTCTGACAGGAAGACGACAGAAGGGCACCAAAAGAAATAAAAAAAAAGAAAAAAAAAATGGCAAGGATTCGAGTTGTCAACAGAAACGAAATCAACATATATAGTCCAGGGGTACAATTAAAACTACAGGTGCCCTTGTGTGTGACTGAGTGGGGAAAGGATATAAAAAGGGGTCCATCGCCGCCCTGTTTGAGGTTGATTAACGTTTAATAGAGTTGTTCCGTCCACACTAACGCGTTTTCAAAAGTTTTAACCAAACGACCGGAAACGGTACAGGTGTCAGCATTTTCAAAAGTCTCGGTTTTCACCTGGTACACTTTAGTGACGTCTAAAAAAACGATGATTTTCAACTTTGCAAGCGTTTTCTGAGTTCTCCGTTTTTCATTAGAACGAGCAGCGTGTTCGATGTCAGTACCATGTTTTGTATGAAACAAGAGCAGGCATTAGTGAGTTGGGTAAGAAATCAAGGAAAACTTGAGACAAGTACCTCTCGGTCAGCAGTCGTCCCAGTAGAACGTAGGCCAGGTTACTGTAGGCGGGGTAGGTCCCAGGCTCAACAACCAGACTCTTATCTCGTAACAATGCAAGCTGCTCGGATGTGTCAGTGTTTGTACATATGATCCCACACGGTGCTTCACGGGGCAGACCAGACAGCTGTAGAATAACACACAGAAATAGAAAAAAATTGTTTAAGAAATTCTGTATTGGTGTTTGTCTGAGAATTGTTTGAAATCGATTCAGTTCAAATAGGTGATCGCTGAAGGCGGATGATTGCTTATGGGAGTGGTCTGTCAGAGAGATTCCACTCTATAGACAGGTAAAATAATATTTCATAATCACTGATGTAGTAAGCTGTATTTAGTTTGCAAAGAAGCTTCCGACAGCTACTGGCTAAACAAGTAAAGTGATTATTATTATTATTATTATTATTATTATTATTATTATTATTATTATTATTATTATTATTATTATTATTATTATTATTATAAACAACACTGAGGAGTACAACTTCTGACGTGTGTGTGGTCAACTCGCTGTGCGGACTCAGACCATTCTCTTTGTGGTACCGGAAAGGAAACAGACTAGAGTTTCGGTAAAATAGTGTAGGGTGAGATGTCTAACGTTTGAGCAAAGGCCCTTTGTCCCGTTTCTCTCAAATTTAGGCGCTAGTGATTATTGAGCAGAAGGGGGAGAGGGGGGTGGGGGAGGTGGTCAATAAGTTGAGAAATCTTTGGCCCATAAGTTGTGGCCCTCCCCTGTTAAAAATCGCTTGATCGGCAGCATTCAGCGCTAAGCAATGACAGCAAGAAATACGTCGCAAGAAAACCAAAGATAAAGTGCTGATTGCGTCACACCAGATAAACAGGGTTTACACCGCGTCCGAATGTTCAACCTCTTATGGTCCCGGCCTTTCACATACCATTTCGGTACTCCTTTCACAAACAGAAAACAAAAATTGTGCCCCTCTCTTATACCTCAAAGATACACCACAACACAGAAAGAATGTTCCCTATATCACTGGTATAGCAGGACCCGATTCACAATAATTTCTGGGCGAATTTTACCCTGCGTGAAGACGTCCCCTGTTCCTGTTCCTTTTAAGGCGGGAAGCAAACGCAATTGGAGACGTCTGCAGACTGGGAGAATTTCTGCCCAGTTTTTGCTACTCTTTCTTGGATTTAATAGGTGGGATGCCCTTCCGATTCACCGTCTAGTTTTGAGACTACAATTAAAATTTCTCTACCCTTTCGCATACCATGAGGGTGAAAAATGCACCCCTTCCGGGCGGAATTCTCCCCGTATAGCCATATATGCGGAGGTCCCCTCACCCCTCCGTGACAGCAAAACCACAATTACAAACCAGTCAGAGGCTTGCTTAGGATCTGTGGCAAAGATCTTTATCAGCAGAAAATCGTGAACAAATGCAAATGATGCTTACGGCGGAGAAATAACTGAGGCAGGAAGAGCAATATAACTAAAAGAAAAAAAAAATATTTTGTTTTTATAACACAAACCTTCCTCGGTATACATGTATACACGTACATTAAGAGTACCTATCGTAACAATATGAAAGTATACAACAATGTAGGGACCGCGGAGGGCGAGGGGCTGGGGGGGCTTTAGCCTCTACTCCAATTTTTGGATGGTTAAAAAAAAAATATTTTTTTTAGACAACCATATCCATCACTTATAGAAACAACTTACCTTACATATTATTTAGTATATTTGAGTAGATACAATTACAAATTTACGTCAGTGTTGACAGTTTTTGATGCAATTCTACCCATTTCAGAAGACTTGAGTTGAAATTTTGCGGGGGAGCATGCCCCCTAACCACTAGTTGTCTCACGCTAACGCGTTCGCTTTAGCTCCCCCTCTCCAAACCCCGCTCCGAGGGCTCTGCAATGAAGCATGAAACTACAAGTTAAGCCTTTAAAATGGGGAATGTCTCGGCTGTAAAAGAAGAGACTACGAATGCGTGACCTTCTCAGCGACGTGAAACAAATCAATCAAATGAATACCTGATTTGCAAGCTGGCGAAGCGTAACGTTGTCCTTGCTAAATGGATTCTTGATGGTAAACTCTGGGACATACTTATTCAAAGGATCATCCACAGACGAAATGACACTCTGTTCGTACAGCTTAAACAACAGCAGCACGGGGAATATCTTCGCTATACTACCAATACGATAAATCGTATCGCTGTCCGGTGCGTCTGACTTCTGTGCAGCATTTTTCGACCCGTAATGCTCCGACCAAACGACCATGCCTTTGTAAAACACGTTCGCTGAGATTGCAGGTGTGTTTGTAGTCGGTTGGACCAGCGATTTAAGGTGGCTGTCTAGCTTTCCTAAAGCCTTTGTGATGTCGCTTGGTAATGGGTCCGGTAGGTTTAGCAGTGGTGGCTGTTTGGGGCATGGCGTTTCCTTGAGTTCGCTTTCATCTTTCCTCGGGTTGACTCCCGTTGCATATTTGGTTTCTTTCTCCGGCTGCTCGGTGGCTTTCCATATAAACAGGCCGGTCATGATAAGAAAGCAAATGAAAAATATTACAGCTGCAGCTTGCCAGACTCTGAAGAAGCGTGGATATTGCGTGTCACCCATGTTTGACGAACTTTTTCACGCCTTTATTTGCTAGCCTGCGCCGAAGATGGATTATAACCCCGGGGTTATAGTACAGCTTTGTCAATTGCATTACTTAATTTTGACAGTGGCACTAGACCGTGAAATTGATGGTTACTCAAGGCGTTCATGAGCTCAAGTACAGGGTGTTTGAGTACACCCTCAGTAAAGGTTACTACCACTCTAGAAGGCTCTTGGAAATGCGTAGATCTTGGTTCGGCAAGGGAAAAATGGTCCCAAATAAACAGTTCGTCCCGCCTTGCGTGATCAACACGGCACGGATCGCGTTACATGTACCACTTGTCATATTCACGGCCTCGTGGTTCCGTACGTTTATTTAGTACAATGAGCAGTTTATGGAGATAAGCTATTCACTGAACATGAAGAAACAGATAGTACAGATAGTACCTTATATCTTGCTTTTAAGCGCTGTCAATGGCTACTAGGAAATTTCTGGCTTCAGTTAAACTGTAACGTCTGTAACGGACTAATAGTCGAAAGCTCTCCCTCAGGCTGCTACTCTTTTAAGTGTAAGCACTCAGTCGCGTGTGCAAGGTGTTTTAATCTTAAAGAACAGAAATACTAGTCTCCCTCGCAGCCGTTTTTTGGGCTGTCACGCAACGCTCCCCCCAAAAGAAGCTTCTTTTGGGGGGAGCGTTGCGTGACAGCCCAAAAAACGGCTGCGAGGGAGACTACAGAAATACAAGTGATTATAACTATGGCGTGACCGCGGGGGAGCCAAAAAACGCAACTGAGTTGACTGCTTTACTCGACTTTATTCACTTTTCTCACATATTTCACACTGAAGATGTGACTATTTTTCTTGATGATCAGTAAAATCTGGCGAAGGATATCGTCATGGGCGGAGTGTATTCTCTGATACCCGTTACCCGATTTTGTGCCATGTAATGTGTCTATCCAATAAGACCACGCGGACGTCAATCAGTGGGTTAAATATTCTATTATTGAAAACGGTTCATTAAATATTGAAATTCCAGAGTTTTGATTGGCTTAGTGGCCATGAGATACCAGCCATTAATGATACATGCCCAACAAGGAGCGGACATTAAATTGTCTTCTGGTCCCGAAAATGAAATCTGCAAGATCTAGCAATATCTCTTGGTTTTAATGAAACAATTATTCCGCCCGCTCTTGTTGCATACGGGAGTAGCCAACTCGACGCGCAATCTATAATCTCACGTCCAATATATATATATATATATATATATATGGCTAATCGAAAACGTTCTGCGCCTACCTAGTGACAACTATCAAAACACAAGCAACAGCATGTTATACATAAGATACTCGTTGATTACAAGAAGTCTCTGTTTCACAGCTTTGGAGTAAGAAGAAGTCGCTTCATGTCGCTTAAACTCTCTCCTAGAGCATTCTGGAACTTGGTTCCATCCGTCACATCAGAGTTTTTAAATGTCGCGATAACAAAATTTATCCTGTGGAGGATGAAAGAGTTGGGGATTAGATTCCAAAGGAGTATTTATCGGCCACCATGCCAAAAATTCAAGAATTCCCGACTCTGTAGGTCGCTATGCTCAGGAAATCTACGTTGAGTACTCACATGTTCTCCTCGATACTGTAAAATGCTCCATAACCATCAGTTACCATGGCAGCACAACCGCCAAGATGGGGTGTAAAACCAACACAGCTTGTGGACAGGACGAAATTCGCGCCTCCTCCGCTGTAAAAGACACAGGAATCATTCATCACATGCAAATGCAAGCGAGAACTGAAGGCGGGACTATTAAACTGTCTGAACACCTGCAACAACGAGATTTGTTACATGCATTCTGCATTTGTCTCGCGATACACTCGTCACCGTTTCGTTGCAAGTTGCATGGGAAATGCCCCGTCGCGTAACAGGGTCTTTACACATTATCCTCATGACTGAATTACTGAAATACCTGGCCGTCCAAGCTTTGTCCAAATAGATTGCTGGAGTTGGGATTCCTGGAGAAGGAGACGGAAGAAAAATAGTTCATGACATAATGAAAGATTCAGTAGATGACTATTGTTATTTTACTTTCTATTGTGCATAAAGTCTTCTTTTCCTATGCTCGCTATGGTCGTTCTAGAGTGCTCAGAAGTTGTAGCGATCATTTGAAAACATAACGAACAGTGATCTTGGCGAAAAACGATTGCAAACGTACAGCTGTGTGCATACAGTCTATTTTTATGAGAACTTTTTCCTACTGAAGAGCATTGAGGCTGAGATTAACCAATTTAAGAACATACTAAGAGCATTACCCAGGCTGAGAGTCAGTTAAGAACATTTTTATTTTGACCAAATGTTTTTAAATGAACATTACAAATACAGATAAAATAATACATGTAAAACTGCTACCGTGTCATTTTGTACCCAGCACTAAAGTTCATGTAATCCGCGCAACAGAGCATGTCAAAAGCAACTTGACACCACATTACGGCACATATTGCTCCTTGATAGGTGTCTTGTTCACGTGAGCTTAACAGACGTTCGTGAGCCACGGACGGCAACCGAAAGTCGAATGTTTCCTTGGTTTTGCTCCTTACAACGGACAGGAAAAGCTCTTGTTGATGATTGTGGCTTGACGTTACAAACGCGATGACGCGAAAACTCACCAAAAAGGGAAAAATTCAATTTCCGTTTGCCGTCCGTGGCTCAAAAACGTCTGTGTTTAAGTTCTTAAGAACTTTTCAGGCTCGTATTGCCAAAAAAAAAAAAAAAATAAAAAAAATAAAATAAGAATAAATAAATAAAAATAAAAAATAAGAACGTTCAAGAGAAAAACACCAGTTGCTAATCCACCAGTTATATTTGAATTGCAAATTTGATTTTGGCTCTGAATGTAAACAGCTCGGGCTCATGAATAAAACTTACAGCGAAAAGTATTATATAATGAAAACGAAAAAAGTAGCGTACAAGACTTGACAGCCGAGTTCAAACAAGCGTTGAAAACCACTGCAAGAAATTATAAAATTGCCCATATGTGATCATTACAGAACTGGTTACAGTAAAAAAGTTCATCAACGCATTATATTATTGAACCACTGAAATCACTACAAAGAAATTTATATTTTCCCAGGTTTTAGTGGAAAGGTACCGACTACAGTAAGTAAAACAATGAAGGAACTGATTCAGCAATTTGTTAATTTTAATACTTAGGTCGAACATGGTAAAGACCATAAGTCACTGAAACACTGAATGTGAAATTTACACAATCTATACGCGCGGAATATTTGGTATGATGATCGCTTAGTGCGTGAAACTCGAGCAACTTTCCGCGTTTTCATTTGTATCTCCAATATATGTATTTACTAATGATATTTAGCCTTGGTGTGCCGCTCTGACAAATTACAAGCTTGAGTAGAACCACCCCTTTCCTTCTAAAAACAAAACCGAGACAGATTCTATGAGAACTTGACAATAGCGTGACTTCTGTTGAAGTGCGCTTTTTATGAGAGATTAAATGTCTAACTTTTGACCGATTTCAGTTGAGAATTTCTCTAACCTATCGTGCGTTCGCTTCTTAATTCTTTTCTTCTAATTTTCTAAAAGATCAACCGCTCAGAATGCGATCACCTCCTCCAGTTCCCCACCAAAGGAGGAATGGAACGGTCATCAATCGCCGCTAACCGATTGCCATGAAGGCAAAGCCAGCGACGTGCTTCGCGCTCAGAGGTGAACGCTTCGCATCGTCATCACGGTTGATGGAGTTGTCTTTGTTGGGGTACAAAGACGGGACACGTACTATAGAAATGATCCTAGTAAGTACGGTCTTACCAAGCGATATAGTCTCTGAGGATAGTGATTTGACCTGAAATTTGCATCCTTGTGGGACAAGACGTCGTGAAATGTCAACGCGCATGCGCATTACCATATGTAGCTAAAATTCAGTATTTTTCTTGTGGTAATATATTGCTTTATAGGGGGTATCACTGCCGCTTGTTTTTTTGTTTTTGTTTCTTTATTTGTAATAAGTTTGTCCTGTAAACAAGAAAAGCAAAACTAATTACCACGTTAGCTCATCCAATATGTTTACTTTTCAAAATATAACGCCCGGGTATAACGTCGGTCCTTTCGGCCGACAGAAAGAAAACAACATGAACGCTCAATAAATTAGATTTTTAGATTCTAGACTACAGGACTTCAAAGATAATCGAATGAGGTACATCAAACTAAAGCTATCTTGTTTCAGTGGTGAGAAAAAATTCACTTACAAGTGAATATACAGCTGAACAAGTAGACTGATTTAATCTTTGGACAGAAGAAGTATTTGGTTATAAAAGTGAATTCCTACAGTGGAACCCCACTCTACGGACACCCGGATATTACGGAAAGTTTCGTTTGTCCCGACGAGAATCTCATATATTTTCTCTAAAATTAACCCGCTTAATGCGGACAACGGACACTTTTCTGTGTCCCGAGTGACAAACTCTCACACATCGCCAACCCTGCTTTACAGACACAGGTTATCTGCGTTATCTGTTTCTTGTCATTGCCACAATTATGTGCTAATTGTAAACATTGTACCCTGTTCAAATAATGACAGATTTCTATGGGTTACTACGACTTTATTACTAAAATACAGTAGCAGAATAGCGTGACATGTTTGATCAGTCCGTATTTCTTTCGATGTTCCCGACGAAACTAATCGAACCAAATCGAACGTTTCATTTATCGAACTTAATCGAACGATTGGGTTCGATTGAGTCCACAATCGAATTCTCCCCCAAAAAATGGAGCAACCGAACCCAATCGCACTTTGATTGAGTTCGATTAGGTTCGATGGCCGAAGTTGCCATACATTGGGTTCGGAAATCGAACGCAATCGAACGCAATCGAACTCTCACACAATTTTTTGGTTCGATTGTGTTCGATTGCCGAACTCAATCGAATCCAATCGTTCGATTAGTTTCGATTGAGTTCGATTACCGAACAGTTGAAGTAGTTTCGTCGGGGTCTGCGAAATCTGCGAGCCAGCGAGCCATGCGAGCCACCGTGCGAGCCATGCGAGTCACGCGAGTCATGCGAGTCATGCGAGCCACAGTGCAAATGTTAAGAATTTTTATTTGTTTTATTTACATTCGTGTGAGAAAATTTTGGACGAATTTTTTTCTTTTTTTTTTTTTTCGTTTTTGTTATAATTTTGGAGAGAATTTTGCCTATTCAAAATCGCCCAAGATGCGCAAAAAAATAAAAACAATACGCAAAAATTTATTAAGGTTCAAGACTTCAGAAAAAAAATCCGAGAAAAACATACGGCAGCGGCAGCACCACTACTCGAATAGGTATCTATTGATACATGTCATTCATTGATATCCACGTGGAACTTCATTCAAGAAAAAAAAAACAATGCTTCTGTTACGCTGCTTCTTTTCAAATTGAATTTAGTGCGACAATATTGACTTCGCTCATCTTTGAGTACTCATTTATCATACCTTACAAGTTTGGAATGACACTGACAATCAGCCCTGACGTGTCAATTACAGTCAACCCAGGTCACGCGTGAACAGTATTTCCAAGAATGAAATGAACATTCGAATTTCTCTTTGTAATGTCCGACGTGTGAATGGAATGTTGGACATTTCTTTGGAAATCGTTCCAAAAAAGACGCATTAACTGAAAAAAAAAAAAGATTCAAAATACTTATAATAATAATAATAATAATAATAATAATAATAATAATAATAATAATAATAATAATAATAATAATAATAATAATAATAATAATAATAATAATAATAATATTTATCCGGGGAGCCCACTCGCCTTGGCGGTTTTCAGTGGGGCCCTTGGGAAACAATTGTTATTCTTGAAATATTCAATTTTGCAGTGTAAAGAAAAATTCATAGCTTTATACCATCAATAAGCTAGGGAAATTTATACGGGAACTCTGAAATCTCGTTGGCGACTTTCAAAACTGACATGTAAATTTCAAAACTCCGTTCAAATTTCAAAAATATCGTTCACGCGTGACCTGGGTTGACTGGAACAAAAAGTATCATGGTTTGCGTTGTCCCACTGTAAGAATTAAATATTGCGATGTTATTCATCTTGTTCCGATGCTCTTGTTCTTGTTCTTATGTGAATGTAAATACAACAAATAAAAATTCTTAACATTTATACTGTGGCTCGCATGACTCGCGTGACTCGCATGGCTCGCACGGCTCGCATGGCTCGCATGGCTCGCATGGCTCACACCTTGGCTCGCATGGCTTGCTGACTCGCAGATTTTTATCACTCGTTTCGTCGGGGGTGTTTGACCCTTATACTGTAGTTTTCTGCCTACTATGCCTACACAAAACTTATTGATCCTCCAAAAAAGGCAACGAGAAGCTACACGTTCTTACCTTCCGAAGCAGCAATCAGCTGTAATCCCAACAGATGTCGATCAATACCTTGAGAGCCAGGAAAAAATCTAGTAAGTTCTGTTCTATAAGTTCAGAGCGAACTTATAGATGTAAATACTGGAAATGTGATGTTTTGAAAACTCTTAAACTTCAAATTGAAAAAATGGTCAACCATTAGAGTCCAACTATGTTGAATACTGGCTTCTTTGAACATTTTTTTGACATTTTTGTATTTATACTCTCCACTCTTACTGTTACATAAGCCCAAAATACAAAAGTTGGAGGTATTAAAACAAAGAATAACACGCAGCTCAAAAATACAATACAAAAATACAATTCAAATACGGGGAGGAGAGTAGAGGGGCACCTTTAGGGCTTCTTTAAACCCCTCACCCCTTGGTGGTACTCCCCTATGTACGCTATATAGGTATGTGTGGCCCTAAAGGGTAAAGTTTTTTAGACTTTTTGACGTGAAATAGGGTATGGATTTTAACCATTTTGGTGTTAAAGTCTGATAATAGCCTAGGGATGGGTGGGTTGGGGAGATAGTTATTTGTTTCTTCTAAAATCTTTCTATTGTAAGAAAACTTGTTTCTACCTTGTCCCTCAACAGCTTCTTTCATGAGCGTATGGTGTTTCTTGCAAGCTTCACGAAACAGTCGTACTCTAGTCGAGTTCTAACAAAGAAAATATAATTATTAAGTAACAGATATTGCTATATTAAAATAACCAGTCAACAAACAAACAAACAAACAAACAAACAAACAAACAAACAAACAAACAAACAAACAAACAAATCATCATCCACGACAACAACATTGTTTTTCACTGAACTTGGCAATAAAAGAGATCCAAAAATTCACTCACATCAGTGTTTTTGTCTGTCATTGTTTTGCACCATGCTGTGGACTCCACTGTACACGAACGCACCTAAATTAAAAATTCCACACAAAATACATCAACAAAAGGGGCACTTTCAGGGATATCACAGTGTGTGTGTACTGTGTAATACTCTAAATTGTTTGACGCCGTCATGTACACTATTTTTTTTTCAAACACGACATTAGTATTGCTAGATAAATTTTTGCACACGATTCTCTTAAGGTGATTCAATCGAAATATAGTCAGAATGAAATACGTCTTAAGCACTTCACTACACCCAGTACATAAAAAAATCAACAAATAAAATATAGATGGGGGGTCATCATGCTTCTTCTCACGTTTTTGGGCTGTAATATATGACTGCTTTGCTAGCTTGTAACAGTATTATATCTCTGTGCGTTAGAGGGTCGTATGACGCAGTTTTCAAAGGTTTCCCCTTGCCATATGCAGGGCATATTTAGAGGTAGAAGAAACGTTCAATTAGAGCTTGCAAGATCGTGTCCACCCTCAAAGACCCAGGGGCAGATAGTCGGGGCCAAATCGAAACTAGCGAAGATTACAAGACGAACGGGAAGTCTTGTAAACTTCGCCAGTCCGATTTCTCCCGAGAAATCTTCGCCCCGTCCCGTATACCTAATAATTGCATCTAATAGTCAGTTGATTGTGTGACCATTAAACGATCTCTCAACGTGACATGTTGTTGTGAACATATTGCTGTGGATTTCTGTAGCTTATCAACGTAGCAATTTAAAAATAACTATAAAACAACCATTCACCATTAACCGAACAGATATCACTTATGACGGTGTACATTATAACTAAATACTGAAAATGGAAAGTGGCTAAATTAAACACTACCATTCAATAAAATTAATTACTTTATTCATCTGTCAATTTTAAATATATTTAGCGCAGAGCACTATTTGGGGACACTCTCCAAATCGAACTGCAATATTTTGGAAATGTTGGTTTTGGAGGAGAGGGGAAAACCAGAGTACCCAGAGAAAAAACTCCCAGAGCAAGGACGAGAACCAACAACAAACCCAACCGACATGATGCCGAGTCTGGGAGGGGATCTCTCAAACCACCGTGCCAGCCTTGCTCTCATTTTGAAGAGTTCTTGTCAAACAATGACATCACAAATTGACTGGTTATTCAGGTAAAACACCAACAGCTTAACCGCAAAGGGATGATGAAAAGCTATTTCTTTGACACCCCCTCCCCTCCCCCATTCTCCAAAAGTGGCAAAGTATATTATTTACAGTCTCCCATTGCAAGATGTTTACTGAACTCTGATCGAACCAAACCTGGACCCCAAAGATCCTTTCTATTGCCGAACAACATGGAATAAAATAGCAGTTACAGCGACTCACTGTGTCTGTCCGTCCATGGTAAAACTGCCGGGTCTGGGCCGTCTCGTATGTGGGTGCAGGCCTAAAACACAACACAAAAACTGATCATGCAGCTGAAGGGGAACAGACTTTGATTTGGAAATGAGTGTCATGGAATATTTTAAGCCTGGTGCTGGAATAAATGAGAATGATGTATTGTTCAGTGAATGACACAGGCACACTCGGTAAAAGGAAACCTGAGTGCTCCTGTACGAGAATTGAACCTAAGACCTTCCGATTACTAGTTCCTAGCAGTATGCAGGATGTTTGTCCCATGAACCTAGTTTAATGGCTTTAGCTCCAACGAGTCTCCTGTAGCTCAGTGGTAGAGCATCCGAACTAGTAATCAGAAGGTCTTAGGTTTGACTCCAGATAGGAGCACTCTGAATAACACATACTGAATAATACATGATTCTCAGACTTTGACTTACTCCACAATGAATTGGAGGATCTATTTTTCTCTTTTATTACTTATTCTAGCTGATCAGGGATAAGAGATCCACATCTAGGGATGAACTATGCTAAATGAGGCCTAGTTGTTCAAAGACTGATTAAGCTAATCCTGGGTTAACGTGAACTTTGATTCAAGTTTAATTACTGATCAATAAAGATTCTTCCAAAAGATTTTTGCACCTCAGTTTTGACCAAGACTTTTTCTTTATCATTTGCTTTAAGTTTACTTTAACAAACATTTTTAACGAGCAAAATGAAAACCTTGGTTTAACTTTTAATCGGGGATTAGCATTATTCGGCTTTCGAACACCTGGGCCTTGATCACAAGAGTAACTTATAACCTCTCTCAGATTTGGAAATCATTAACTTGTAAAATTCACTGTCACACATAAAAATCATTATGTCATCTCCATAAATGGCAGTAAACTGCTGAAGGTGGCAGTCCACACACCACCTCATGTCTTTTCATTTCTCTATCAGGGTTTAATGCCAAGAAGGATTTTACAGATTTTACCAATTTGTTTTTGTTTAGCAAATTTCAAATGTTGTTTTCTTTCAACATGAATGCTGTTTGGTTTACTTCATATCATTTCACTTGATACTGAACATACTTGCCATGCAGCTTATAATACGCTAGTTGAATTGCCATTTGTACAAAAGTGTCTGGGTGGATCTTTAAAGGCTTTATAGAACCTTTGCCATACTCATCTGGGTGATACACCATTAGATTTATCAGCGCTGCCTGAAAGAAACAATTTGCAATTATGACATGTCTGTCATGACCAAATGCCACATTCACTAACCAGACATTATGCTGTTGACTGTACAGGCTGCAAACCCCCCCCCCCCCCCCCAAAAAAAAAAAAAAAAAAAAAAAAAAATGAAGCTGTGACCCAGTGTCTATGGTAATGACAATGAGCAATATCCGTTTTAGAGAGCAAAAGAAGCTGGTTTAAGAGATATTTTGACAGCATTGCCATTGCAGTACATTCCATCAATGCTAGACTTACCACTTTTTCATATTTTTGGACAGCTTGTCCAATCCCATCACAAACAACATCATCAGTTGTGAATACCAACTCCTGAGGTTTAAAATAGTTTTTGATCTTCATGCTTCCCTTGTAAAACAAACAGAATAAGGCTTCAAAACAAGTAGATTTGATCGACACTTAGTGCAAAACAAAGGATGGTTTAATTCACCACATTTTTAAGGTTTTTGTCCATCCCACCATCTCTATCAGAATTTTTTATGAGTAATAAATTTACTAGAAACGTTTCTATAAATCTATCTCCTGGTTGTTGACTCAAATGTTGATCAGTACTGCAGAGTTCTACTAGCCTGGTTAAAAACATTTACAGAACATGGGCACAACATAGTTAAATAGTTCTAAGCTAAATCTGTCAAAATACAACTTGCATCCTAGAAGAGAATCTGATGTAGATTGTTTTGAGAAGTGCTTCCAATGTTACCTGGATGTAGTCAAAACCGGCCTTGTGACTTTACAGACAAATGAAGACAACACACTTGTCGTTTTTGCAACACCTATATTTCGACCACACAAGTCAGTTTTCAAATTGGCGAATATTGGGACAGAGAGAGAGATCATGCAAGTCAAGTCTAGCAGTGTTATGAAATGTCACACAATCCATTCATTCATTTAAATCTACTTATTTTCCTTTCAATTAAACAAACTAAAACCGACAGTATATTTGTATGTAGTGGACTCACAGTTTTGCAGTGGGCCATGAATACATCAATCATACAATATTAATTTACCTTCCATTCTCCTCCTCCATTTTCTTTAAGGTATTTAAGTGCTAAGAAAATAGAACCTATTTCTACAACACCATCAAATGGTGCATGCTGAAACAAGATGGATAAAAAAATATACAAGTGAGAGAAAGAAAGAGATTAATTTTACAAACATTGACATAATTTGTAAACAATTTTAAAGTGCATTAATCTAGTTGCTAGAGCTAAATAGGCTGACTCTTTTGACATTTCAATCAACAAGAAAAGTACATTAAAAAAAAAAAAAGATTTCATATAGACATACACACCACAACACAAAGTACAGACCTGAGTGGAAGTAGCTCCCTAAACAAAAATGGACTTTTAGGCAGACATTGATAGCCTGCATTGCTGGCTGTTTTGTCTGTGGACGTTTATTTGATTTATCAGCAGAGTTAATAACTTGTATATTTACCGAATGCATCCTTTTCAGCATGGATTACAAGACTGTCATTTGCCAACTTTTCTGTTTCCATAAATGGATTTAACTTAAACCGTGTTGATGAATATAAATACCTGGGTGTTGTAATGGATGAATGCCTGAGATGGAAAGCTCATGTCAAATACTTACTAAGTTAAAGCAGGCAAAAGGATGGGCATGCTTGGCCGCACCAGAAAGAACCTAAGTATGCAAACTGCAGATCAAGTCTATAAGACTTTTATATTGCCTATTAATAGAGCATACATTATCACATTTACCTCTAAATAAAATTATTGTACTTACATCACAATGAGTGGCAAGTCTCCCAGATTTGAATGCCAAAATACTTAACGACTTGTCAAACCAACGATTTTTGCAGTCGCCTATTACAGACTCCCTACAAACCTACCATAAAAAGAATTATTACACTATTAAATTAATTTAATTTACCTTTAAAAGCATACAGGCCATCACTATGCCCCAGAATTGTCTGTGGAATAGTCATGATGCAAAAGTGTAATTTGTGTTCAATGTCTCACAAATGGCACATGGCACACAGACTGGATATAGGCACAAATTTATATAAATTCACACTATTATAATACTTATTATTTTAAGTACTTTTAAAAGCAGCGCAAAGTCCACAGTACATTTCTAATTATTTATGTTGGCAAGTCTTGAACAAAGTTCTAGCTTAAGGACGGTACCTACTATTGTTACTGCGCATACGTTCTGCGTATCTCGAGATACTCGGGTTTCCTATGGGTGGTGCCTCCTAATACAAGGATAATTTTGTGCAGTTTAAAACTATACGGAGAAAGCAGCACTTAGCAGGTGCTTTTGGTATCTCAAAGGAAAATTATGGGGTAACCATGCATTTTTCAGAGATAATTAGACTTCAATTTAGGGAAAAAATCCCATACATTGCTTTATATTTTGGCGCTTTTTAGCGATATTGTTTAATTATCTCTGAAAAATGCGTGGTTACTCCCAATTTTCTTTTTGGATTTCAATAGCCCTTGCTAAGATCTGCTTTTCCCTCATAGTCATAAGCCGCACAAAAATACTTCGGTATTAGTAGGCACCGTCCTTAATTTACAAATTAATGAATGCTTCTTATAGTTGAATTTCTGGTAATGAGAAATGCATGCATGAGCTCTAAAATTCATACCACTTTTCAACCTTCAGACCACTAAGATGGTTAAAAATCTATACCCACTGAATATTCAGACAGCTCAAAAAATGTACCCTTTGGGGTGGATGGCACATACCTATATTGCTTATATAAGGGAGCACCCTCCCCCCCCTCCAACAGGTATTGGATGTCAGCTTGTGAAGCTGTCTCTGCATTCATCATGAGTCCATTGTCGGTCTCAGTCGTTAATTTCACCCATTACTCTAAAATTTTCTCTCATATCCCCAGTAAAGAACAGTCCACCACCATTTCTATCACAAATTGTGTCCCCTTATCTCTACTCTCATTGGCTAAGAAAAACTGTGATGTCATTATTTATATATACCTTTTGCATTGAACATTTTACACTGACCTCAGTATCTGTAACTGGTGTGGTTTCATCAAGAACCAAGGCAAACAAACTTGTTTCAATGACATCAAGGTTCTTTTGGTTATTTTGGTCCAAATTTATCAACCTTTCTCGCAGCTAGGGAATCAAACGACACAATTACCTCACACTTACATACAGTACCTTTAATTCCCTTTGGACACAGAGTCAGTTTAAAATACTTAATTTCGTTTGTTTTAAATCTTACTTTTACTGGAATTTGGAAAAACAGGGTGGGTGACTGGTTAGATTATGCTTGTCTCTGGACAATTATTGAAAACAGGACCATCCTATGTCAAATTTAATGTTGCGTTTTGTTTTTGTCAGATGTGAGCTAGGCTATAAGAAATCCCACAGTAGGTGATATAATTGAACAGATGAATGTTGTGCATGCATGTTTCTAATATAATTATCTTTGTTTTGACCTGCTTCCATTTTTTGAAAAACAAACAAACAAACAAACAAACAAAAAAATAAACAACAACAACAAAAACAAAACAAACGGGCTTTAAGGGAAGCAGGTATAACGATAGTGGGGATTTTAACACTGAGTTTCGCATATAAGCTATAATAAATTATTATGAAGGTCAAACCAAGTAAATATTTTGACAGTAATTTTTAGGCACAGTTTTTTAACATTAAATATTATTTTTTTGTCTTTTAACTAAAGTGTTTAACAAAAAGTTAACACTCTGATAGTAAAAACCCAAACAAATGCATCAGGAACAAAACTACACTTAAAATGGTATGCACCTCATAGTTTTTTAGCTTAGTAAAATTTTCTCACCTCATACCAGACAGTCCGTTCCTCTCCTGTCAAACTGCCAATCGGTAGGCCTGGAGGGCTGGCTTCAGCCATGGCTTGTATCTCTTGAAGCTGTCTTAAAATTCAATACAGGTATTTATATATTGTTACATGGAGATATCAAATCAAAGGATTCTAATGAAATGGATGACTTTTTATAATACAATCTGTATTTTAAATATCAAGGATTAAATACAAGAAGGCCGCTATGGGAAGAGGCTTTCATCCTGCAGTAGCTGGATCTAACAAATCCAATACAGGATTATAATTAATTATTTTAATAATTAAAAGTATGTACAATATCCAGGAAAATTATGGTGATTCTAACTGAAGGTCTTGGCATTCTAAGATGGCATACATTTTATTATAAATAAAATGCTTAAAACTGGCTATACCCAGTTTTAATTTTAATACATTTGTCTGTATAGCGAACCAGCCGTGAACTGCTACTAAAAATAGTTCGCGGGAAAAAAATACAGGGAAATGTATGGAAAGTTCAAAACACGACTGGACGCTTTCTGGCACAGCTAGATCCCTCCAATTTTTTTCTTAAAATCCTTTCCCTAGTTCCAAAAGTTTCCAATTCATGAATTTTTCAGAAGCGATGTTTTATGAAAATTATTTGACATCGGATTTCCATACAAACACTGTTATTTCAGACGTGTTTGCCTACCCGTCAAAATGGCGTCGAAAACCGTGATAAGGCCTATTAGGCCTGGGTTCTTTGTACATCAAACGCAATTAAATTTTTTCTGGCATTTTCTTATTATATATTATTTATACATTCTAAATAAGAATTTATTTAGTTTTATCAATTTTATGACAATTGTCAATTTGTTATTATTGAAACTTAGCATTTAAATTTAATAGTTTTTATTAATTTTATGAGGATTGTATAAATTAGACTTGAAATAATTTTATGTGTCTTAAGGGGGAAGGCTAATAAAGTATTGTATTAATATGGTCACCTCTAAATATATAATAAATAAGCAGTGAGGGTATTAACTTTAGTCAAGAAAATATGACACTTACTGTTCAATTTCAGGTGGTGATAATGGCTCGAGATTTTTGTCCAATACTATACAGCTAAAGATCCTTCCTCGTGTTTGCACAACAATGTGTCGAGGTGACCTATGAGGGGCTTAAATGATCACAATATTTAACTTACATGGAGCAGCCCTAGTGTAGAGGTATTTATGTAATAATCTTGGCCTCTGGTTTTAACTGCTTGGCTAGGTATAACATCCCAAACTTTGAAAGAAGATGACCACATATGAGGTCAATAATTACAGATCAATTAAATTACCTTCAAATAAATACTGTATCTATGCTTTAGAATTTAGCCTGTATTACGGCACATGCATTTTCCAACTTTTATTTCACAGCAGGTTATTATAAACAAAAGCTGGAAAAAGCATCTGTGCTCGCAGGCTAAAACTTTAGGAATAATAGTTATTAATTAAGAACAATTTTGTGTCAAATGAGAAGTCATCTTTGTTTTGTTTCAAGACAAAATGCAGACTGTACTCATTTGTTGTGAATTGATGCGTAAAATGGGTTTGCATGGACTCCAACTGACAAAACTTGTTTTCACTGCATTTTGTTTTTGTGTTCCAATGGATTTTGTTAATGCAGACACTTAGCTACAATTTTTTCTGTTGATGACTGTAAACTCTTGAGGTGCGGACAGGTTTAATATTAAATTCAGATAAAAAATGAACGCAATTTGCTACCTGTCACAAAGCTGGCTTTAAGAGAATCCTTTTCTCTCCCAGGAATTTTGCAACAAGAGAAGAGTCGAGTAAACTGAAACATGCACAATGGAGCAGCACCCATCCTATCAATAGGCTTTTCCTGCCTGATTTATAAAGAAAAGAGAATCATAAAGAGAATAAGTGAATGGAATTGTACTCAACTCTTTTGGATATTTCAGAGGTAAAAAAACAAACAAACAAAATAACAAAAAAACAAAACAGGTTTGTGGTATTATGGGGGGTAGGGGGGGGGGTGGTGTTGACTTGTTCTAATTTTTTCTTGTTCTGTCCTTACTGCTTACTGATGTTGATAGCCCGATTCCGAGTTGCTGTGAACCTCATTATGGGAGCAAGGCCAAGTGCAAAGCTTTTCATATGAAAATTAGTTTTGTTTGCATATGAATGGCACCTCATTTCCATAATAAAAACTTTGCACTTAGCCTTGCTTTCATAATGAGGTTCACAGCAACACGGAAATGGCCTTTTATATTCCTATTGATACCAGCTGAGAGAAGTTATTGAATTGTTAGGACAATTTTCTTTGAACTTTTGAAATCCAGAAATTGGAACTAATATTGTGGAGGCGTGGTGGTGTAGTGGTTAGCCCTGGACAGCTGGAAGATCAGAGGGCTGGTGGTTTGAGGCAAGGTTGGTTTCGTAAGACAAAAAACTTTGCTCCACATTGTCTCTCTTAATACCCAGGTATATAAATGGGTACCAGCAACATACTGCATGGGGTAACCCTGCAATGGAATAGCATCCCATCTTGGTAAGGTGGAGTATCCTGTGATGGACTAACATTCATCCAGGAGCAGTAGCAATACTCCTACAACTGTACTTGCTTCATGCTACACAAATGGGCTAAGGGAACATGACTGCACTTTTTTCATGTCCAGAAATTATGTATGCAAATGAGATGAACAAGTGCAGTTTACTCTGTCCAGAACCTTTGGATGCTAATCAGATGCATACTTCATGAAAGACATCACAAAGTGTCCCCTAGTCCTACTCCTCACCTAAGCACAAGTTAATTTCTGTCAAACATGAAGTCAATATGAAATGACAAGTAGCTCTGTCTAGTATGAAGTACCCAAATTCAGTTATGTGGCTCAGCATTTCTTTATGTAAGTGTTTTCTTTAGTGATCATTTCCTTTTGCTTATTAACCTATTGGCAACTGATCACAAAGTCATACATGTACAACTACGAAGGATCGAGAAATTACAGTGTAGATCACTGATGATCACCACTCAGTATTGGGCTTCAAAGATTAAGAGTTTATCATATATAAATAAGAATATACCATTACCTATAGAGTTTCTGCCAAATAACAGCAGTTCCGTGAACCACAAGGGCAGCCCTCTTGATTTGAGTCCCATCCTGGGCTGGCCACATGTCTTCGATATTCATTGGTCCTCCAATGTTGACCATAGGAGCTGACGGAGAACGAGATGTTAGATATGCGACATCTTCCCACCACGTTTCAAGCTTGATGAAAAGAGAGAAAGGCCTGACTTAGTCAAAATAATTAAAAGTTCTGTCTCCAGTACAGTCAATTAGCCCTTATTGCCATGTTTAAATTTGAAACAGTGAAGTTTTTGTGGTTCTGACAACTGTTTTGAATTACAACCAAAGAAAGTGCTTTATTTAATAATTTAAATGAAATAATTTAAATTTAATCCTTCTCAAAGCGGAAACAGTTTTCAGTCTTGACCAAAATTAATTACAAAGGAAGTTGGATGTCTTAAGTCAATTTACATGTATGCCTTGCATGGCTAATCAACTATCCTTGAGTCAATGCCAAGTTAAACTAAAATTATATTGTCTCCGTTTCATTGTTGATGATTAGTCATCTGTAAATATAATTGACAGGCATCTGGTGTTAAATTAAATTTATACAAGGTGTGTTAATTTGGTCAAGACTGAGAACAGTCTGAACTGCTTCTGTTTTGAGAAAGGTTAATAAAAATTATTTTAAAGCAATCTCATTGGTTAACAATGAGTAATTAATACAGAACAGTTTGATCTCAGATTTGCAAAAGCTTTGCTCTCTCTGGTTTACAAGTACATTGAATTTTTCTACTTTGACGCTGCAAACTATTCTGACTAAACATCACAGAAAGTCGATGTAAGGTGTGGGTATGTTGTGGTTCAATTTTTCTTTTTCTTTGTTTTTATACATGGTAATGTAATATTAATATTGATACTGAGTATCAAACAAAGGAAAATAAAAATTGAACCAAGGACAAAATTGAACCACAACAGATATATGGGGAAAATACTAATTAAAATGAAATTATTTCAATCTAGATGTGATTTATAATCCAATTAAGACAGAAAATGAGAATAAGCCATTGTTACCCAATTCCTCATGTTTTTTCCTCTCATCTCAAGCTTCTTCTGTAACTCTTTCCCAACTCCACTAGCAAATTCATTCACAACAAATTGGGTTCGAAGAAACTCTTCTTTTGTAAGGTGAGGCTTCACTATCAAGGATAAAAATATCACTTACAATTACACAAACAGACACATGAAGAGTAACATTTTATACAGTAAGCAAAGCTAATTAACTTACAGAAACATCTGTCATGATGAAGACAAACAATAGATCAGTAAGCCTTATGTATAACACAGGTATAACTTATTGCTACAGAGTGTAAATAAAATTAATGTTCTCTACACAATAAATAATAAATAAGCGGTAGCAATGATGAGTGATGTTTTGATGGCTCCATGTTATTTTCAAACAGTTGTGTAAGTCCTAGAAACATCAGTCAACATTGCTATCACTTGTTTTTATTTTAACTTGATTATTGAAAACCTCCGTTACCACAATAAACTACTAATAAAATAAATTACAAAGAGATGCAAAATAAGCCTTTGAGGTGTACATTGAGGCTCATTGTTGGTAAAATGGAAGAACAGTTCGTAGACAGATTACTGACAATCTGTCAACAGATTAATCACTGCATGTGTTACCTGAATCCAAATACTTTTCACATGTTTGTGCTAATGGTGGTACTGGAAGACTTGGGAGTTTATCTTGCAGCCCAAAAGTCTTTTCCATGGTGTTGAAAACAGATGATGCTAACAAGAAACACAAGATAGGAAAGTCAAAGATGTTAACATATGAATGAACAGTTGTACTCTCTAAAGCGATGTCTTTGGTTGATGTTAGATAATACACATATCCCAGGGATGAGATGTAGGCAGTAGCTGGTATTTAAGAAAACGGCCCCAGTGTTAAACAATGAAAGCCAAGTGTCGGCTAATGGTAGATGTTTGTGAGCGCCAAAAGCACAAGCAGTACTGGAAGTCTGGTGGCATGCTCCCTCAAAATAATTTTTAAAACTGGAGCATATGCAAACGTTGCATTTTGTTGGATTTTAACTCATGAACCACTTGTGAATGAGTAAAACCATTGCTGCATTATGAGTAAGTCAGCTGTTAGAAATTTACACGTTTATAAAACATGAGAAATTATACACAGTCCATGTACATGTATGACAACATGATAGCTAGGAAGATGGACTGTGGACCAGCTATGATTATGAAATACATCCCTGTATCCTGTAACTACATGTATGGTAGTGAATGTCAGGACAAGGCTGTTGCCTAACAGAAGCCCGGTAGCTCGGGGCGCCCAAGAAAATTCTATGGGCACCTAAATGTTTTGCAGCAGCACCTAACACTTCACATGTTGGGCTCCTAACTTCTTGGCTTTTGGCCTTGTGGGCTCCTTGAAATTGTTCTTAGGTAACGGCCTTGCAGGGCATTGGACTTGGGGGGATGCCTTGGGGTGGGGGGGGGGGGGATATACACATGTATGGCAACTTTTGAGACAAATCCATGATATTTTGATCGATAAGATCGGCTTCAATGTCAACCATAAATCAAACAGAAATAACGTTTCTTGCTGAAACTGCATACCCTCCTACCCTAGACGAAAAATAAAATACGAACCCCCCTGTATACCAAAAATTGGAAACACAGAAGTTTTTGAGCCACGGACGGCAACACGAAATTGAATTTTTCCCTTTTGAGAGCATTTTCACGTCATCGCGTTTGTAACGTCAAGCCACAGTCAATTTCATCAAGAGCTTTTCCTGTCCGTGGTAAGGAGCAAAACCAAGGAAACATTCGACTTCCGGTTGCCGTCCTCTGTACTTAAGCTCCCGAATAAATAAGACACAGCGTAACACTACTTGCACGAAAAATGCATTCGTTACCAGGAACGATTACTGTTCAGGAGAAATTGACAATCTAGCCAATCTTGGTGAAATATTTTTTATGCATTCACAGTTGATTGAGTTCAACAACAAGAGCGTGCAAATTGAATTGCTATTCGGTCCAAACATTTTCGCAGACAAACCTTGGTAAAGTTTAGAGTATAATCACCTGAGAAACCCCGATTGGAAAGACGAATAACTTTGCACCAACGTCTCTCCACTGTGCTTAGGACGATCCGTAGCGCCAAAGTTGACATGGATGGATGAAAACTTCCCAGTCTATGTAGAGAGCGGGTGGTCCCAAGCCACATGAAAGCGGCACTTCAGTGATTCTTACAAGACAAACAAACTACCATGACAGACTACCAGGAGACATAAACTGTTGACTTACATGAACGCTTTTCTTGCTGTACTTCTTTGAGGTTTATTTGAGTTTTTTATTTGCTATTTCCTTTCCAGTTCTTATCTTTGCTTTCCCTGAAAACGTTCAGGATTTCAATCTTCAGAGGACATTAATGGCTGGTTTAGAGATCCTTTCACCAGAAGGACTTCGTCTTGATGGCCGAAGACCTCACGAACTTCGAAAAATCGTTTGTAGAATGGGAGTTTTCAAACAGGCTGACGGTTCTGCGTACATTGAAATGGGAAACACAAAGGCTCTTGCCACGGTATACGGCCCTCATGAGGTCACAAATAAGTCCAAAATCCTTCACGATCGGGTGCTAGTAAATTGTCAGTTCAGTATGGCGACATTTAGTACGGGTGAAAGGAAGAAAAGACCCAGAGGAGACAGAAGATCAACCGAGACCTCCATGCTCATAAGGAGAACTTTTGAGGCAGCTATACTGACACAACTTTACCCAAGGTCCCAGATTGATATTTATGTGCAGGTAAATATTGTTATTTTTGGGATTTGTTCGTATATTTCTACCAATGAGTGAATCTCAGTCCAAGGTATGTATCATTGCATGCATGTACATGCAGAAATGACTCTCTTTTCCTGAGAGACTACATGGTCGACCCCTAACATGAAGCATGTAACTAAAAAGTCTTGCACCCTGCACCCCTCTCTCTCTCACTGTGGAGCACATACTATTTATACTTCAGATTTCTTTTTATGAAGTTTTCTCCATACCCCTCTAGATTTTTTCTCTTCAACATACTGTCAGTTTCCCCCTTCCCCCCCCCCCCCCCCCCAGATTTGCTTGCCTCTAAGTAAGTGCACAGTCCCTTGTGCACTTACTTTCAGACTATGCCTCATAAATGAACAGTGAGTCAGAAAGTGTATGCCTAATCAGGTGTGAATCCAGGAAAAAATGTGACTGTTATGTGAGCACACCCCTAGAAACTCACACTTTTAATTTGGTCCAGGGGCATGCTCCGCCATGAAAGTGTCATCCCTGGGTTTTCAAGTCATCCTGACTGGCATTTTCTATATTTAAACCTGGGAATTTTCTTTTGTTCTAAAACTATCTATTTATTGTAAAAAATCTGAACATTTTTCATAAAATGGCGGAAAGCGTTCTGTATCCACGCCTGCTAATTACCTGTAGTGCATGGGGCTATGCAGAACTCCTGCCCATTGATGTACTTTTGTTTGGTCCTATGGGAATTGAGGAGCTGGTGGGATAATGGCAAAATTATGTCCTTTGCGATGCCTTTTAAAAATGTGACAAAAAATCAAAAAATCAAAAACAACAACAAAAACAAAAACAAACAAAGCCCCCCTTCCACTCAGAAATTGCTGGTCACAATATTTATGGGCTTGTTGCATTAGAAAAGCATATGTGCATTTTGGACCTCAAAATCAGCTCTATTTTGGCTCACAGACTGGGGGTCATATGAGAAGTGTACTTCTGTGTTTGTGTTTGTTTGATTTAGTTTGTTTATGCTAATGCAAATTATGCTATCTCACTTGAGGAGCTTTGGTTCTTAAGAAAAAGTAAAAAGTTAATATTCCAAATTTAAGGTCAAAAACTAAATACAGTCAGAACTATATTCAATTCCAAAATGGAACTCAACAAATGGCAAAAGCTAAGTTGGAAAAAGCTGTACCATCAGACTGAAAGTCAAGACTTTTGGCCCACATTGTCCAGAGGGGATGTTAATATTCCCAGTTACTTCACTTTGAAGGCACTGATCTGTCCTGTCTATCTCAAACATGTTTTGGGACACTGATTTGACCTGTATAATATAGACAAATGTACACAAAGATGAAAAATGCTACTTATACATTCTTCAGGAGTTGTTGAAACCTGCTTGTTGATGTTCCCTTTACAGATTCTGCAAGCAGATGGTTCCAATCAAAGCGCCTGTATTAATGCTGCAACCTTAGCCCTAATCGATGCTGGAATTCCAATGAAGGACTATGTGAGTGCTTGCACAGTGAGCTTTATCAATGGTCAACCATTAATGGACATTAACTACTTGGAAGAGAGCTTTGGTGGGCCACAGCTGAGCCTGGCAGTTTTACCAAAATCTGGAAACATTGTCATGTTTCAGATGGACTCCAGACTCCATGTAGATAACTTGGAAAAAGTACTGGACTTGGCCAAGAAAGGCTGTGCAGATATACATGTCCTGCTGAGACAGACTGTCCATGACTATTCCCAAGAAGGCTTAGCTTCTCTAAGTGGAAACTGAAATCTCAATAAAAATGTGATTTTTCATTGTTACACATTGAATGGTACCTTAATCTATTATTTGTCACATGATGTATTGAGGCATGAATATATGGTTATTTGAGTTGCCATGGTGACTAAACAAGTTTGGTCCTGGTGAATTGCGAGTTGCCAGGAAATGCCATTCCTGCTTCCAAACTGAATGAGGTAGTCATCAAATGGTCAAGTGCTGAAGAACAAAATTTACTTGGACAATGACCTTTGGTCTTCATAAGGAACTGTCCCCTCTATTCCTGCTTTTACAGTATCTTGTTATATTTTTGTCTCAAAATAAGGTGGTTATAAACTGAAGGAATCAGTGCAAAATTAGAGAGTTAATACACCCCCCAAAAGACTGACATTTTAATATTCTTTTGTTTGCATTCAAATTAGCCTTGCGAACCTCGTTCTTGAGTTCAAAAATCAAAAGAATATTTTACCGTGAACGAGGCTAGTGAGGCTAATTTGAATGCACACAAAAGAATTTTAAAATGTCAGCCATTTTTGCGTAGGGTCCTTAGAACTGCTAATCTTCAGATGAAAGTTTGACACAAATCATTTGACTTCTGCAGTTCTATTAAATTTGGGTGTGTAATACCAGTTTTCAGACCCGACCACCAAATCCACACCCACTTTCATGATTATGGATTATTGTGACATCTTTTTGACAACTTTATGACTGCTGCCAATCAAATCTAAGAATTAAACTGTGACCGGTGGAGCTGTCAACTTCGACAATTAAATGACCATGTAGACCTCAAATTTGATGTAATTTTTTTAATAGGTTTTAGGAGATCGAGAGACCTTGTAAATACCATAAGGCTGTTTAATGTAAAGATACAGTATAGTAGGTTTTTACTGTGAAGTAATGATTAGCTTGTAAATTATAGGTAGTTGTCAAAAAGATGTCAAATAGCTGTTACAAACTACTCAAAAACTTTAATTTGTCAATTATAATTTTCATTGAGCAGCACTGTTGCAAAAATTATATTCCAAAGCCGAATGCAGATATTAAAAGTGCTTTCCCACTATTTGCCTTTTCATGTTTGTTCTACACCTGTTCTTGCTTATTTTTCCAAGTTTTACGTTTTTAAAAAGCTGTTTTTCCTTTCTCGCCATCCTTTATTGTTCTTATTTGCAGTGAAGGAATTTCCCCTCCCCTCCCATAAAAGTCAATTTCATCCCCTGCTACCCCTCCCCATTCTTTTGCCAATTCTTGTTATGACAGCATACATGTTTCCCAGAACACATTAAATTTTTGAGCTGTCTTGCCTACCGTAAAAAGAATTTCATAAAATATTATCAATCTGATACTATCAAATTACTACCTAAAAGTCTCGCATTTATATAAGAGCGTTACGTTGTTACCAAAATACTCAAACAAAGACCAAACAAGGTAAACCGGCCCCTTGTTAGCAAAATAATGGCGCCAATTTCCGCTTCAGGGCCCCCAAACACAGTACGGATGCTCACATGACACCCCTCAGCCAATCAGATTATTTGATGTGGTCGATCAAGATGGCGGACTGCTTGAAGCAAACTCTGTGTTTTGAGGTGCAGCCAAGTCCAACAATTTACGTTGGATTTGGCGGAAATGCTTTTTAACGAATGCGTCCATTTACAAATTGCGGAAGCTATCGATTAGTGGAAATTATTAATTCTTTGGTGAGGTGACAGTAAAGGCAATAAGCCGCAAGATTTGGTGCAGGCGGTTGAAGCCGACAGGAGGGCATTTTTGCACGCGTGAAATTGTGTTCACCGATTCTTGGATGGAATATAAGCTTAGATGGTTGTTCAACAGCTATTGGACGAGGTAAGGAATAAATATGCCTAAAATACACCAGGCTGATTATTAATCAGCTCGAGAAGGGTTTCGAAAACGCTCCAGTTTTACGTGTAGATCTTCTGCTCTAGGAGTGAAATATTTGCACATCACATTTTAACTTGTTATTTTAGCCTCCCCTTGTACAAGCGTGCTTTCATGGCGATGCGGCAGAGGTGCGAACTTTGATAAGCAGAAAAGAAGATGTAAATCTTCAGGTAAATAAAAAGATATTTAGTTTTGTGGCAGCTACATGTAGCTTTATGGCGGTTTGATGCCATTCATATCTGCAAAGAAAGATTTGATAATAAGTTTCAGCTTAAATCAAGAACTTTCTAGATAATCTTTGAAATATTTACAAACCACTATCCTGCTGCAATTAATTATAGGTACATAACTTATGTTAAATTTGGATCTGGAAGGATAAATTTAACCCACTGTAGTAGGTTAAACAGCTGACACTTTTATAACTCTAAATATTTATCCCCTCTATTGGGAATTTTGATAACAAAACTGCCGCTGCATGTACAGTTTTATCTTGGGCAGGCGGCATAATAATTTGAAAACCTGCTGTGTTGCCATTCTGTGATAAAAATTATGCCTAAAGCTTAACTTTTCAAAGGCAAGAAATTGTTCATGTTGGTTACAAATGCAATTTTAACCTCTGCATGTACATATTATACTGCATGGGAACGAACACAGTATTTTTAACAATCCCATTATTTTGTGTCCAAGAAAAAAGATATCTTGTGTTAATAGAATTGAGCGAGGTACATTTCAGCTGGACGTCATGCAGGCAAATAATTTTAAGATCAACCAGTTGTGAAGTGTACAAATGGTGTTAGGATATTATAAGTTTATTGATTTATTATTAAATTAAGATTGCTGTCATGTGAATGTTTTGGTGGGAAAAAATGGTTTCTTTTTTCGGTTCCATAAAAACCCGATGAGGAAGAATGACAGCTTGTAATCACAGAGCAGGTGTAATTAGACACCTGTAATCTGAGCATGCTCCATTTATGCCTAGTAGTACATGTATGTTGGTACAATTTATATTGGCATTGGACCTAAGAATTATCTGTGGCATGTTCTTGTGGTTTTTAGTACCGGCTTGGTAAAATAAAAGAATATTAATACCGCAGACATAATTTATAGTTCACAACTAGTTGAACTACAAAACAAAAAATCCTTGCCACAATAAGCTGTCCAAATATGAGCTCATAAATGTTAGGGCTAGATGTTTTAAGCTATAACCTTAAATCAATCAATTTTAAATTTCCTCCAATACTTGTAACAAGCGCTTTTCTGAAAACAAGCCCTTGCTGAAAATAATCCCATTAAAGTCCTTAAATATATTCAGAATTTTCCGGTACCTTATAGAAATGCAGTGATAAAGATAAATTTTTCCATACTTAAAGGGGAAGTATCACGCAAATTTGGTGTCATTTAGAAACCCAAAAATGTTTCTCTGTCAACAGAAACAAAAAATTGTCTAGTTTTGTTGTAAATTGTCACTCTATTGCAATGAAACTGTTGATAAGTGCCTCTGGCCAGAGGTCTACAGAGTAGGTAGGAATGGATTGAAACTTGAAAAATGTTAGGCTAATGCATCAGTCAATTCCAACAGTGCCCATCCCCCCCCTCCGGGCCGACCCCCAGGAATAAGGATTTTTAAACTCATCGTTAGTGGATGAGCTTGGGGGTTGGTGCCTGAAAGAACGGTGGTGCCACAGGTGAAGTGAGCTAAGCGAGGTGCGAAACCATGGCAACCCTGTGAGCGGCAACCACCCGGCACCGTCACACTGAAAGATCAGTGGAGATAAAACAGAAAGAATACAAATAAAAATACTTACCACACCCGCCACAAACCATACTTACCAAAGGGTGGGAGGGACTGGGAGCAACAAACTTAAACAGCACAAGCTCCGGCAAGCGAACAGATGCGAAATGAATTGGCACAAACATGTGAGCTGTAAGAACCCAGGGGCCCCTGCAAATTAGGGTGGCCGCCCCGCATGTCCCAGCCATGCGGGCACCGCTGACCAGCACTTGCCTCGATTTTAACTTTGCCTAAATTACATTTAGCCACATTTAAACTCATCGTTAGTGGATGAGCTTGGGGGTTGGTGCCTGAAAGAACGGTGGTGCCACAGGTGAAGTGAGCTAAGCGAGGTGCGAAACCATGGCAACCCTGTGAGCGGCAACCACCCAGACCTCGCACTCCAAGTGCTTGGAGGGCGAAGGACCCGTGAACAGGGAGAGGGGGGACCTGAACCCACCAATTCTTCCAAGCACCTGACCCCCCAAGCCATACAAGCGTAACAGGCAGAGACAATAAGCCATACATACCCCTCCAGGAAAACGGAAACACAACTGTTGACTACTGACAGAACCCGCCAGGACAACCATGACAAGCACCAAACGGTAGAGGAAAGGGATTTTCAGAAAACGACAACCTGTCACCAATAGGCCATGTGCCGCAGGTCCAGTTGATGGCAGCACTGAGCCACAGACCCCCCAAAGCAGGGCTGCTGAGAGCAGAAACGGCAGCTACAAGGAACGAAGGGTAAGCGCAAGCAGGCCCGTCGAACCCCCACCACACGCCCTTGCTGGCAGAAGGGGGGTGGGGGCGTGGGGCGTAAAGAACCTGACCCGATGGCCAGGGGAACAACACCGGTGAAGCTTAACTTGCGAGCTGCTTAGACAGCGTAGCTAACGACTCTGTTGGAGTTCTGATGTACAATTGATAGGCATTGCTTGACCAGCGGCCCAGAGCCTGAATGAGATGATCCGGGACCCCATTTCGTGCTGCAACCGTGGCAGCGCCGATGCGGAAACTGTGGCTGGAAAAGTTGCCTTGGACTCCCGAGGATGACAATATGCGGCGAAGCCAGTCGGTCAAAAGGACCCGTGACAAGGGACGACCATCGCAAAGTAAAAATAGAGGGCCCTGTGCACTTCCCCGGATAGCTAGGTACGCCACCAATGCTCGGATGGCACACAAAGGATAGGAGCCTCGACCAATGTGTAGAAAGCACCCCTTGCGGAATGGGTCGGTCTTGGACGCTTTTATCCTAACCCTCAGGCAGGTGGGAGCAACCACCGAGTCAAATGCGATATCGGGCACCCCCAGATGGGTGTCGAGGGAAAAACTGGAACGATTCGGAACTGTGAACTCTGCAGAACGGAGAAAGCCAAAATAGGCCAAATTGCAAGCGGCCCAAAACATGCAGTGGTCTGGAATGCTCAGGTCCAACGACTTAAAGATGACCAGCATGATGTGATCTGTGATCGGTAACCGAGAAGTGGAGGGGCCACCTTGGGATCGCTTGATTCCCCGCAAAACCCGTTGGAGCCGCAAACAGTTGAGAAGAGGATCTGCAAAGCCTTGTTCGATGTGCAAGGACCGCACTGCAGACAGGTAAACCTTAATGGTGGTGTGCTGTACTGACCTGGCCAGGAACGTGGCAAACAAGCACAGGGTCCACTCATCAGCTGGGCATGGAGAGCCAGATGAGTGAATCTTGCCCAACTGATGGCAGAAGTCGTAAAACTTTCTCTGTCCTGAAGCGTAGGAGTTTCGGGTAGATAAAGCCAGGCCCTTAATCAGGAACTCACGGCACTGGTCTTCTAGGCTGGAAGGGTCAATTCGTCCAGTAGGCTTTGCGGGATTGGAACTGGAGACGGCGAGGACTGTGGAGCTAACCGTCTGAACTCCTGCCAACGAAAGCGAGAAAGGGCGTCAGCAATGTGGTTATGAATGCCGGGAACATGTTGCGAGGTAAAGGTAAAATTGAAACGGGCCGCTGATGAAAGCAGCTTACGCAAAAGCCGCATTAGCGCGGGGATCTTAGAGGTCCTGGACTGGAGGATGAAAACCACTGCCTCATTGTCGGACCGAAACAGAACGTGTTTCCTGAACCATTGGTGGCCCCAGACGCACGATGAGACAACTACAGGAAACAGCTCTTTGTACGCAATGGACTCTGGGACCTGGGATGGGCCCCAAGCGCCACTGAACCACTCATTCCCGAGGTAAGCCCCATAACCGAGGGATCCAGCAGCGTCTGAGGTGACTTCCACGTCCGTAGTGGCTGAAAGCCCGGGGAAAAGCCAAAAGCTGACTCCATGCCAAGCGGAAAGGAATTCGTGCCACCAAAGGAGATCTAGATGGAATTCCGTGTTTAGCCTGACTGGGTGATCGCGTTTGCGGAAGCAGCAAAGAAGGTCAATCATGCGCCTCAAGAAGGTGCGGCCTGGCCAAACAACTTTTGCGGCATGGTGTAGATGGCCTATGAGGGACTCTAACTGGCGCCTGGTACACCATCTGCGGGACCGCCAGGCATGGATCAGCTCTCTTAGGGCCTCTAGCTTCTCTGCTGGTAGCCTAGCAGCCTGCTGTTCTGAATCGAGCTCAATACCCAACACCACCATGCGAGTGGCGGGACCCACGCATTTGCCTGGGTGAAGCGGCAAGCCAAGCGATCCACAGACGGATAAGGCCGTACGTAAGTTAAAGGCGCACTGCTGTGCCCCTGGGGGGCCGGCGGTAATAAAGTCATCCAGGTAATGCATTAGATCTGAAACGCCATGTGAATTCAGTAGGATCCATTCCACCATGTCCGCTACTGCGCTAAAGATGTAGGGAGCCGCGCGAAGGCCGAAAGGCAGGGTTAAGTCCACGTAATATTGCCCTCGCCACTTCAGGCCTAGTAGGTAACGATCAGCTGGGTGGATAGCAATGTTGCGATAAGCGGCCTCAACGTCAAATTTCGCCATCATGGCTCCCGGGCCGTACTTAGCCACCATTTGAATTATTTGATCCACTTTAACGTAATGCATAGCAAATTCCTCTGGGTCAATGCCATCGTTAACACTACTGCCGCTCGGAGACGATAGGTCCACAATTAAGCGCCATTTCCCAGGTTGGCCCTTCTTGGGGATAACTCCAAAACTGCTTACATGCAAATTAGGGAAGGGGGGATGTGAAAAGGGGCCCGCTACCCTATGAAAGGCAACCTCATTGGCCAAGTAGTCATCTATAATTTTTGGGTGCTGGAACGCTGAAAGTTTGTTCTTTCGGGCAGAGGACAGCTTCCGAAGGGGCTGGAACCCGAGTCTAAAGCCGTTCCGGAGGCCATTGAGGACGTAAGACACCTGCTGTGGCTGGGGGTGAGCTGTCAACTCCCGAGCAAACTCTGAGGCATTCAAAGGACTTATAACCGTGATAGGCGGGAAGCACAAAGGCACTAGAAGGAAAAAATGCACATGCTTAGGAGACGCAACCCCAACGAGAAAAATATATGTATATACAGATAAAATAGCCAAAAATAAAAAACTTTTATTGGCAATCACCCTATACAATGAGGTACAGATGCCCAACAAAGGCCCTAAAGGCCAAAAGCACAGTTGCGAATGTTGGCTCTATCGAAATACAAGTAGGAGACACATGTAGCTAGCGAGATGGTGAGAAATCAAGCAATACGAAGCAAGTAACCTAAAATCGAAGTGAACTGCCATGGAGGCATACAAAAAGGCCCCTGCCACTGGAGAAACGAAATTATTAAAGCAGAGCGGCGCGGAAAAAACTGGGGCAAGAAAAAAAAAAAAAAATTGCAAAGCTACAACAGTACATTAGGCACGCCGGGCCTTGCTTGAGGCATGGCTAGGGGTGGGTGAGCTGCCGCGACGCTTGGCATCCCCTCGATCAGCTTTCTCAGCGCTATCATGGCACGTGTTAGCCCGGTGAGAACCTGAGCACAGACTGCAGCGATGCGCGTAGCGACAGGGGTTGACTGGAGCCGTGCACCGCCCCCTGTTCCATGACTTGCACAGCGTACTTGAAAACGAGGAACCGGATGGCTCAGAAGCCTCAGCTGGTTGGGCATATGACGATCCGCGGGACGAAGAGCCAGCTGCGTGGAAGTTAAACAGCTGCACGTTCATGCAAGACCAATCGGTCAACTTTGTCGCGGCTGCATGTTCACGGAACGCTCGGTCATAGTTCAGCCACACCTTACCGCTAAAATGGCGATGTGTGCGCAAAATGAGGAGCTGGTATTGAGTTAAATCTTTCCAACGGTGGGGAAAGTGGGAAGATAGTACGAGAGAAAAGATGGAAAACGCTTCCATCCAGCTAGCAATGTCCTCGATGCGACGGCGCTGCCGTTTTGGTTGCGAGGTCAAAACGAGTCGGCCATCAAACATAAGTTGCGGTTCGGGCTCTCGTTGTTGCAGGTTGGGGGCCAGGAGATCACTTAAATCCACGTATTTGCCGCCCACGATCTGAGCCACTAGCTTCGCTGGAACAGGAGAAAAACCTGGCCCGACCACGAACGACTGATCCAGGAGCGAAGCGGGTTGAGTGGCGAGCGCCGGAGCCTGTTGAATTACACTGCTTGGCGGAGTAAACGAAGGTGCAAGCGACATGACGGGCGCAGCGAACGTTTGCACAAACGAAGGGACAACAACACAAGAAGATGGCCTACCTTGTAACGGCTGTCCAAGAGGAATTGCACCGCCCGATGCCAAGAAACTCGCAGCCGAAGCATCTAAGGAATGTGAGGCAGGAACGCCCCCAGCACTCGCGGTCGGAACAGCACTCGGAACCGCTTGCACTTGTTCAGATGCAGGAGGTTTTTCGGCCGCCATGGCCGCTCGAACCGTTTGCGTAATCAGTGAAATCATCTCGGGCGATAAAGTGGGCGCCGCGGAAGCTGCCAAAGTCGTACTAGCAGGCGTGGAAGGCCGAGACGTCTCAACAGCAGGCGAACTTTCACATTGAATACTCGACGAACCATCCGCCGTAGATGACGCGTCGCCAGCGAAAAGCCGAGCCTGTAAACTATTGTGGGTGTTTCGGGACATAACGAAGACGTAAAACGAGAAAAACTGGACGAAAAAGCAGCAACAAACTTAAACAGCACAAGCTCCGGCAAGCGAACAGATGCGAAATGAATTGGCACAAACATGTGAGCTGTAAGAACCCAGGGGCCCCTGCAAATTAGGGTGGCCGCCCCGCATGTCCCAGCCATGCGGGCACCGCTGACCAGCACTTGCCTCGATTTTAACTTTGCCTAAATTACATTTAGCCACATTTAAAAAATAAACTGGCAAATGCCCCACCGCTGGGACAAAATAGCTTTTCAAATACCCCGGGGTGGTGGCTCAAACATGTCAAAAATGTTTTATTTTCTTCGTTTCTCGTCTTACTTTCAGTAACATCTAAGCTAATTCAGGCCAAATTAAGTCCTAGCTGGGTCTTGTTTCCCATAGTTAGTGCAAAAATAGGTCATTGTACAGTTCTAGTGTCCAATTTTATGTCCTATCTAGACGTATTCAATAAGAAACTTACTGTATTTGCCGATGAATTTGTCATTAAGGAAGCGACAATGCTGTAGGGTGAAAAAACTGAGATGGTCAAATGCCCTGGGGTAATTGGGTGAAAGGCTAATGCCCGACCCCCGGGATGGAGAGAGTGGGAAAATGCCCCACTATTGCCCGGGGAGGGGGGGGATGGGCACAGCTGGAATTGACTGATGCATAATGTTTTTCAAGTTCTCACATTTTTGTTTACAAAATGTGCTAGAACAGATCATGAGTTGTTCCTTTAAAGAATTGAGTTTATTTCTTTCCTCTCGTTGTTCTAGAATTATTTTCTCACTTAGTGAAGGTCTTATTTCACCATAATTTTTAAATTGCTAGGTCAAAAACCCCATGACACTTCCCCTTTAATTTCACATGGAAATCAAATGACCCACTCAATAACATGTATTGTCCATAAGCTTTACATTTTCTTGTTTAAAAGTGTGGTTCACACTTGTGTGATAAGCAGTACAAGTCAAGAGAAGTTATTTTCTTTGCTTATGCTTGCACCTACAATGTATTTCAGAAGCACTTGTGATTAGGTCACAAGTGTGAATTGGTATAAAATACATGTATGCATACCGTAACCATACATCTGTAAGTACAAGAAGTCAACAGTGCTGCTTGTGTATGCTGCCTTGTGTTTGTGCTTACATGTGTTTCACTAGCGGGAACCTGTTTGAGATCAAAACAAGCATAAGCATAAGAACATTAAAAGTACTGCATGTCTCACACTGGTTCACTCACAATTTTTTGTGCTTACTAAATACAGTGTAACTCACCAGGCCTTTAAAATCACCACACAGTAATTGGGGTTAAATATCTGGGCTTTATTAAACCAAGCTAATGTCCTCTGGGAGGGGAGGGAGGGTAACAAAATTACAGCGGTGGACTATCGCATACTCACTTGCTTGCTAAACTAATTAGAACTAAGGCTGTACAGATAAACACGCGATAGTCGTTCCTGCGTTCTACATTGTAATGCGGGTCATTTCCTACCATAAGCAGGCCCTCGGATTTTAAACTGCGATAAACATACTGTTTATCTTTCACTATAAGGCCTTATAAGAGTTAATCTTATTTGATTTTCATGTGATTATACAGCAGTGTTAAACAAGGAAGTGAAATCAGAGTTTTTTTATTGTCTCAATTTTATTAGGATGAAGAAAAACGCACTGCCTTGCATGCAGCTGCACATTGTGGGGAGAGTGAGTGCATCAGTATTCTCATTGCTAATGGTGAGGATATACTATACTATATTGTCATTCCTTTGAAACCTGAATTAAACTTGGAACCTTGGTAGCATCCCTATATACACCACCCTGTGAATACTTAGCCACATGTTAGGGGCGACTATTTTTATAGTATTTTGATAGTTGGAAATACCATTGTGATCATGGCTTGGCTTTGTGAAGAGGGAGGTCCATGTCGACTGCAAGTATACTTGTGGCTGACAAGGCCAATGTGGAGCAGGCAGGCCTGACTGCATTTCGAGTTACACTGAACATGTAATGCCGGTTTTCAGGGGCTAGAGTGAATACCAAAGACAACAAATGGATGACTCCTCTGCATCGAGCATGTGCTTCAGGCAGTGTGGTGAGAACTCTTAAGTTCTTTTTTTGTGTGTTATTAATTATTTTAAAGTAATAGGCTATAGTGATTTGCAAGGATTCTTCCTTTGAGAAAAATCATGTGTCAGCTGGTGAGGACATTGATTTTGTCTTTGTTGCAAATAGCAAAGACATCAATTGAAATAAAATGTCTTATAAAATAATGTACAGTACCCTGGTTCGCTCACTGGGTGTTTATGCAGTTATGTAGCGCATGGTGCTAATAGGACTGACCATTCAAGCTTTAGAAACAAATACATCAGTTTCAACATACAGTATATGCACATGTGTGGGAATTGAACCCAAAAGTCTAGCATCCTAACCTCTAGCCCAAGCTGCCTTTTAAAATTTTATTATAATTTGTTTACCCACGAAGCACAAAGAGCTCTCTACAAACTCATTTAAAGGTGACCATACATTCCAGGTCAAATATGAATTTGGAAATGTTGGTTTTTGTGGAGGGAGGAAAACCGGAGTACCCCGTACAAAACCCTTGGAGCAGGGGCTAGAACCAACAACAGACTCAACCCACGTATGGCGCCAACTCCAGTAATTGAACCTGGGCCACATTAGTGGGAGGCGAGTGCTGTCACCACTTTTCCATCCCTGCTCCTCCTGCAAAGATGCCTAATGAGTCTTTACTGGTACCGGGTGTTTTCTTCGAACTTTTTTTAATGTAAGTGTATTTTTGGTTTAATAGGAGTGTGTCAAGGCATTGATAAAAAGTTCTGCAGATGTCAATGCAAGAGATAAGAACTGGCAAACACCTCTCCATGTTGCAGCAGGAAACAATCACTTGAGATGTGCTGGTATGTGATTTTTTTTAAACCTCAAATAAAGAAAAAGATGAGTGTTTGAACTGCAGTAGGCCATTTATCTGTCTATCATTACAGTCAACTTTCTCAATATTACTGATTCTAGCAGTATGCAGGACATAAAAATGTGTCATATGAACTTAGTAAATGTGACCTCATTTTCAAAAAAGGGGGTCAAGGTATAAACTGTTTTTAATTAAAAAGGAGTTTAAACACCATGCAAATCCATGTGAACACTGATTAAACAAGTCAAAAACCCTTTAAGCAAAACAAAAATTGTAATCCCGGGCATCTAGCGTTTTATTTACAAGCAAGTGAAGGCAGTATTATTATTGTTGCAAAGCTTTATTTAACACGAATTGTTCAGTTCCAGTATGTTTGTATTGAGATAAAATTACTGTAACAGGAAAGTGAAACACAGCACATTTGAACTGGGTGTTTGAATGTGGCAAAAAGTGTTTAAACACCATTTTTATGTGTTTTAATGCATTAAAACACAGTTTTCTTGAGTCACCTTTATCCCTCTTATCACAAATCGGGTCACAAATCACCCAACAGAACAATGGTTTGTTCACCCAGCTAGCTGTGTGTAAGGTCATGGGTTGACTTCTATTGTCTCAAAATTTTTGTTTTTGTAGTTTTGTTCTTGAGATGCTGTTCAGAGTGCTTAAATGTACTTAATTATCTGGCTTTCACAGTGTTGTCATGATTGCACAATTAATATGTGTAGTTCCTGTTAAGACACTGACCCATTGTTTTTCTTGTAGATGTACTCATTCCCCATCTGGCGAATGTTAACGTGACTGATCGTGCAGGAAGGACGAGCTTACACCATGCAGCATTCAATGGCCATGTTGAGGTACAACACTTCCAAAAGTTTTCATCTTTCAAAATTCTTGAACATTTGTCAGAATTCATTCTGATTTGTTTAATTACAGAAACATTTTGTCACATCTTCATTGCTCAGTTTTGAAGGCTGATGTTTTGTGATTCCAAATTTTCATAATGATTATTTGTGCATGTTACAGTCTGTAGTAAATCTACATTTACATTGTTTTCTAATTTTAGATGGCACAGCTTCTTATCACTAAAGGTGCTCATGTTAATGCTAGTGACAAGAAGGACAGAAAACCTATCCACTGGGCTGCTTATATGGGTAAGTTGTGATAATGCTGTTGCAAATAGTGATTACATTTGCATGTTGACATTGAGGCCTGAATGTTTAACACACATGAATATTATGTACACTTAGAGTGTGGAGGAGTGATTGGTGGTCTGGGGCTACAGCTGTAGTTGTGTTTTTTACACAATTCTGTATTGTCTCTCTCTAGCCAGTGGCTTAGGGATGGCTTTGAAGCCTAACAAAGTGTTGCGGGTATATACTCCTAGGCACTTTACACTGTGTATCCTATGATGGACTAACATCCCACCATTCAGGGGGGACAGTCATACTCCTAGACACTTCATACTGTGTATCCTGTGATAGACTAGCATCCCATACTAGAGAGATATCGTTCCTCAGTGCAAATGCTTGTGTTATCCTCTGATTTGCAACTAATGATCTTGTAGGACGCATTGAGTGCTTAGAAATTTTATTTAAATCAGGAGCAGAGATCAACTGCAAGGATAAGAAGGTATGCTAAGCTACACCTTTAGTTCATGTTATTATTTTGCAGTGATGTCTGTTATTTTTTATTACCTGGAGTGCTGTTATTTTCAAAGCAACTGAATACAGTTTATTTACTGTACTTCCTCACCAAGCTTAAAATTAAGTTTAAACAAGAAGTTCCGGCATAAACTCGTCCCCCATTTTGGGTGACAGATTAAATAGAAGAAAGACCCTCACAGTTATTTGTGCAACTTAATCTGTCACCTGCAGTTCAAATATATGTTTCACATAACTGTTCATATTCATTTATTCATCCTCCACTGATATTTTATGAACTCACAATAAATTGAAGGCCTGAGAGCATAACCGACCTATGTCGAATTTTAGCGCGGCTTTCGGTTTCGCACGGATTTGTCCGAATTTTGGCTCTCCCTGGTTTGGAAAACATTTCGCGGTTTTACAATCGTGGACAAAACTCCTTAAGAAAACCAAACACGAACAGAACAAAAACCACTTCCTTACTTCTCCCTCCCACCCCCTCCCCCTATGCAATGACAACCGAACACAGAGAGCCAAAAAACCACTCACTTACTGTTTCTCCCTTCATAATTCTACCACAGTTACTTCTCCCTCCCCCCCTCCCCCTTATGCAATGTTGATGTGGGAAGCGATGCTTGCCAGGAAACTGTTCGTGACCCAAAAGACAACATTGAGTCAGGGGGGGGGGGGAGGGGGATTTGGTAGTTTGCTTTTCTACAAGTGAACGCGCTTGGAAGGCAAATTTTTTTATAGGTTTTGTCCACGTCAGACTCGTTTTCCAAATTATCGATAGGCTAAAAGTTTCCACTGTCCACGAGCCGTGTTTAGTCGCACTAGTTGTTGTTGCTATAAGTAACGTTTGAGATGATATCATGGTTTGCTTTTGCGGGTTGTAACAAACCCAAAATAGATCAAGGCAGTCGGGATAAACAACTTGCGTATCGTACTGGCTAGTTGCTTTCGCTTTTGTTTGGTGAAGTTTGAAAACGCACGACATCTATGGATCTTTTGAAAAGTTACGAAATTGACGAATGCAGTTCACAGGAACTGGTGGAAATGTTGTCCAAAGAATCCCTCCTTGGTAGTGATGACTGTGCCGTGGCGAATTTTTCAATTCGATTATCAAATCCCGCGGGAGCATCAGAGACAAATCCCGCCATATACAAGGTGTTTTGCAAGCCTTAGTTGTGGTTTGCCACGCTTGAAATTCGGTATGTAACGATTAACTTGACAATTTCAAGGCAATGATTCAATAAAAGTACGATTAACATAGATTTTCAACGGTTAACACCGACTGGTGGTAAAAAGAATAGATAGTCTTTACCTTTTTAATAGAACTGCCGTTAATCGTTGTTAATCGTTGTTAATCGTTGAAATGGCTACATGTCTTCCTGTTAATCGTATAGAATGCTAGTATTTTGCGTTATCAAGAGTGATATGTCGACAAACGGGACAAAGCTGGATTTTGCGCCAGGAAATGGACACATTTTCTCTTGGAGAATGTAACTGTTTACATTTGGGACATTCCTGTCACGTACGTAGTAGTTTGTAACAGAATCTAATAAAAGCGTGACAGCATTCTTTTCGTTGCTCCCGCGAAAAACACCGCTTTCGTGTGCCGTGTTTCAAAGACAACGAGTGTATATTGAATACAAGTATTTAATCCTCAGTGCATTGTCCTTTTGGTCATCCAGTGTCTATAATGTTACCGATATATCTTTACAAGATGGTAAAATTTCTCAATGGCATTAATACGAAACACAAAGCGGCGTGAAAAAATACTGGACAATGGTTTTCAATCGAATTGCAGTACACATGCAAAAGTTTGGACAAATCCGAGCTACATCGAAAAACGGGCTGAAATTCGACATAGGTCGGTTATGCTCCCAGCCCTTCAATTGAATATATGAATATTATATTCATATATTCATTTGGTCAACCCCGTAGGGAATAGCTCATATGAAGGCCTGAGAGCATAACCGACCTATGTCGAATTTTAGCGCGGCTTTCGGTTTCGCACGGATTTGTCCGAATTTTGGCTCTCCCTGGTTTGGAAAACATTTCGCGGTTTTACAATCGTGGACAAAACTCCTTAAGAAAACCAAACACGAACAGAACAAAAACCACTTCCTTACTTCTCCCTCCCACCCCCTCCCCCTATGCAATGACAACCGAACACAGAGAGCCAAAAAACCACTCACTTACTGTTTCTCCCTTCATAATTCTACCACAGTTACTTCTCCCTCCCCCCCTCCCCCTTATGCAATGTTGATGTGGGAAGCGATGCTTGCCAGGAAACTGTTCGTGACCCAAAAGACAACATTGAGTCAGGGGGGGGGGGGAGGGGGATTTGGTAGTTTGCTTTTCTACAAGTGAACGCGCTTGGAAGGCAAATTTTTTTATAGGTTTTGTCCACGTCAGACTCGTTTTCCAAATTATCGATAGGCTAAAAGTTTCCACTGTCCACGAGCCGTGTTTAGTCGCACTAGTTGTTGTTGCTATAAGTAACGTTTGAGATGATATCATGGTTTGCTTTTGCGGGTTGTAACAAACCCAAAATAGATCAAGGCAGTCGGGATAAACAACTTGCGTATCGTACTGGCTAGTTGCTTTCGCTTTTGTTTGGTGAAGTTTGAAAACGCACGACATCTATGGATCTTTTGAAAAGTTACGAAATTGACGAATGCAGTTCACAGGAACTGGTGGAAATGTTGTCCAAAGAATCCCTCCTTGGTAGTGATGACTGTGCCGTGGCGAATTTTTCAATTCGATTATCAAATCCCGCGGGAGCATCAGAGACAAATCCCGCCATATACAAGGTGTTTTGCAAGCCTTAGTTGTGGTTTGCCACGCTTGAAATTCGGTATGTAACGATTAACTTGACAATTTCAAGGCAATGATTCAATAAAAGTACGATTAACATAGATTTTCAACGGTTAACACCGACTGGTGGTAAAAAGAATAGATAGTCTTTACCTTTTTAATAGAACTGCCGTTAATCGTTGTTAATCGTTGTTAATCGTTGAAATGGCTACATGTCTTCCTGTTAATCGTATAGAATGCTAGTATTTTGCGTTATCAAGAGTGATATGTCGACAAACGGGACAAAGCTGGATTTTGCGCCAGGAAATGGACACATTTTCTCTTGGAGAATGTAACTGTTTACATTTGGGACATTCCTGTCACGTACGTAGTAGTTTGTAACAGAATCTAATAAAAGCGTGACAGCATTCTTTTCGTTGCTCCCGCGAAAAACACCGCTTTCGTGTGCCGTGTTTCAAAGACAACGAGTGTATATTGAATACAAGTATTTAATCCTCAGTGCATTGTCCTTTTGGTCATCCAGTGTCTATAATGTTACCGATATATCTTTACAAGATGGTAAAATTTCTCAATGGCATTAATACGAAACACAAAGCGGCGTGAAAAAATACTGGACAATGGTTTTCAATCGAATTGCAGTACACATGCAAAAGTTTGGACAAATCCGAGCTACATCGAAAAACGGGCTGAAATTCGACATAGGTCGGTTATGCTCCCAGCCCTTCAATTGAATATATGAATATTATATTCATATATTCATTTGGTCAACCCCGTAGGGAATAGCTCATATGAAGGCCTGAGAGCATAACCGACCTATGTCGAATTTTAGCGCGGCTTTCGGTTTCGCACGGATTTGTCCGAATTTTGGCTCTCCCTGGTTTGGAAAACATTTCGCGGTTTTACAATCGTGGACAAAACTCCTTAAGAAAACCAAACACGAACAGAACAAAAACCACTTCCTTACTTCTCCCTCCCACCCCCTCCCCCTATGCAATGACAACCGAACACAGAGAGCCAAAAAACCACTCACTTACTGTTTCTCCCTTCATAATTCTACCACAGTTACTTCTCCCTCCCCCCCTCCCCCTTATGCAATGTTGATGTGGGAAGCGATGCTTGCCAGGAAACTGTTCGTGACCCAAAAGACAACATTGAGTCAGGGGGGGGGGGGGGAGGGGGATTTGGTAGTTTGCTTTTCTACAAGTGAACGCGCTTGGAAGGCAAATTTTTTTATAGGTTTTGTCCACGTCAGACTCGTTTTCCAAATTATCGATAGGCTAAAAGTTTCCACTGTCCATGAGCCGTGTTTAGTCGCACTAGTTGTTGTTGCTATAAGTAACGTTTGAGATGATATCATGGTTTGCTTTTGCGGGTTGTAACAAACCCAAAATAGATCAAGGCAGTCGGGATAAACAACTTGCGTATCGTACTGGCTAGTTGCTTTCGCTTTTGTTTGGTGAAGTTTGAAAACGCACGACATCTATGGATCTTTTGAAAAGTTACGAAATTGACGAATGCAGTTCACAGGAACTGGTGGAAATGTTGTCCAAAGAATCCCTCCTTGGTAGTGATGACTGTGCCGTGGCGAATTTTTCAATTCGATTATCAAATCCCGCGGGAGCATCAGAGACAAATCCCGCCATATACAAGGTGTTTTGCAAGCCTTAGTTGTGGTTTGCCACGCTTGAAATTCGGTATGTAACGATTAACTTGACAATTTCAAGGCAATGATTCAATAAAAGTACGATTAACATAGATTTTCAACGGTTAACACCGACTGGTGGTAAAAAGAATAGATAGTCTTTACCTTTTTAATAGAACTGCCGTTAATCGTTGTTAATCGTTGTTAATCGTTGAAATGGCTACATGTCTTCCTGTTAATCGTATAGAATGCTAGTATTTTGCGTTATCAAGAGTGATATGTCGACAAACGGGACAAAGCTGGATTTTGCGCCAGGAAATGGACACATTTTCTCTTGGAGAATGTAACTGTTTACATTTGGGACATTCCTGTCACGTACGTAGTAGTTTGTAACAGAATCTAATAAAAGCGTGACAGCATTCTTTTCGTTGCTCCCGCGAAAAACACCGCTTTCGTGTGCCGTGTTTCAAAGACAACGAGTGTATATTGAATACAAGTATTTAATCCTCAGTGCATTGTCCTTTTGGTCATCCAGTGTCTATAATGTTACCGATATATCTTTACAAGATGGTAAAATTTCTCAATGGCATTAATACGAAACACAAAGCGGCGTGAAAAAATACTGGACAATGGTTTTCAATCGAATTGCAGTACACATGCAAAAGTTTGGACAAATCCGAGCTACATCGAAAAACGGGCTGAAATTCGACATAGGTCGGTTATGCTCCCAGCCCTTCAATTGAATATATGAATATTATATTCATATATTCATTTGGTCAACCCCGTAGGGAATAGCTCATATGAAGGCCTGAGAGCATAACCGACCTATGTCGAATTTTAGCGCGGCTTTCGGTTTCGCACGGATTTGTCCGAATTTTGGCTCTCCCTGGTTTGGAAAACATTTCGCGGTTTTACAATCGTGGACAAAACTCCTTAAGAAAACCAAACACGAACAGAACAAAAACCACTTCCTTACTTCTCCCTCCCACCCCCTCCCCCTATGCAATGACAACCGAACACAGAGAGCCAAAAAACCACTCACTTACTGTTTCTCCCTTCATAATTCTACCACAGTTACTTCTCCCTCCCCCCCTCCCCCTTATGCAATGTTGATGTGGGAAGCGATGCTTGCCAGGAAACTGTTCGTGACCCAAAAGACAACATTGAGTCAGGGGGGGGGGGGGGGAGGGGGATTTGGTAGTTTGCTTTTCTACAAGTGAACGCGCTTGGAAGGCAAATTTTTTTATAGGTTTTGTCCACGTCAGACTCGTTTTCCAAATTATCGATAGGCTAAAAGTTTCCACTGTCCATGAGCCGTGTTTAGTCGCACTAGTTGTTGTTGCTATAAGTAACGTTTGAGATGATATCATGGTTTGCTTTTGCGGGTTGTAACAAACCCAAAATAGATCAAGGCAGTCGGGATAAACAACTTGCGTATCGTACTGGCTAGTTGCTTTCGCTTTTGTTTGGTGAAGTTTGAAAACGCACGACATCTATGGATCTTTTGAAAAGTTACGAAATTGACGAATGCAGTTCACAGGAACTGGTGGAAATGTTGTCCAAAGAATCCCTCCTTGGTAGTGATGACTGTGCCGTGGCGAATTTTTCAATTCGATTATCAAATCCCGCGGGAGCATCAGAGACAAATCCCGCCATATACAAGGTGTTTTGCAAGCCTTAGTTGTGGTTTGCCACGCTTGAAATTCGGTATGTAACGATTAACTTGACAATTTCAAGGCAATGATTCAATAAAAGTACGATTAACATAGATTTTCAACGGTTAACACCGACTGGTGGTAAAAAGAATAGATAGTCTTTACCTTTTTAATAGAACTGCCGTTAATCGTTGTTAATCGTTGTTAATCGTTGAAATGGCTACATGTCTTCCTGTTAATCGTATAGAATGCTAGTATTTTGCGTTATCAAGAGTGATATGTCGACAAACGGGACAAAGCTGGATTTTGCGCCAGGAAATGGACACATTTTCTCTTGGAGAATGTAACTGTTTACATTTGGGACATTCCTGTCACGTACGTAGTAGTTTGTAACAGAATCTAATAAAAGCGTGACAGCATTCTTTTCGTTGCTCCCGCGAAAAACACCGCTTTCGTGTGCCGTGTTTCAAAGACAACGAGTGTATATTGAATACAAGTATTTAATCCTCAGTGCATTGTCCTTTTGGTCATCCAGTGTCTATAATGTTACCGATATATCTTTACAAGATGGTAAAATTTCTCAATGGCATTAATACGAAACACAAAGCGGCGTGAAAAAATACTGGACAATGGTTTTCAATCGAATTGCAGTACACATGCAAAAGTTTGGACAAATCCGAGCTACATCGAAAAACGGGCTGAAATTCGACATAGGTCGGTTATGCTCCCAGCCCTTCAATTATGACCAGCTCCCAGTTGGCTGGATAGCTCAGTTGGTAGAGCACTGCAGTGGCATCGCAGAGGTTATGGGTTTGAATCCCATTCAAGCTTGAATTTTTTTTCAGCCTTTATTTTCGCTTCTTAAGTTGTGTTAAAATAACTGCGAAGATCTTTCTTCTATTTGAAGTTAGAGACGGTTAAGAAAGTTGTTGTCTGAGCCATGTTTTTAGTGTGAAGTCTGTGACTCTCTCTCTCCTAGTCAATGTCTATCCATAGACTAGTGGTAATCAATCAATAGTCAATCAATCAGTTTATCAACCTTTATTATTTTATGCATGATAAGAAGTAAAAGCTAAAAGCTGTAAGCATGTAAGAAATTACGTGGTATAAATTCAAATTAAAATAACAATATTTTACTTTTTGTTTGTGTCTCTTTTGAATTCTTTTTACATTTATAGTTGTTCCTATTTCACTCATTCTTGACTTGACTTTTAACCAAGTTATCGCAATGTTCTAAATATTTACATGACCAGGGTAAAGTATATTAATTAATTTTTATTAAATAGAATATCTACAACAAAAAGAAAACTTATTTACAATAATAACTATTATTGGAATAAAAACCAATTTGGTTATGATAATTAAAATCCTCCCATAACGGTAGCAAGTTAGTCCTGCTCACCGGTACATGTACAGGTTTTTTTACTATGTACATGCATTTTCATCGTGTTTCAGTCGTGCTGCTTTCTTTTGTTTTCAGCACTACACCCCTCTTCATGCTGCCTCAGCTGGAGGTCAGTTATCCACATTGAAGCAGCTACTAGGACAAGGAGCATCGGTAATAGTGACGTTCTAAATAAATTAATTATTGGTTACAACTCTAAGTAACATAGCACCTGCAGGGGTTTCATAATGTTTTGGAAATAGGAGGGTTCTTAATTGGCGTGTAGATGGGTACAGTACCTCATGGCAATTTGTTTGTTTAGAATGGCTTATGATCTATTCAAACGCAGGTATATCATGACAGCTGCCAGTACCCTTCTTTGAACTTAAAGTCGTTTTCTTAAAAGCCTGGTTTGGCAAGGACAAAGGTCCATACAAAGACTAAGAAGTATAAGCTCTGTTTGTGAAAACCAAGTTTTAAAGTTCATTTTAGTTACCTCAGTAACTGAGTTCGAGGTCCGTACTGTAAGTTGCAGACCAAATTTTTCCTGTTGATTTATGGCCCAAGCATGAATAGCACCGCCTATAAATCAATGGGGAAAGACGAGGATCCAAAACTTTCAGCATGGACTGAGAAAACAAAGTTAGTAACATATTTATTATATCTCTGAGGTTAATCGGGCGAGTGGGAAAGGAAACTTTCAAATTTAGCGGGCTGTATGTTGTGAAATACAGCCTGCAAAATTGACCAATCACACCGTGTGTACTAACTGAGAGATATAATGAGGTACATGTAGAAGATTCAGCGATGTGTTTGTCTTTTCTGGTTACTGAGTCATGCAATCTGGTTGGTTGCCTGAGAAGCCCAGATGACTCATCTACATCTACATTTATACATGGCAAAGGTTGCCCATTGCGCCATGGTGTGCTGGTGCTGGTGTATATACTTAACACATTATTAAAAAAAAACAGTGCTATGTAATACAGTGCTCATCTTTCAGTCATACTGTTTACTCAACGTGGTGAAAACATGTGAGAACGTTTTCAGTTCAGATGTACTGTGTTGAAAGTTCTACCAAGTTCTCTTTTCTTTGTTTACATGAAAAGAAGTTGGCCTAGATTTCTACATCTGAATGCGAACAACAACAAGTGTGTACAAATAATGAACAGTCTCTTATTTGGAAGTAACTACAGTACATGTAGCTGGTGGTAACTTCATCTGGTGGCATTTACTGGTGCACAGTTGTACATGTAGCTCTGAAATCTATTTGATTTCAACTAAAAGGTTCAGTTTGTTTCTTAAATTGTGTGTGAAAAACTGTTCAGATTGGACCCTACTTTCTTTGGCTCTGACACCTTTGAGGGGTAGTCATTTGTTTGAGGTACTAGTGATTACTTTTGAACTTTTTTTGCCAATACCTTTGTGTTTATGATACAATATTTTGTTTCAGGTGGATGCACCAAACTTAAATGGTAACACACCCCTTCACGTAGCCTGTCTCAATGGACAGGACATTGTTATCAGCGAGCTGATGAGCTATGGTGCTTCTGTCAATGCCACCAACAAGAAAGGCATGGTATGTACATGTAGAATGTAGAATGTGACTGTCACCTTGTGGTAAATTTCATTCAGACCGCTAAGATCTGTGTTCCATTGTACAGAAAAAGATGGCTGCTGTACAATATTTACCACAATTCCTTGTGAACCTAACACAGCCAATAGGCACATACTGTAGTAAGCCATATTTTTTGCAAAAGTTGTCGACCCTGTACCAAAAACATTATGTAAGCTAGGTTGGAAGTTTTAGAATGTTGTGTGTGTGTATGTGTTTTTTTTCATGAGATGAGCATTTTTAGGGTTTTCGTATGTTAAGGATTATGTGTAAATGTACCAGTTGCCATTTTTTTGGTACGGTGGATTGTGGCTTGTATATACTTGCCCATTAAATGTCTAAATTTTGATGGCCTGTGGCTGGCTGTTGTAATCCAGTAGGGGTGTTGGTAATCAGGGTTATTTTTATGGGTCAGAGTGATTGGACCCAAACCATGGACCAGAGGTTGTCCTTTGTCAGGCCAATCCAGCAAGGTCAAACCCACCAGGAACGAATGCTTCAGATGGCATAGCTATGGGATCACTGAGAGTCAGACACTCAAGTGACACTGCAAATTTCTTGAATTTTTACTTGTATAGGTCACTGTCAAAACACTAACCATGTTATCTGTTTTTTGCAGACCCCATTACATTATGCTGCTGTATCAGGGCAAGGTGATGTGTGTCTTGAACTGTTGTTAAAGGATGGTGCCAGTCCCAACTTGCAGGTCTGTGGTGTGCGGTACTTGATTAGAAGAATAATTTTCCTTATTGACTGCCTTGCTTTCTTTATCATTCAAATGCTGAGAATTTATTTGTGAATGAACACAATACCCCTTAGTTGATAACTTTCAAATAAAACAGGCTAAATTGAACCTACATGTAAACTGTGACATCAAGGTTCCTTCCCATGTACTCAGCCATAAAAGCTGGTACAAGCTGTGGGTCTTCATGACAGTTCAGGCATGATAAAACAAGACAAAGATTTACAGTACAAACATATTTGTGAACACCCTTATTGAAAGAGAAAACAGCAGAACTAATTTGCCAAAATAGTCAAGTGGACTGTCATTGTCTACTTGCTTTTATTTCCTCTGCTTTGAGTTTTCATTCACGAAAATTGACGTCAATGCAAACCAGTTGTCACGGTATTTTGTTCTCTAAAACAAATTCAGTAACAAGCTCAGATTTCTCACCCGAGTCAGGGCCATGTAGCAGTTTGAGAATCCATTGATGTTTTCAGTATAATGTAACTGTTGATCTCATTCTATCATTGCAATTAGTGCAAGACTGGAAGGACACCACTTCATTATGCTGCTTTGTATGGTCGCTGTTCACGAGCTCAGACTCTTCTGCAAAATGGTGAGAGCTTTGTTCTTTGGTTATTACTACAGTCGTAATATTGTGCTGCAGTAAATTAGTTTCAGGGAGTTTTAGGCTGAAAGAAAACATGTACATGTAAAACATTGATTCATGCTCCAAAGTGTTAACTTGCCATTATTTTACCATTATTTTGAAGAATAATTATGATAATGTGTACATGTATATGTATCATATGCTAGGCTTAAATATATTGCGTTGAATTTGTGCATTTTAAAATGTTTTGTGTGTGTAGTCTTAGCCACTTGAAAATTGACCCTTAGAAAAGATTGCCCTCTGGTAGTATATTTATTTGCAAGATAGTAAAGACATGGGAATCAAGGTATTATGGGTTCTGTCTAAAGTTGTAAATTCAATCTTGCACCCCTCTACAACAGTCCTTTGAATGCACTGCAGTGGTCTAATTCTCTTTGCCAACACTGTAATAATGCTTGGCTTGGTTATGCCCTTGTTAAACAATGTTGATTTGTTTGTTTGTTTGTTTGTTAAGGTTGTTATGTGGATGCAGCAGATATAAGAGGCAACACTCCTCTCCATAAAACTGCATTACATGGTCAGGAGTTATTACTAAGTGTACTGCTGGCCAGTGGGGCTAACCATTCAAGGTGAGAGCTATGTTTAATTTATTGTTATTTAGATATGAGCAATACAAGGTTACAATCTTGGACAAAACTAGTTGAGAAAAATGCAAATTTGTACAATTTCAATCTCGCTTAAAGTGTATATGACATAATTTTGTTATTTGCTTGATCAAATCTTCATGTTGTTCTTGTATGAAAAAAAATCCTTATCAATTTCTCTTCCCTGTGTTTGAGGCGTATAAAAGCGTCAAATTTCACTTCCGGTTAGGTACAATACCACCCAAGATTGAGACTGGGAATAGTAGGGCTGTGACGTCAATACAGGAACACTTGTTTCGTAATTTCTCTATTCCTCAGTTCTTTTTTGTGTGCAGAGGAAAAAAAACTGTGTTTATGAAAATATGAATGGAATTGTTGAATACCAAAATTGAAACAATAGAGAAATAGAGAAACACCCAGACTAAGCATTCCTATATTGACTCCACAGCCCTACTATCTCCAGTCTCCTATCTTGTGTGGTGTGCCTCAAACAATGGGGGACCAACACTGACAAGGGGGCTGAGTGGTTGATGTATCAATGTAGCAGTGGAATTTGTAGGTTGACGCAAAGATTCGTAACTGTTTTGTCCAAGATTGTAGTTCCACAGTCCCAGTATCTCCATTTGGTGCTTTAAAGTGTATTTCTAAATATGCTAAGGTGATATTAAGAACTCCAATTACAAAGGAGTTGGATAGAGGAAGCTAAGTTCTTTCTTCAATGTTTCCAGGCACAAAGTTAAGAAACAGATAAATGTGCAGTTCAGATAAATAGTTGGTTTCCCTCAGGTGCTGATAATGATTGTTATGAAAAGTGGACACGCAACGTTTGGACTGCTGTCACTGAGTCTTGTAAATGTCTGTTCTTATTATAACATTATCAGCATCTGTGGGAAACCAACTATTTACATGCAACTAAACTGAACTTGTGAACGGTGCTACACAGTGTTGATCATATTTGTTCAGTAGAAAAATGTGCATGTGCTTACGCCACCTACAGTGTGACCTAAACACAAGAGAGAGTTTAGGAGTTGATGGTATGCTCTAATTGTTTTTTAGACGAGGTTCATTTGGAATGTTACCTCTTCACATGGCAAGTTTGGGTGGATTTACAGACTGCTGCAGAAAACTTATATCGTATGGTGAGTTTCTAAAAAGATATTGCAGACCACATCCACACAAGGCCCTTGGATGGTATTTAGATATAAATTGACAGTGTGGTGATGATAAATTCATGATGTAATACTCCAGAAATATCCATCGGTCACAAAATCTTAGAATTACAGATTCAGCAAAACATTGTCAACAGTAACAATGGGAACAGCAGTCTAGTAGCAAAATACATGTGCATTATATTATAATTTACAAAGAAAGTTTAACCCAGAAATTCTGTTAAACTTGTCTAAATATGACTGCATTTTCTCAAGACTACCCAAAAAAATTTGCAAGCAACCAAAAACTCTCAAGATCTAAAACAAACACCCAATGTTATTATTTTAAGCCTACTCTTCATATCTGGATGGTACGATAGCATTGGCATTGATGGACTTTTCCTACTCCTTTGTGCTTTCAGGTAACGATGTTAATTCAAAAGATGATAATGACCATACTTGTGTTCATGCTGCTGCATGCAGTGGGTATGTAGCACCAGTGTCAATGTGCAGTTATCAGTATAGAGGGCACTATACTGATAATATACTGATAGTATACTGAGGTACAGGCTCTACCTGGGTCTCAGTAATGTTTGAAGGTTTCAGCCACCTAACAAAACCAATGATATTTTTTTTTTCATTTTATTACAGTTGTAGTATCTCTGTGCTGCCACTGTGCATAAATGTTTTATTATTGGGTTGCAGTGTTCTTTTGGATTGATTTCCTGATTGTTGTCAAGTCGAGTCAAGATTCTGATTTACAGACTTTTGTTTTAATAGTTGGTGTGATATCTTATCAGGATTTTTACCAACTCAAAAAGGATTATATGTAGATTAGATGTTGAATTTTGTTTTATTCCAGCTGCTGGTGAAAATCACTACCTACTTCACTGTCTCAGCTCTTACTCTGCTTGGCATTTCTTTGCATAGCAAGGGGTGTCTTTGTAAAGCAAACTTTTTACTTTCAAGAAGCAGCCAACTACTTTTGAATTTTTGACAACTCGAACATAAAATGTCTTTTGTTAATTTCTATGCAACTTTTCTTTTTGTTTTGTAGGAATGTAGAATGCCTAGGACTTTTGTTGCACAATGGTGCTGATGTCACTGCTGTAGATAAATTAGGAAGGTATGTCCTTTTAATCTTCTTTGGGATTGATATCATCATCACCATCATCATCATCATCATCGTCATAGTAATATCTTATAATAAAGGTGATTTCAAGATATTATCTTGAAGTCACCTTTAGTAACCTCTAGAGAATAATTATACAGAATTTATGAAAAGAAGTTAAGAAATCTGTATGAAGATTAAATTAATATCAACTATATACAAGAGGTGAGCCTTGCTGTCCTTGGGATGTAAGAATCCACATGTCGTTTTGTAAGGGAGGTATTTTACAGTTTGCTTTTGATCTCAGTTTGTATTTGTGGTCTTTGGCCTTCTGAATGGAACGCCTGCATGGGCGAGATTCAGACTCTACAATATTATGCTGCAGACTTTGTACGATCCATGCGCCTGAGTTCTAATGATTCAAACGTGTCCCTAGGGACTCCAATTACATCTAGGCGCTTGTCCTGAACTTTCTGTAGGTAATTTTTCAGGCGTTGTCAGTGGCAGACCACCCAAGATGGGTGCAGCATACTCCTGCAAAGGTCTGATCTTTGTATTGTATTTTGTTAGCCCAATATCATTGGGGAATTGGTGTGCTGACAATGGCAATAGCAGCAGTAATGATGGTGATTTTGGTGGTGTTGGCAATGGTGATGATGACGGTGATGACAGCATTGGTAGCAATGGTGATGATATTGATGATAACAATGGTTATTTTGTGCTGGAAGTTTATTGTTTGATTTTTACCATTGTAGAACTGCTCTTCACTATGCTGCTGGTCATGTGCATTACTTGTGTGTGAAGTCCTTAGTTGCATCTGGCTGCAATGTAAATAAAGCTGATACAAGAGGGTGCACTCCTCTGCATTATGCAGCTACTGCTGATAGAGATGCAAAGTAAGATTAATTTCATGTAAGGTTTTAGCAACATATACATTGTACCCATACTGTACATATATATTGAGCTTCCTTTTCTGGTAGGTTGTCAGCTGTGATCTGCAATGTTCAATTTTATCCAAGCATTTGTGGAGAAAGTAGCAGAACCAATTACCTCCTAAGTAATGAAACTCTGGATGCCATCCATCAAAACTGATGGCAGATGCATTATTTTCTGAAGGTCTTTGTTCCAATTGGGCTGAGTTTATAGCAAAGCATATTGGTTTACTCAAGCAGATTTGTACCACTTATCCGCACTTGTGTGATATATTTCATGACTACTTTATTTTGAACTCATACTGTTTACTGTACAACTGGATATCCACACACATTGTTGGTCCTATCTGTATTAAATGAGGTTGTTGCCATAGGGCTGTCCAGGTGTCCCATGGGCGTCCACTTCTTCACGTACATGTACTGATTCATTTAAAATTAATCTGCTCTTTGTGAATTTTTTTGGTGAGATGAGCCTCTTAAATGGTTGTTAGTTAGCGACAGAAAGTGTGTGTAAGTGTTGAAGTTGTGAATACTGTCTGTGCTGTCCTTTGCAGATGTGTGGAACACTTACTGAGAAATCGAGCCAATGCAAGTAAAAGAGATAAACAAGGCTACAGTCCTGTGCATTATGCTGCTGTCAAAGGACATAAACTGTCTCTAGAAATGGTATCACATAAATTAGTCATTGTCGGTTTTTTTTGGTGCAGGTTGATTATGGACAGCATTTTTCGTTCATTTCATTTTCATTTCCAAGCATTCTGTTGTTCATAATGTGCAAAAACAAATAACTTTATTAAATATCTATTTTTGCGATTTTAAGGATTTGCTTAAAATACCAAACCGAACTCATGGAGTCAAAGTGACAGAGATTGGGATTTTTTTTTACACATTGCAAGAACAGCATTGTTGGTTTACAAATGAATACATTCCAATGTCAAGTTATTAAAAACTCTTCTTCTCACAGTTGTTACAGTACCTTTTTATTGTCAATTTGAGAGGGAACCATCAGGTATTATTTATTGAAAATGATATCAAAACTTGTCAAAGTGAAAAACTTTATCGAGTGTCAACAGTTTGACTCACAGCACTGTAAAGAATCACAAGTTTTACCTTTACAAGTACCGGCATATGCATCCAATTTTTTTTTAAAAACGAGAGTTAGGCTTTTTATGTTTGTTTTTACTGATTTCCTTTTAGTTTGCCAATCAACCTATTTTGTCTGTTTTCAGTTGTTAGATGTAGCAGCAACAGATCTTTTAAATAAGAGCACAGGCTCCCCATCAGCAACTCCTCTTCATTTAGTGGTAAGTTGTGCTCTGCAATGGTTAGAACAGTATGAATAAGTGAATGATCATCACAGTTATATACGCAACTTAAGCAGTTGCAAAAGGAAAGCCTGAAAAGAATTCAGGCTTGAACGGTATTTGTACCCATGACCTCTGTGATGCTGGTGCAGTGCTTTGCCAACTGAGCTATCAAGCCAACTGGGAGCTGGTCATATTGTGGATTCATATATACTCGAAGAGGTGATGAGATGAAAGTGAATCTATGAAAATTGATACATTTGATGAACGGAATTCGAACCCATGACCTGCTCTTCCAGTTAGAACAGTGTTTGACTAAAATAAATTTGATTTTAAAAGGTGTTTTGGTTTGCATGTTCCCAAGTAAAACAAAAGGTTTGATACTGTCTTTAATTACATGTAGATTGTTTCAAGTTACACGATTAAGGCATACTCAAATATTGCTTCTTTGTGTTGTTTTTATTTAGGCTTATCATGGTCATTTTCCAGCTCTTCAAGTGCTTTTAGAATCTTTTATGGACATTGATATTAAGGACTCTGATGGTAAATGATTTTTGGTTATTTATTTTATTTTTTTTTTGGACGTGCTAATCAGTTTTATGTAAGTTACTTTGTAGAAAAGAAGTTAGCTGTTTAGTGCAAAGTTTTTGTGATGTAAATGGTATTTTTGCAACTTGGTTTCTCAACTCTCTCTAAGCCTTAAGGTCCTAGCTGTATTAAGTCACGGGTTGTTAAATTAACGGGAAGGAGAAACACACAAGTAAATGCACCGAATAATGGGACGGACAGGGCCCAATTTGACAAGAAAAATGAGCGAGTAGACGAAAATCAGCCTAATTTATACAAATCTGTGGCACTGCTACAGATTTTTTGAATCAGGCCGATTTTCGTCCCGTGCTGTACCAACAGAAAAAGAAAACGACTGAAAAAGTGTAACGTGTAACTTGGCCCATGTGATTGAACCTAATAATTGGGCCGATAAATAGGTATGTACATGTAACTTAGCCTTTACAGAACTTTCTACTGAGTGAATTGTTATTATATGATATTATACCGTATATGACAGTTATGTTCAAATTTGTCTCTTTCTAGGTCATACTCCTCTTTATCTTGCTTCGTTTCAGGGACATGCGTATGTATCACGTGTTTTATGGTTTTGTTATCATACAACCTGTAAAAGAATGGGATGTACAGTACTATTTTCTGAACTGATTTATGCCTTCAACTGCGCACGTTTTTGGATGTTTAAACAGTAGCATTCTCCGTAGAGACGCTATGTCACGATGTTGCCTTTGCCTGCTTGAAATGGGTATCTTGTCTCTAGAAGTCTTATGCAGTTTTCAGTTTCAAGCTGCAAACGAATTTGACTGACCCTGCATTTTGCAAGGCTCAGTAGAGTGAGGAGAAGAGTGATTCTTTGTATAATGGGGGAATTTACTGCCAATCATAACTTGTGTAGTGCGTTCTTAGCAACGTTTTTCACGTAAAAACGTACTTTTTCATGATTATTTATATAACTTTTAAAAATAGTTTTTGGTATTTACGAAGTGATTTAGTGCTTACGTGCATATTCCCCCTTTTACCAGAACCTTTTAGATAGTACTACAGTATCACGTTTTGAAACTTCTCTGGACAGAAGTAGCAAGTTCTCTCTCATTGATTGTTTTTATTTTACGTTATTTTTATAGGGAATGTGTAGAATGTCTTTTAGAACACAATGCCAAAGTTTTAGTGTTTGACAATGTAACGAAAAGAACGGCGCTTCATGCTGCAGGTGAGATTAAGTAGTACACCAACATTTATCCAACAAAACATGTTGGTCAAAGATCATCAAACATCGGGTGCTAAACGTACAAACACTGTTGAACCAACAAACGTACAACAGTGTTGGAAGGTTTAGCCGCGGCTTAAGTCTCAAGATATGTTGATATAAGATTAACTGGTTAATATTGGGTTTGCCGGTCAGTTACCGTTTTAGCAGACATGAAACCATGGCCTACTTACTGCACTGTTAATTCCACAATATCTGAAAGAATTTTCGGACGGTGCCTCCTAATAGGTATTCTTGCGCGCTTTATCAGTGCGTCGGAAAAGAAGATCTCAGCAAGGGCTGTTGAAATTGAAAAAGGAAGTTGGGGTAACCAGGCATTTTTCAGAGATGGTAGGCAAAAATAATTCTTAAGAGCTTTACGATACATAACGATGTATGAAAAATTGTTTTTCCAAATTGAAGCATAATTATCTCTTAAAAATGCGTGGATACCCCCAGTGTTCTTTTTGGATTCCAATAGCCCTTACTAAGATCTTCTTTTCCTGCATAGTCATAAACCACGCAAACTATACCATTGAATTACAAGGCACGGTCCTTAAAATATCATTTTCGCGGACCATCCTGAGATGCGCAGAACGTATGCGCAGTAGCAAATAGAGGCATCTCCCTTAACAAATTCTCCTATCTTGTCCCCATAGTTTTCTTATAAAATTACAGGGGAGAAGTTGTCAAGAAACATCAAGAAAATTCACCCTGGGTGATCATATCCTTAATTCTCATGACCTCAGGGGTTGAATGAATGTTGATAGTACAAGGAGAAATTTGATGCTGATCACTGTTAGGGCTTAAAGGGTTCAGTCATTTTAGCTTGCATATATGTTATGTTCTGGGGCGCTTTCCATCTAGCCAAACTTTTCGGTTGGAAATTCCGAAAACTCTCCGTGTCAAATGGAACGGCTTTCTTTCGTTCGTTTCAAACTTGCGATCTCATTGGTAGCTGGATCAAAAAACTGACATGATGGCACAACGATGGCGCAAGAAGAAAACAAAGCGGAAATATAAATCTTGGTCAAATGTAACAGTAGTTTCTGTTCCAACCTCCGAAGGTCGTCTGTTTGTTACGGAAGAGTTTCGTTTGATCTGCGCGTACCATTTGCATTTTAATTGGATGAACCGAAAATTTTGGCTTAATGTAAAGCACCCCGGGTCTAGAAAGTGTTGGATTTCCTTCTTAGCCATACTTTTTGGCTTGCAGCTTACAATGGGCACACTGACTGCTTGAGACTTCTCCTACAATATAGTCAAACGGACAGTGCTATAGACTGCACTGATGCCGAACAAAGGTATGCAGCATTTGTAGTAGTGGAACAATTTACTTGACTCTGATGATGACTTCTGCTCAGATTGTCGAAACGTCAGTCAATGTCACCCCAAACAGTCCTTCTCAGGACTACACTCACCCGGATGATCATAATTTACGTTCTTAGTTCTACTAGTGTTTTGCAAATTACGTTGCAACTAACTTTTCGTGTTCCTTCCATTAGTCTACTCACTCTGTGATCCTGCTTTCAATTCTGCTCGATTTTTTTTAAGAAACGTAACAACGTAATAAGTTTTTAGAAGAAGACGACACTTGTAAGTTTTGAAAACATGTTTCGACAGAACCACTTGTCATCGTCAGTAACACTGTGAGAGTGAATTTGAATATTTACAGTAAGTTAACATACTGACAGTTACGTAGGAAATTCAAGTCCAACTCAGCTGTGCGTGCTTTGATCAAAATCTTTTTGAACTTGCGAAGGTCGGCGATGTTGATCCTTCCATCATATCTATCTTCTATCACAGTGTAAATCAGACAGACAGTAGACTAGTCCCTACGTTACGTTGTTCACTTTTTCTCTAAATATTTTGACAGAATCATACACGACATAGGCAAGGCTTACCTATGTCGTGTATGAATAAATTAACATTGTAACAACATAAAAGGCAGATTTGGCGGTTAGAGTTTTCAAACATCAGCGTACACTTTTGTTGCTTTTATTAGCAACTAATATAATAATTTGACAGTCTTGATAAGCAATGACAAACTTATCTCATGATATGTTGAATGATGGAGAATGGTGCACTGCCATTCGGAACGTTCTGGGGAAATTTTAAGCCTCCAGTTAAGTTTCCAGTTGCAATGGTGTCAAAATCGCAGCTGAAATAATCAGACTTCCCGTAGGAATTTTGACTTGAAACGTGGTAGAAGTAAATTATGTACTTTTATTTTTGAAATATTTGGAGAAGAAATGAATTCATTTTTTTTAAATGATACTCAACACTTTAATTACATGGATGAGTCATTTACAAGCTATTACAGAGATTGTGTTTGTTCCTTGCTCTTAAAATGTGTTCATCTGTTTCCTCCACAGGACTCCTCTGATGGCTGCAGTTGGGAATGGTTTTGTGGACTGTGCCAACCTGTTACTCAGTGAAGGAGCCAATTTATTAGCTTTGGACATGTATCAACGTGGTGCACTTCACAGGGCTGTAAGTAATAGCGACATTGCTAGAACTTGAAAGATGTGATTATTTTTGTTTGTACCGTTTCATGTTGTTGGAATACTAGTGACCTTCCCATCTGCCTTTTTATGGTGCAAGTCACTGATGGTTCATTTTCATATAAAGTGATAAACTGACTTCATTTGTTCAAATGATGATTACTCTTACATGTATCTTCATCTTGTTATCTTCCAAAATTGAATTAATTACGTTACTTAATTAAATTGTTACCCTCTGGGGTAGTATTAACGCTACAGATCTCTTCAACTTGTCTATTTCTAACGTAATGTTTACATTGTGTGGGCTCAATCATGGCACTACCCTTTTGTTGGTCTCCTGTTGTCATTTTCCCTCAGATCTCTATTTTTTACCACATGTAAGCTTATTTCCGATTATTTCCCCTCTTCTCCTTCTCTCCCCGTTTTTGTTTTCTGTTTCGTCTTGGTTTATGTCTTAATTGACCACTATACCTAAATGTTAGAATGTGAGTAAGATAGATTTTAAGAGAGAACATACTAACTTTTATTTCCAAACCAATTTTCTGGTGTTATTATTGAAATTTAGGCAGCCAATGGTCATGATGAATGTGCTGAATCCCTTTTACACAGAGAAGCAGATGCCCTTTGTAGGTAAGTAATGGAGTACTCTCACTTTATAATATGAAGACAGCAGTTCAAATAGTTGTTGCTCGAACGAAAATTTAATTTTTAAGTTTTTATAAGATCAGTTTTTGTTATTTTACCAGTAGATCAGTCTGAAAACAGCTTTTTAATCAATCAACTATCAAGGAGGTAACGTTGTGTCGGCTGCTTTAACGTTCAGAAAGAGAAAGGAAAATTTTAAATCATCATGCGCTTACGTTCTCCATAAAACCTTGAATGTGGTCATTTCAGAGGAAGGCAAAGAAATGTACCAAAGTGTATAACTCACGTACGGAGCCAGTGTTTCGCCCATTAAAACTATTGTTTTCTGACGTTCTCGTTTCCGTTGTTATCGTCGCTGCTTAATTAATGTCCTTATCCTTGATTAACTGCAATTGGCCACATGATGCAAATATTGTAAACTGAAAAGAAACTCTGTTTAAGATTCAGACCAATAACATTATGCAAATTCAAGGCTTACCGCGTTACAAATCCAGATAGCGGTGAGAGAATGTTATCAGTTTTCATCTCTTTCCAAGAGAAGACTACGGGTTTATTTTTACAGTCCTCGAAAACTATGTAGCTTTTAAACTTTAAAATAACTCCGTTCACGGTTTTTATCTCTACTTAAACTGGCACTGTATGCATTTTACCCAAGAGAGGATGAAGGTGATCTTACCTTACATCAATATGTTAACTTGTTGTTCTTTTCTTTTTCAGAGATTGCAATGGTCGCACCCCACTTCACTTTGCAGCTGCTTGTGGTCATGTTGGCATTCTAAACGGTCTTCTTCAAGTCGTAGGTGGTGGTGTTCATATGGACAACCATGGTTACACACCGCTTCACTGGGCTTGCTTTAATGGTATGTGCAAATCGATGAAAATGCAAACTTATTAATAAATGAGAGATCATCGCAGTTAATGTGGCTTCGAGGCTTTCTTTTCGCAGCTGCTTACGTTGCGTACATAACTTCAGGGGTATCTGAGTTATTAAGTTTTTCATCCGTGCCTCAAATATGTGAATAGTGTAGTGACGAAATGTACTAATATCAGAAGTGTGTTTAAGGCCACATTCGCGAACTATGTATTAAAAAAATTATTAAGAAACAATTGTAACTGAAAAAAACAAATAAACAAAGTTGCAGTTGCAGCTAAAGTCAGATCAATAAAGTATTCTTTAATTCAAATCAAAATTATCTTGGTTAGTTTTCGTTAGGTAATGGAAACAGCTTAAAAATATGTTGAACCACTGTGAAGATACGTCAGGGAAAAGTAAAGGAATTTTATAAGCAAGTCGGGGGTACTTCTAAATCCTAACCCAAGACAGTGAAAAGTCAGGGAATGTAATTTTTGGCTAGCTGCTAGGTTTGCTGAAAGAGTTTCCTAGTTGGCAAAGGTAATGTCATTCCAAAAATTATTTGTAAAGGAGTTGATTTCTGAGGCTTCATCGCTGGATTAATAGGCCCTTCTCCAAAATGGCAGCCGAAAATTCAAATAAGTTTAAATTAAAAACGTATACCAGCACTAGAAAGAGCACTTTTACTTTAGTAACCCTGCAAAGTTTGAGCATATCAGGTGTAATATCAGCTGAGAAAATGTAAGTTGAAAAGTGAAAAATTTACAGACGTTTGTATGACTGGGGTATGACGTATACCCCCAGTCATACAAACGTCTGCAAATTTGTCAAATTTCATCTTACATTTCCTAAGCTGATATAACACCTAATATGCTGAAACTTTGGAAGGTTACTAAAGTAAAGGTGCTCTTTCCAGTGCTGGCATCAGTTTTTCATGCAGTTCAATTTTAAATCATTCAAATCTGTTGCCGCCACTTTGGAGAAGGGTTTATTGCCAAAGGATTTGTCTTTGGTGGTCAGTGAGACTGGTTTGTGGTTAGGGAAAAGTCAGGGAATTTTCTTCATTGAAATGTGTGGCAACCCTGTACCTAAAAAATACATTTTATACTTTTGTTTAATGTTTTTCTCATTTTCATTTGTAGGTCATGATACGTGTGTGGATATCTTGCTAGAGGTAGGAAAATAATTATTTTAGTTCAGTTTTCTTGTTGTCGAGTGCTTTAAATGTATTTACTGTGTTTTAAATTTGTTCATGGTGGATGTTTTCGATGATAAAAAAAATGGCAAAGTATCTTCTGAAGGTGCTTCAGGGCTCATCAGTGCAAAACTCAGTTGTGTTAGTGACGAAGATACCAGTCCGTAGCAAGGACCCATGGTATTCTAGCTGCCGAGAAACAAGAGTGAAACAACAGTCGAGCAAACTGGGTCCTGACGCAGGCTATTGGGGAAGGGGGGGCGGAGGTCCTGTTGTTCTGATTTGCTGGTACACAGCTGTTAGTCTAGGTGGGGAAGAGAATATGAAGTTAATTTTTATATCTTAGGATGCAGGGAAATGAAAATTTATACACTCACTGTTTTGCTGTTTTCGTTTTAGGGTGACCGCTCAAACGCATTTGATGGCAATCCATTTACTCCTCTACACTGTGCAGTGTAAGTATTAACTCTGTTTGTCTTGATAGTGAATCGCAGCCAATTCAACTCAGGTTTCCATTGATGTGCGCCATGTGTCGTTTTGGGGATATTTTTTAGTGATCCACTTTATCAGGAGCAATAAGAACTCAATAAGTTTAGCGAACAGTACAATATCCCTGCATCTGCGATACACATTCTTGGGAATTTTTGTAGCGGTTCTGTTTGTAGTCATTTCTTTTTGTTCTTTTTTTGGAAAGCAACGACGTGAAATCGGTAAATTCTGGAGAAGTGGGTTAGATACTAACGAAATTCAGGTTAACTTTTTAAGAAAAAAACATTTGAGGACTTGAACACCCTAATTTGAAGGACTTAAATTTATCCTCCCTCGTAATAGTTACTCTAGTGACATCGTTGATGATTTTTCCATGACATTCACGTAATAAATTACTCTCCCTTCACTTTCTTCCTAGCATAAACGACTACGAATCCTGTGCGGAAATGTTACTAGACACACTAGGCGATGAAATAGTCAACTTATGTGATAAGAGAGACAGGTATGAGATAATGTCCAGTGTCTTGTACTCTACCTATTTTGTGGAGATTTAGTTGTTTAAAAAATACACAAGTATATAAAGCAAGCTTTAGTGTAGTCACGATCACAGCATAAAATCATTTCAAGCGAAAGCGTTTGTGATCACACAATGTTGAACGATGCTGTGTGAAACGATGTCTTGTGAAAAGATTGCTTTAGATGAAGGTTCTTTCAACGTCTTTCAGCAGCATTGAACGTTCATAAAGGTTGAACGATGTTGAATCGAAGTGTTGAACCCGTTTGGCCAGGGCCTTACTCCTTCTCTCTTGTGAAAGCCAAGCTTAAAAACTAGGTTTTTATCAAGTACAAAGTTGAGTGCATGGTAGGCAGGAGGTGTTCTTGCTGTTGATTCAGTTCATCTCGTTATTATCATGCAATATTATTGTGAGAGCCTGATAATTGTGCACTGGAAATGTTCTGTATTTTCTTCAGCGTTTTTCAGCCCTCAAACATTCTAAATAGTTCCTGATCATTTTCACGAATTCAAACAATAGCTTCCAACATGTAAGTGATTTTGCGGTAGGTACTCTAGAATTTCAAAAGCTTGTACTGTTGGTGAAGCATTGTTAAGTGTATCATATAAATGGAGATGAGGTCAGTCATGGTTGGCATTAAGGTTCGAGTCAAATGTAACATAGCGCTACACACCTGTAACAAGCCTGTGTTTTAGTGAAATGAACCTGCAATAGTTCAGACTAAAGCTGTTTGGCTGACACATTTTTTTGAACTTCGGTATTTTCGAGGTTTCGAGGGAAGTTCAAATGACAGCTGTTGATGGAAACGTGTTTTTGGAAACTGATATTTAGAGCTGTTTTTATTTGTGTCGTCAAACCAAAACCAAAGTAATTACTCTGGCCAATCACAGCAGACGTCAACAACGCAATGAACCAATCAGAACTCGAAGCAAATACATGTAACCGGCGTTAAAGTGCCCCTAACCCTTCAATTTGTTTTCTTTTGGTAGATTTCCATATCCGTGAAGAACTCATTTTCGAAAAAAAATTTTAGAAATGTTGAATCCTTTTTATTTTACGAGCGCTAAAGGTTACTGAAATTTTTAATTTTTTGCGCGCTTTAAGCCCCGCTGGACAAATGTTTGTCTCGTGGGCTCATTGGGAACGAGCCAATGAGAAGCGTCCGATATTTGACACTTTCTTAGCTGTGACGTAAGAAAAGGACACCAGAAGGATTCAGAAGGAATCTTATGCATGCTGATTCCGTTCTCTACATTTCGAGAGTTGCTGCATCCAAAAACCACACATTTTTCAACCATTTTCTCTGTTTACAATTGAAGCATTACCGCGAATCTTCGGATATTTTTGCACGATGTCCTTTTCTTACGTCACGCTCCATATTTGGCCGAGTGGGGGACTAATGCGAACGATAGGTGAAAATATCGACAAGACTGCCTTCACTTCTAGCGCTCGAAAAAAAAAGGATTCAATATTTCTCAAAAATTTTTTCGAAAATGAGTTCTTGAAAGATATGGAAATCTACTAAAAGAAAACAAATTGAAGGGTTAGTTAACGCGGGAAAACGCGTGCGAGCGAGTCACGATTTGTTCTGGTCTGGCTTCCCATTGGTTGAGAAAGTGACGTGAATTTAGCCAACCAATCACAGAGCGCAGTAAAGCAAAACCAAATCACACGCGAAATTACTTTCGACTCTCAAATGAAAACCGCTCTTAGAGAACCAAGCAAAAACTGAATTTGTAAGAGTTTGACTCTGGCTGAGAAATGGCCAAAAACTCAACTGACAACTGAGAATTCAAGTTACGTATTCAGCAACTCTGTACATGGTCACTTTTGTTCATTTTAAGACTTTTTTTTTTCATTTGCAGATCTCCCATGCATGCTGCGGCATTTAACGATCAAGTAGAATGTCTTCAGCTTCTTCTGTCCAGAGGAGGGAATGCTGATGCAGTTGATCAGTCTGGTAAAACACCTCTCATCATGGCTGCTGATAATGGTCATGCTGGCGCTGTAGGTGAGTTTCCGAGTGTTTGTCGCCATAGCATAGGTAAATTAAATACCATAAAATAGCGACTGAGAGTTTTGGTGTGCTTATAAAGGGGGGCGAGGGGGTTATAAGAGGTATTAAAACAACATTTCGAAAAAAAACTTTACATGCAACATTAACAAGATATCTTGCGTATTCCATTTTGGAGCCAGTGTATTGAAAACAAATTTCAAGGAATTCGCTCTCAATAAACTTTCGTTCCAGACCTTGCTTGCATTATTATTTGTTAATTCTCTCGTTGAAGTTTTACAATGTTCTGCGAGGACGTTTATAGTCCATACCACTGTACATTTACAGTGGCTTTAACAGGAATATTTCTCAGATTTCCCTTTTTATGGTCACAAGCTGGGGGGTGGGGGTAGGGGTTTACAATGGGAGGTGCTATGACCAAGCATCTCATCAAACGGGAAATTTTTTTCCTACAATGCTTCTAGTTACCTCATGCTGTGCAAAACAGCGTTAAACCATGTGAGCCAACTTATCTGAAATGCCACTTTACCCTTCCTACTCTTCGCCAGTGAACAAGAGTAACAGCCTTCCTTTCACCCTGAAAACGGGCCTGACTCAAAATAAACCACTTCATTACCGCACCCACACTCACAAGTGAAAGAAACTGAACACTAGTAATCGGAAGGTCTTAGGTTCGACTCCTGATAGGAGCACTTGCATTTCCTTTTTCGGAGTTTGCCTGTGTCGCTGACTGAAATAATACACTATTCTCATAAAACAAGGTTGTTGTCAAGTTCAAAGTTGAGTGCATGGTAGGCAGGAGGTGTTCTTGCTGTTGATTCAGTTCATCTCGTTATTATCATGCAATAGTAATGCGAGAGCCTGATAATTGTTTGCTGGAAATGTATAGTTTCTCCAGTGTTTGTCAGTTCTTGAACATACTCAGTACTTAATCAAATGACTTAGTGATCATCTTCATGAGTTCAAACAATAGCTTCTAAACGTTTAACATTTTTGCAGTAGTTACCTTTTGGGTGAGGTTTGAATCATTTCTTTTTTTTTTTCAAACAATTTGACTTGACTCTTTTAGTAGCACGGGACTCAAACTGACCTTCCTCGCTGCTATTCCTTTTTAGAATTCCTTGTAGGAGATGGCAGAGCTGACATAAACGTAGCTGATAACCATAAAAACACCGCTTTACACGTGGCTTGTAGTCAGGTGAGAGGTCGCAGTTTAGCAATCATCACTTTAGTTTTTTAGTAACATATCGCACACCTAGAAGACTATTATATATTCGATTTCCTAACACAGAGTTGTGGTTTTTATCCAACTTCGGTGGTGATTTCCTTTGTTTTCTCTTCATGAATTATTATTGAGCTTGCCATTGTGTGAATCACCAAGTTGGGTTCTGTTGGTGTACAGTTCAATTCTTCATAGCAGGGGTTTAACGAACTTATTGTTCCGCTTCAGGGTAATGCGGCCTGTGCTCTTTTAATTCTGGACAAAATGGAGGACTCCTTTCTTAGTTTAGCTAACAATGCTCTTCAAACGTAAGTAGAAGCTCATTCTGCTTATTTGACTGGGTTCTTATGACTGTTGGAAAACATCATGCAAAATAAAAGCGGGCCGTGGCAAACGAGGGAAACATTATTACAGAAACTTTTTTCCCCAAAATATTTCCTCGTTTATATGCACTGTGGAAGCAACGTGTTGTGAACGTTGCTTCCGTTGTCAAATGATTTGTTTACGCTCAAACAGAGAAACATGTAGACTGGCAACATTGAAAATCATAAATGTTCTACAAAATGTTTTCGTTAGCAATGAGCGCCGTAAATTGAAAATGAAGGCTACACATACCACCGGTGTTCTGCTTTTCAACTGAATTCGCCCTCAACATCTAGAACAATGAAAGTGTCAGTAGTAGTACCAATGCCCTGACGCATAACCAGTGGATGTCATCTCCTGATGGAGACTAGCAGTTAGCAGTCGAAACGTCGTAACCTGTCTTAAAAGTGACTTGTTCGTGAGAATAACGATAACGCAATCTATTATTACTGTACCTGTTAATAAACATAGACCACCCTTTTACAACATTGAACAGTATCAAACAATATCTATGAACATTTGTTCTGTCTTTCTCGTTCCCTAAGGCCTTTACACTTATCCGCTAAAAATGGGCTGGTGCCAATTGTGCAAGAGCTGATAGCCAGAGGCGCCAATTTACTGGCAGAGGATGAAGATGGACACAATCCTGCTTTAGCTTGTGCACCCAACCCGCAAGTAGCCGACTGTCTGGCCCTGATTCTGGTTGCCATGGTACCCAGTTTGAGCTCTCCCATGGCAACCTCTGCACGATTGGACAACTCCGGAGAGCATTCAGATGATGAGGACGAGGACAATTTAGACTTTCCGTCCCCCACGCATAACGCTACGGTCTAACAATGGCGACTGTTTATGAGCCAAATTTTTTTATTATTAATTCTAGGAACTTTTTATATTCAATTCTAATTTGAGAGGAAGAGTTTTCGCCTTCCAGTGACGGACATGATATCGTTCAGTATAAAGACGTAAATTTATTTTAAGCACTTTCCATTTTTTTTGTTTTGTTTGTTTTTTTTTTTTGTTTAAGTGACGTTCATGCATAAGACATTCAGGAAATGAGTTCTTTTAGGTTTTGCGAAATAACTGCATCCACGATGTCTGGCAGAAAAAAAAAAGAGGGGGGTGGGTGGGACGGTTGCTTTTTAGCTGTGATGTGACCCTGTGACAACATTTAGATTGTTCCCACCAGACAATTGCAAAATGGAAAAGTCCTTTTTAACTAGAGCTTAATTTTATTACGAGTCTACGAAACCTGGAGGTGACCACCAAACATACCACTCATGTCCCATAGGCGGACAACTTTTTTTAAACGTGTGGTTCCAACCACACAGGCATCGCATCGTTGACCTCTCACCTCACTTCTTAACAGATCCTTTACTGAAGTAGACACTTGAATGGGTCCACGAGGTCTTCCTTGCTTGTAACTCCACCAAGCATTGAACCTAAACTTGTGGCAACTCATTAAATCCTACCGTGATTGAGAGTCCTGTTATGAAAGGGGTGCACTAGGTGATTTTGAGCTGTAATTAGTGGAACGAAATGGTTTAAAGTTGCTGCGAACGGACTTTTTGAGTACAATTTAATCTCTGATAAGGGACCACTGTAGGAATCGGAAAGGCGCTCGCTTATAAGAGATATAACAAACACAATATTTGGAGGTAGGAAATTCAAGAAGTTGTTACCAAAGGGATACGTTCCTTTGCGATGTTTGTATAATATCTCTTTGAACAAAGTCTCGTTTCCTTATCAAACTTTTCAGTGAAAATTGTTCGTAATAATAAAGATCGCTACCTATGTTATGTTAACCTTCCTGCTGACTCTACTTCGCTTTTTCCTTGAAAAAGAAATGTGTATTATTTGGAGTATTGCGTTATATCGTATCACACAGATCAGTTGCTCAAAATGGAATTTAAGCTGATCCACATTTTATTTGAATAGTGCTGATAACTGAGGATTTCGGATGTAACTTATTACGGGGCAGTCTGGTTGAATTTTTTATGAAATAGCGCCATGTGATTTAGCAAAGCTATGAGATGGATAAACATTTTGTACACTCTACCAGACAGTGGGGCCCCACGAAAGGGTACTTCAGGTTGTCAGCAAGTTAGTACTGACTTTGAATTTTATTTTGCCTTTCCTCATTTTCACCAAAAATCACCAATCCTTCTCTTTTTCTTATTTATAACCTTTTAAAAGTCAATAAAACAAATTCTTAAAGATTGATGTGGCCTCGCATTATAAACCCGTTGGGGCATTTTTGGATAGCTTTTTAAAAATCCCCCAAGGGACATTAAGGATAAAACGCTGCACAATTACCAAAAAGGAATAGTATTTAAGTAGAATCCCCTTGAGTGTTTGTAGTAACTTTGTGAAAACCTGGGAAATTTTTATAAATTCCAGAAAGTAACCCTTGCATAATTTACCTTGTCTCCGGAGCACTGCCTTGAACCAATCGGGGCGCGCACTCCTGTGGGTTTTTTCAGAGAGAATTACGAGAAGAGTAGAACACCTCGACAAACCTGCCTCAACACAATCACATCCGATACCGTTAACTGCCGCTTAAACCGTCAACCAAGAAATAGATTCGATTGTAAGCCCTCCCCCCCGCCCCGGATATAAGCCACGCAGTTCTTTACCCACGATGTCTTCGGGCGACATGCCAGCCTTAATATCAAAATGGCTGAAAAAGAGAGAAAAATACAGCCGACAGCGGTACCTCTGGACACTTTGCCGGAGCGTTGTACCATGACGATGCACCACGAGATTTCGGCCCGCGGTTCGCTGATGCCAGCTGGCCGATGGTTCCGCGCTGCTTTCCGATACCTTGTCCCCGACAAGACAGTGAGGGAGTTAAAAGTCAGCCCCTAGACCATATGGGACAGATCCCTTTCGTTGGCACCTCAGTTCCACACTGACAAACTGAGATTTAGCCATGTATATATATATATATGACAACGTAGTCATTTTGTCTTCCATGTGGTACGTTTTGAGGTTTGAGCATGCGCACGGGCTAAAACGATATAATAGAGAGATTAAGCACCACGTTTGCGGCAAACGGCAGAAATGACCACGTGACCATGTTTATTCCTCATTCCAGTTTCTCAGAAAAATTGAGTAGTTTTGCCTTAGAATTAAAGGCCAGAATTATCTTGTGCTATTTTCATCTACGTACTCATATTTTCAAGAAAACATAAACACGAATCTCATGTTTGCCGTTTGCCGTAAACGTGGTGCTTTTAAAATCTCTCTAATGACAGAACGATGACTCGTGGTCAAACGACCTGTAGTCTTGGACTCCTTTTACCTTATTTTATCCTTACAATTTTTATTGCCGTTTTCCCGAAAACGATTGCTCCTTCGATGGATTGTTGACATTGTTAAGGAATCAGGTCGTCACTCGAAGAGCTCTGTAAAAGCCGTTGCTATTTTTCTGTCAATGGAGTCCCAGAGGATGTCTGGCAAATTAAAATCACCCGAAATTACCATATTGTCGAACTGGTCACAAACCTCATGCAGAAAATTATCGAATACATCCATCCAATTTGGGTCTTCATTGGGTGGCCCATAGCAAAAACAGAGTAAAATTCTTTCACCAGTAAGCGCAGTAATTTGGCAAAAATGATCTCAAGCTGTTGCAGCTCGGCTTCCGATTCAGGTTTAAATCCTTTGACAGCTTTGAAGGAGGCTGTTTTGATTGCAAAAAGAACTCCACCACCACCTCGATCAGACCGATCTCTCCTAAATATTGTAAAGCCAGAATGCAATATTTCAGAGTTGCTTATATTTTGATTCAACCATGTCTCATTGACGCATATAATGTCAGAGTTTTCGGCGTACACCAAGTCCTGGAAGCGATGGAGGTTACACGCGGATTGCCAGTTTGTTTTGCTGTCTTTGTGATAACTTTTTAAGCTTCTGGCATTCATCACGAGGCAATTGATCTTACCAGCAGTCGAAGCAGAAACCGGTCCATGGTTAAGATTGATGTCACCAGACATCAAGAGGCGAAAGGTAGCATCTGAGTTGTTGTAGTAACAAACGTGGCACATTTTCATTACGTGCATGGCACGATAACATAAGTGTTGACTTAATGGCCAAACAGAAAAATAGCAATGGCTTTCACAGAGCTCTTCGAGCGGACGACCTGATTCCCTTAACAATGTCAACAATCCATCGAAGGAGCAATCGTTTTCGGGAAAACGGCAATAAAAATTGAAAGAATGAAATAAGGTAAAAGGAGTCCAAGACTACAGGTCATTTGACCACGAGTCATCCTTCTGTCATTATATTGTTTAGCCCGTGCGCATGCTCAAACCTCAAAACGTAACACATGGAAGACAAAATGACTACATTTTCATTATATACATGGCTAAATCTCACTTTAAGTCAGTAAGGTGGAACTGAGGTGCCAACGAAAGGGATCTGTCCCATATGGTCTAGGGGCTTACTTTCTCTCCCTCACTGTCTTGTCGGGCACAAGGTATAGGAAAGCAGCGCAGAATCATCGGCCAGCTGGCATAAGCGAACCGCGGGCCGAAATCTCGTGGTGCATCGTTATGGTACAATGCTCCGGCAAAGTGTCCAGAGGTACCGCGGTCGGCTGTATTTTTTCTCTTTTTCATGCAGCCATTTTGATATTAAGGCTGGCATGTCGCCCGAAGACCTCGCAGGGAAAGAAGCGTTTCATTCATGTCCCCTGTCATGTCCTTGTCAAATTGTGGACGGGTATTGTGTACAATTCAAAGCCTTTAAGCCAATTCTGTACATTAAACACGTTCCCTTGAAAATATGACATCGATAAATACATTTACGCGCAGGGAGGATTGCAACGCTTAGGTGTCCAAGATCAAGGGCCTGTTTCACAGGAAATTCCTCCGCGAATCTGGAGATTTTTTCGGAAAAATGTGAGGGAAACATGAAATAATTACGGCACAGCAGGATATTAGAACTCGGGAAATTCGAAATCTTTTCCGTGAATGTTACCGAACAATTGAGAGGATATTCCAAATTTCCGGAAGAGGGTAAATTTATTGGACAAAACTTTCTGGAGAGGCCCATGAGTATTTTATGGCCTTTTCGAGTGGAAGAAAAGCGCCGGTCATGTTCTGTGTAAAATAGTTTCCAGCATAGAACAATGGAGCCGCCGTTATTCCCTGGCGCGCTACTTACCTTCAAATTTCATTGGAAAAGACGGTGTAAGAGCAAAAGTGAAATACAATTTTTTCGAGACTGACAGGCAGGAAAAACAAACGACACATTTTTACCCAGCTAGAACCAGTGTTTTAATAAAAGAAATCTCAGCTAACTAGACATTTAGAAAAGTTCCAGCCAGTTAACCGACACGTCCGATCTCACCCCATAGAAATGAGACTTGGTGATATGTGCGGTATATAACAATTAATTAATTAATTAATTCATTCATTCATTCATTCATTCATTCATTCATTCATTCATTCATTCATTCATTCATTCATTCATTCATTCATTCATTCATTCATTCATTCATTCATTCATTCATTCATTCATTCATTCATTCATTCATTCATTCATTCATTCATTCATTCATTCATTCATTCATACATAATGTATTCAGTTCCCAGCCAGCTCTATTCCAAACTCCCCATCAGGTACTCCTTCCTATTACATGAGGGTGTTTTTAAATAATACTAGCAGTGTATAAAGTTACTAATACAACAGTGGATCTGACCACTAATCATAACGGTTAATAAATAGTGTAGTGAGTGTTACTGTTTGTGGTGACATTGACTGATGTTTCAACAACCTGAGCGGAAGTCATCTTCAGAGTCAAGCGAATTGTCGAACGTCAGTAGTATAGATGGTATATATCTCGTTGATAACCTGATTGGTCAACGAAGTCGAGATGTTATTGGTCCGTTTGGTCAGTAAGCCGTGATGTTATTGGCTGTGAAGACTGTAAAAAGCGATTGGTGCGTTTCGATCCGTCTTTTGCTAGTCAAAAGTCCGTGGGTCTATTGTTAGTAAAATGTCTATTGTTTGTCTGTTGCGTTGATGTTGCCAATAAGGTCGTTTGTGTGGCGCAGGTAGTTGTAGGCAACGGTTGAGTATTTCTAAGTGAAACAGCTTTCCAAAGTGAGTCGTTGATAGTAATTTGTACTGTAGGTAATGCACTTCAGGTCCCATCGCTGACCTTATATTTTTTGGCCCGGTTTAGAAATGTCAGCTTGGTTTTCATTCGTTTTAGAGTTTCTCTGAATACAGGCATTCTAAAACTATATATAATAGGATTGACGAGTGAATTGGTCACATGTAACAAACTAAAAACGTGAAATAGGGTGTCGGAAATCAATTCTTTATACAAATAACTGATGCAGAAAGACACAAGGCTAGGAAGCCAAAATATAAGAGATGCAGCTATTACAATAAACAGAGTCTTGGAGAGTTTAGTGCTTTGTTCCGCACTTTTCCTGTTATGTGCCGAGTTGAGAGCAGGAACCTTTTTGGTGCAGTTTTATTCGTATTGCGAGATAAGACACGCAGATGGAAACCAAGGATACAGCTATGATAAAGCAGAAAGCTACCACATAAGATTGGAATTCCCAAAGGTTGTATAAAACAAGGAAATACGCTGCACCCAGAGTTATTCCAGCGACCCAAGCGATAGTAACACTGTGTATGTAACCTTTAATGCTTGCTACTCGATGGCGGAGCGGCCAAATCATAGCGAATGCTCGTTCCATAGCAATGATTGCAAGAAAGAACACAGACACACTCGAAAACAAAGCTTGAAATAAGACTGAAGTCATCACTTCATGGGTCAGCGTTTTGTTGGCCATGGCATCGAAGAAACCAGTATATCGTTGAACTTGTAATAATGTTGCCGTCAATATTAAATCTGTGACTCCGACAAAAACATCTGCAACAGCCAAGTTGATGAGAAGAAGAGAAGTTCGTTTTAGCTTGTTTAGGTGAATCCAGAAAACATATATTGTAAGACTATTCCCGATGAAAACGATTAGAGATTGGAGAGTACCAACGCACACAACTACAATAGCAGTGGTTGGATTAGACATAGCTTGCGGCTAACACTGTGGCATATCTTTAAACATTGAAACGTTTTTGCTGATGTTGTGAAACTTAATGAAGTCAGCAAAGATAAATACGATTAGAGGGACTTTGTCAAAGATGACAAGAACGTGAAATCAGGTATGACCTCGCTATCCAGCGATGTCTGCTTTCCGCCTCCTTGTTTTAAAGATAATTGTAAAGCGAAAAATAAACAGTGGGTAGCTTTCACAGAGGGTTCAATAACTTCCAATAGGATTCTGACAATGACATATTATTGATTTTAAAATAAGGCTAAGGTTTCAACACATTCAGCTGTTTGACGGAATATGAAAGGAAATTTTCAATGACATGTGTACTATTTGATTCATTTTGTAAATTTTCCCTTAGGAACATATATCCGGCCTGTTATTAGCAACTGTCAAGATGAAAAGGATTTTTAAAGTAATATTTGCTTCTGAAAATGTTGATTGAGGATGCCGAAATTAATAAGTTTATTTTTTTATACTTTTAATTAATACAGGTAATAAAAAGTACGATATCCAAATGAAATGTCCTTTTATACTCTCCACCGTGGGTCAAAGTATTTTCCTTGTTTGGTGTGATTAAAATTTGACCGCAGAATGATATTGGCAATTCGAATCACTTTTATTACAACAACAAGGTACACCGTCTTTTAAACGCTTTTCTGGAAGGATTAAGCTAACTTAACTGCCAGTAGCTTAATTATTTTTTTCATTGTTATCGTCAACTTCATTATCACGAAAGGTGCAGATCAGGCGTTATACCCACAGCAGTGGGCTCGACGATGGGATGGAGTCTGATTCGGCAGATGTGAATTAGCGGGCACGACATTAGAGTGACTTCCATTGGTAAGCCGAATCTCTCAGACGCCAAACTTAGTATAATGCATGGACTCCTAGAAATGTATGATTGGATATAGCAAGGATAGTGATTGACTTAGTCGTTGTGGAGTGGCCGTCAAGCTGAAAGTCGTGAGCGTCCACAACAGAAAACTTGTGCGAATTTGGTTAGACACGAGAAAGCCCTTAGAATTACACGTCACTCGAAAGTCGCATCAAAGCTCGACTTTAAAGCAAAAGGGCACCTTCTGGATAATTTTGTGGCACCAAGGTCCAACATAATTGAATGCAATTTGGTTCGGCGCAAGAGAGCTACTGCGTCTAAACTGCGCTTTGGTATCCTACTGTAAGTACGCCAGAGAAGTAAAAACGTTTGAGGTAGACCTTCAAGTGAACTGAAGCTATGTCTAAAACAGCTGTTATTGCAGTTTTGTGCGTTACCGTTTTCCAGTGTCTGATCATTATCATTGGAAATGGTTTTACCATATTTGTGTTTTGGGTTCATCGAAAAAGGCTAAAACGAACCTCCATTGTTCTCATCAACTTGGCTGTAGCAGATCTCCTTGTTGGGTTTTCAGATCTATTAGATAGGGCTGCGTCAGATCTTCCGAAAAAACTTGGACGAGTCGTCGACAACCAAGAAATACATCATCGTATTTTAAACTCGCTTCATCTTGCGTTTTCGGTTACGTCTATATTATTTCTGGTTCTTATTTCCTTAGAACGAGCGTTCGCCTTAATTCAACCGCTCCGTCATAGAACAACAAGTTCAAAAGCTTACATCTACAGTGTCTTTATTGTGTGGCTCGCTGGCATAGCTATGAGTGCATCCCAATTGTTTTTAGATTTCCTATATTACGCTATATTATGTTTTATTATCTTCACTTTATCCTTGGTTTCCATCTGCGTGTGTTATCTTGCAATACGACTTAAACTTAACAACAAAGGTCCTGTTGTCAACTCGGCACATAACAGGAAAAGTGCGGAGCAGAACAAAAAACTCTCCAAGACTCTGTTCATTGTGGTAGGTGCATCTCTGCTATTTTGGCTTCCTAGCGTTGTGCTTTACAGCGTTCATTACTTTTATCAAGAAATCCTTAATTATATCAGCCATCAGATTGTTTTAATGTCACATATTACCAATTCTCTCGTCAATCCTATTATTTATAGTTTTAGGATGCCCGTCTTTAGAGAAACTTTAAAGCGAATGAAAGCGAAGCTGAGGATCTCAAACAATTCCAAGAAATATACCGTTAATGATAGGACCTGAGAGATTTATAAAGGAAAGGAAGCACAATTGGAAACTAGTCTAGAATTTAGTCCACTTGTTGTTATTCAAATCTCTACTGAACTCAATAGGAAACCGGATTTTGAAGTGTAATCAAATCAGCACATTTTGGTGCTTGTATATTTGTAAATTGTATTTTACTTTAAGGAAGTCCTTTCATTAAAGGAATTATAAAACAGTACGGAAGTAGGTTTTTCCTTTATTAATACCAACATCGATAATCAATATTCTGTAAAAGCAAACAAAACTCTGTCAGTTCACCCTGGCGGCATTTGATAACATTGTTTAATTTTGTTTACATTTCGGATGCGTTCATTCACCTTTAATCTTTCATGTTCAATTTTTTGCAAATTAAAGTTGAGCATGACCCCACAGCTGCATTTGAATGGAAAGCTCTTTTTTATTTTCCCCGGTCAGTGTGCTTATCCTTTTTCTTTTTCTTAATTAAAATTTTGACCGCTAGGAAAATATTGTCGCTCCGATTCCCTGTTGTGCCACCCTTCACATGATCAATCACATGCTAAGTTGACTTAGTTATTGGAAAACCACAAGAAGCTATTGCCGTAACTTGATGCATATTTAGTTTATTTTAAAGAAAAGACATTATCTTAGAAAAGAACTGGGAAGTCTTTTAGAAGCTTGGAGGCATTGCACTGAACGAATGTTTTTTGTTGTTTTTACACTAGTGCCACTTCTTCTCCAAAGGCTGCATTGACTTCATGGAAAGACAGTGGTTTTGTCTCAAATCAGTTGTTTTTTGAAAGAACAATACTAACAATCGTTGTTAGGCTATAAAGTCTGTTTAGTGCATTGAAGTTAACTGGTGAGGTATTAGGGTCGAAATATTTCTGACAAAAGCACGAATGCTTAGTCACGTGATCAAATTATCAAATGTCAGCTAACAGTCTAGTGAACATTGAAATTGCCTTAAGCCCTTGCTAGAAAAAGAAAATGAGTTTAAGAAAGCAATCAAAAGAATGAAGCCTTGAATTCCCTGAACACTTGAATTAAAACAAAGCAGAAAGGATGGGATATGGATCTTTTCAAAACGAGAGGCAGCTATAAATGTGTGGTAACTTATTCAACATTTTATTTTCGGGTTGGACTGACTCCGTTCAGTGTTGGTTTGAGTTGTGACGAAATTAGTAAAAACAGATTACAAGTAATAAGGACTGACTCGTAATGAAAAATGATAGTTTCTCACTTTGTTTTTTAGGACTTTAAACTGGTGGTGAAGTAATTTACATTTTACAATATTTTTGGCTACAAAATTTCTGTGTTTGGTCAAAACAAAGGAAAACATGAAAAGGCTGAACCTCTATCCGAGCCATTTTCGCTTCTTTCACGGCGTGGCAGGACTTCGGTGCAACTGAAAGATTTGCCAGGTTATATGTCCTTCACACCTGCACAATAGAGCTTTTAGGTTGAGTACAGTGTGCGCAAGACTGACCTCACCCTTTTAGCTCGAGGTTCGTGTCTTATGGCCCAGCAAGATTGAAAGGTTAAAGTGGGGCGTTGGCATTTTATGACGGAGTTTCCCTCTCCAACCAACTGGAAGTAAAATCAAAATTCAACATAAAACGAAGGGAATATGAAAAGAGCGATCCCTTCTAAAACGAAATCTCCTGACTTGCTTGCATGCATTTTCCGTCAGTGCTTGATACGAAGAAAGGATGAAGGTTGATACTAATAAGGTGTTTGCTTCAAGATGTGTCCGATTGGCAGGAGTAATGTACTTTTGGAGAAAATTAATCGTATGTTGCACTGAACAGTAGCTGAGTGTCCCTATGTCAATCTTGGTTACTATTCAACGTTCCTGGGAAAAAAATACCCGCTCTTCACTGCCAGCGAGCATGACTTTAAAGAAATGAAAATCTTAGCCATCTGTAACTGTCATGTGTGTCGACCAGCCAGCAAGCAAGTCAGCTTGTAGGTACGCAGCATCTTCCTGAGACCTAATTTGTTTATATATCTTTGTGTCATCGGCAAACGTGGCAAAATGCATCGTCAGGACCGAATCGGGAAAGTTATTTACATAGATGAGAAAAACCATCGGGCCTAAAATGGAGCCCTGAGGTACTCAGGAGCTGACAGGCAGGGGATCAGAGGTTTCACCCAGCAGTGTTACACGTTGGTAGCGAGCCATCAGGTAAGAGCTAATCCACTGCAAGACGCTGCCTCCAAATCCGAACTCGTGCAACTTTTGCAGCAGACAGCCATGGTTCACCTTATCGAAGGCCTTAGACACATCCATATAGATCATGTCCACCTGTTTTCCGTCGTCTAGTAGGGAGCCCACGTGGTTCCAAAACTTCCAAAAGGTTGGAGGTGCATGATTTCCCTCCAATGAATCCATGTTCACAGTCTCTTACCACCTCGTTAAATATACACATCGCTCCAAGAGTTTGGATACCAGTGACGGTAAGGAGGTGGGCCTGTAATTCTCTGTGCACTCGGCCTCGTCCTTTTTAAAAACAGGAACAACGTAAGCTTTTTTCCAGTTCTGCGGGAAAGAACCAGTGCTTAATGACTTTTTAATCAGCTTACAAAGAGATGGTGTAATTACATAGGCTGTTTCCTTAAGAAGTTTCGCTGGGATTCTATCAGGTCCTGTGGCTTTCGTTACATCAAGGGCTTCAGGAGCAGGGATTGGACTTCGCTAACCGTGAGCGTTAATTCCGACATATCAGGAGAGGTGGTCCATTGGCAGCGCTTCCAGATGAAAGGGGGAAGGGGAGGGGCTGTCATGGGCAAAAACTGATGCGAAGTAGGAGTTAAACAGATTGGGTATTTCCCGAGGATTTTCAGCTGAAGATCTTAACGGCGTACGATTACCTGGATCAGCCAATGTACTGGCTGATATTGGCGTCAAGACTCGATCAGGAATTGTTTCCGATTTGGAATTCGGCTTGAATATAGACCAAAAACGCTTTAGGTTTGTGTTGAGGTCGGACTCGACGGAACCAAGAAACTCATCACGGCTGTTCCGCAGCATGCGCTTAATTGTTCTGCGCAAGTTTTTTTTAACTTCTCCGTTAGGTGGCTCGAAGGAGATAATTTCAGCTTTTGTCTTATATAAATTCTTTTTTTTGACCAGTATGGCACCAGACATTTAAAGTATGGGATTCTGTCCTTTTAGACTCTTGGTCTGTATATATATAGTTAGAGACCGCTGCAAGAAGGGTGTCTTTCCATTGATATCAGTCAGTATTTATATTGTCATTGGCTATGATCGAAGAGAGGTTAATTGCTGACAGCAGACCCTCAAAGTCGCCTTTTGCATAATCGTAGACAAATCTCAGGGTTTAATGTAAAAGTGTTAAACTGGAAAATAATGACGCTGTGGTCTGTAAAAAACCACTTATCTTTTGGAAACATTCAGTATCGGTTACATTGACACGGTTCGGCACGCTGGTGATTACAAGGTCGAGTATGTTGTTGCCACATGGAAGTGCGTTTTTTATTGAGTTGTGTCAAGAGGTGGTCGTGAATGGTTTCAATGAAGGCTAGTTCGTTAACACCCGATGAGCTGTCAATTGAGCCCCAGAAGACGTCTGGCAAATTAAAGTCACCCGAAATTACCAAATTGTTGAACTGGTCACAAACTTCATGCAGAAAATTATCGAATACATCCATCAACTTGAGTCTTCATTGGGTGGCCTATAGTAAAAACAGAATAAAATTATTTGACCAACGAGCGTAGTAATTTTGGGAAAAATGATCTCAAGCTGTTGCAGCTCCGATTCAGGCTTAAATTCTTTGACAGCTTTGAAGGAGGCCGTTTTGATTGCGATAAGAACTCCACCACCACCTCGATCAGACCAATCTCTGCTAAATATTGTTAAGACGGAATGGAATATTTCAGAGTTACTGTTAGTTTGGTTCAACCATGTCTCATTGACGCACATAACGTCAGAGTTTTCGGCTTACACTAGGTCCTGGAAGCGATGAAGGTTACGCACGGATTCCTAGTTTACTGCGCTGTCTTTGTGACAACTTTTTAAGCTTCTGGCATTCATCACGAGGCAATTAATCGAAGCAGAAACCGGTCCAGGGTAAGGATTAATGTCACCAGACATCAAGAGGCGACAGGCAACATTTGTGTTGTGTAGTAACAAACCTGGCACATTTACATTACATGACACAGTAATAAGTGTTGACTTAATAGCCAAAAACAGAAAAATATAGCAACAGCTTTCACAGAGCTCTTCGAGTGACGACCTGATTCCCTTAACAATGTCAACAATCCATGGAGGGAGCAATCATTTTCGGGAAAAAATTGTAAGAATGAAATAAGGTAAAAGGAGTCCAAGGCTCGAGGTACTACCAAGACTACAAGGCGTTTGACGTTTCACCACGAGTCATCCTTCTGTCATTATATCGTTTTAGTCTGTGCGCATGCTCAAGCCTCAAAACGTCCTTAATGGAAGACAAAATGACTACATTGTCATATATATACATGGCTGAATCTCAGTTTAAGTCAGTAAGGTGGAAATGAGGTGCCAACGAAAGGGATCTGTCTCATATGGTCTAGAGGCCGACTTTTCTCTCCCTCGCTGTCTTGTCGGCGACAAGGTATCGGAAAGGAGCGAAGAACCATCTCCAGCTGGCATAAGCGAACCGCGGGCCTAAATCTCGTGGTGCAACGTCATGGTACAACGTTCCGGCAAAGCGTCCAGAGGTACCGATGACGGCTGTATTTTTCTCTCTTTTTCAGCCATTTTGATATTAAGGCTGGCAAGTCGCCCAAAAACATCGTAGGGAAAGAAGCGTTTCATTCATGTCCCTTGTCATGTCCTTGTAAAATTGTCGACGGGCATTGTATACAATTCAGATAGCCTTTAAGCCAATTCTTCACATAAAACACGTCCCCTTGAAAATATAACATCGATAAATACATTACGTACAGGGAGGATTACAACCCTTAGGTGTCCAAGATCATTGGCCTGTGTCACAGGAAAATACTCCGCGAATCTGGAGAGATTTCTGGAAAAATGTCAGGGAATAATTACGGCACAGCAGGATATTAAAAATCTTTTCCGTGAATGTTACCGAAAAATTTGGAGGATATTCCAAATAACAATCGAGAAAAGTCGATAGAAATTAGCTTATTATATCGATAATCGATAAAAAATCGAAACGTGAGTAATCGATAGTTACCGATATTTCAATTATCAATATATTTTTTCCGAGTATGCCTGTGTCACTTACTGAATAATACATCATTCTCAATATCGATTATACCGAAAAGATATTTGATTTAAGATAATGAAACAAAATATATGTCAAATTGTACCGACATAGTTGAAAACAAAATGATGACAACTTGCGTAACCAGTTTTGACACGTTTACTGCTACGGGCACAAGTCTATATTACAATAGCTAACCGTTAAATTTCTGTAAAAAAAATCAAATGCATCACTCGGGTAACGGCCAGAGTAGACTCAATATTCTGGACTGTTTTCTGTTTACTACGACGAAAATTGTTGTTTTTCTTTTCGGCTTTTTTCAACGTCAATTCAGTCCATATGTCTATAATAATACAACGCATTTGTATTTACAACGATGGAAGAGAGATAAGTCGGGAAATGCCCTGCCCAATAGCGCTAAAAATCTGTCCGTCAGTACTCGGTTCGCATTAGAGAAGCCTGCGATACTTTATAAGCGGTCTTCCTGCAAGAATTGGCTCGTGACGTCATATGCGCATCAGTTCATGAAGTTTGACAGTGCGAGTTTATCAATCAAGAAGTGAAATTAAGATGTCGTTGTCTTCCCAGGAGGGAGGTATATTTGATGCTAGCACACCTTTTACATGAGGGTGTTGTTAAATAATACTAGCAGTGTATAATTAACAATTATTCCACGAGAGCGCGTTGGATATGAGATGATAGATAGCCAACGAGGCGCTTAGCGCTGAGTTGGCTATAATCATCTCATATCCAACAAGCGCAAGTGAGATAATTGTTTTATTAAAAACAATCAAGAAATATAGCTAGATCTTACTGATTATGCTGTGCAAGAACAACCAGCAGACAATTCAATGGTCGCCATTTCTCGGCCATGGTATAATGGCTCATATACCATAGCCGCTAAGCCAATCAAATCCCTCGAATTGCATTATACAATGATCCAGTTTTTAATAATTACTAATACAACAATGGATCTGACTACCAACAATAACGGTTAACTTCCAATAAAATAAGACAAAGGATTCAGCGCGCTAATCACAGAAAGAAAGTACATTATATTTAAAATCCTGCTCCGTGTATTAATTCCAAAAGAAACTTTTCAACAAAATCCAATATTGAAGGATTTTTCAAAGACTAAAAAAAGGTAGAAAATAACTAAGAGAAGTTTTCAACTGAGTGCCGAAAGTAATTCGCGTTTGCTTTGGTTGTGCTTTATTACGCTCTGTGATTGGTTACGACGTCTGAATTCGTGCTACTTTCTCAGCCAATGAGAATCAAAACCAAAAACAATCATGATTTGCGCATGCTCGCACGTATTTTCCCGCCCCTCGCGCCGGTTACATATATTTGCTAAGGATTTTGATTGGTTGATTGTGTTGTTTTCGTCTGCCGTGATTGGCCAGAGTACTTATGACTTTGGTTTTAATTTTGTCTTTACGACACTCAGACTTTTCAGTGATATGAGAGTACTTCCCTTTAGAATATTTAATGGCACTTGAACGGACTTAAATTTTTTAAAGAAAGCGACTTGTAAACTTTAATAATGGTAGAACGAAAAGAAAAATGAATTCATTTCTCTAAAATACACCTTTTTGAATATTGTGTAATATTGGGTATTCTATTGAGTTGAATTTAGATTTCACTTGATTTCAGACACCAGATCAAGATCACTTGGATTTTATATTATTAATATTCGCAAATTTACTTAGAAGTCTTTACCGCTGCGTTTCTTTAACTGAAACAAACAAACAAACAAACAAACATACAAACAAAAATCTTTCAGGTGCTGTCGCTGACCTTATATTTTTTGGACTGGTTTAGAAATGTGAGCTTGGTTTTCATTCGTTTTAGAGTTTCTCTGAACACAGGCATTCTAAAACTATAAATAATAGGATTGACGAGAGAATTGGTTACACGTAAGAAACAAAAAATGTGAAATAGGGTATAATAAATCAATTCTTCATACAAATAAGTGATGCAGAAAGACACAAGGCTAGGAAGCCAAAATAGGAGAGACGCAGCTGTGACAATAAACAGAGTCTTGGAGAGTTTAGTGCTTTGTTCCGCACTTTTCCTGTTATGTGCCGAGTTGAGAGCAGGAACTTTTTGGTGAAGTTTTAGTAGTATTGCAAGATAAGACACGCAGATGGCAAACAAGGATACAGCTACGATAAGGCAGAAAGCTACCACATAATATTGGAATTCCAATAACACGTTGTATAAAACAAGGAAATACACTGCACCCAGAATTATTCCAGCGACCCAAACGAGAACAACACTGTGGATGTAACCTTTAATACTTGCTACTCGATGGCGGAGCGGCCAAATCATAGCGAACGCTCGTTCCATAGCAATGATTGCAAGAAAGAACACAGACACACTCGAAAACATTGCTTGAAATAAGACTGAAGTCATAACTTCATGCGTCAGCGTTTTGTTGGCCATGGCATCAAAGAAACCAGTACTTCGTTCAACATCTAATAATGTTGCCGTCAATATTAAATCTGTGACTCCGACAAAAAGATCTGCAACAGCCAAGTTGATGAGAAGAAGAGAAGTTCGTTTTAGCTTGTTTCGGTGAATCCAGAAAACACATATTGTAAGACTATTCCCAATGCAAACGATTAGAGATTGGAGGGTACCAACGCAGAAAACTACAATAGCAGTGGTTGGATTAGACATAGCTTGCGGCTAACACTGTGGCATATCCTTAAGCATTGAAACGTTTTTGCTGATGTTATGTACTTTATGAAGTCTGCAAAGTGAACAACGATTAGAGGGACTTTGTCGAAGATGACAAGAATGTGAAATCAGGTATGAGGGCTCGCTATCCAACGATGTATGCTTTCCGCCTCCTTGTTTTAAAGATAATTGTAAAGCGAAAAATAAACAGTGGGTAGCTTTCACAGAGGGGAAAATAACTTTCAATTAAAATTTGAAATAAAACAAAGGTTTGAACACATTCAGCTGTTTTACGGAACATGAAAGGAAATTTTCATTGACATCATGCCAGCATGCACAACTTGATTGATTTTAAAAATGTTCACTCAGGAACATATATCCGGCCAGTTATGAGCGAATGTCAAAACGAAAACGTTTTTTTAAAGTAATATTTAAGTTAGAAAATGTTTATTGAGAATGTCGAGGTTAATAAGTGTTTATTTTCATACTTTCAATTAATACAGATAATGGCAATTTCCATATGTAAATGAAATGTCCCTTTATATTCTCCACCGTGGATCAAATTATTTCTCTTTTCAGGTGTGATTAAAATTTGACTGCAGAATGCTTTGGCAGTTCGATTTACTTTTATTACTAGTAATAGTTTTCACTAGAGTTGCCCCCGCTTTTGAAGATCTGTTTAACACCTGTATATGGCTTTTACGGGATATAAATACTGTGCATACGAATTTTAAAAAAGAAACGTTTGAATATTTATTGAAGTTAACATTCATGTAACTGGTTAGCATATTTATCTGTGAATTTGACATTGAAACCTATTACAGTCATACAGTTTTGTTTTGTGAAACAGCAACGTATTGTATGTATAATTACCTGCAATATATTATCCATAAATCAGTTGATATAATGTATTTCAATTGTAAAGTTAATATTCTGTGTAACAGGAATGTGTTGTACGTTAAAAATTTGAGTAATTGTTGGGAAAATCACTATAATAACCATAACAACAAGTCAACAATAACAAAACTTGCAACAATGTATAAATCTATCAAAATATAATCATCTGCAGTATATTTATGTATAAATCAGGCAATATAAATCTATTTCAATTGCTGCTCGAAGATGTGAACTCGTGGTTTGAAAGGCTGCTAAAGATGGCGAAAGGTGTGAAGTCGTGGTTGCAAGACCTTGACACGCTGTAAGAAGATGGCAAAACGCTATGGTTGAAATGCGATTCTATTCAGTGCTGTTGAATGCTTTTGAATTCAAATAAATCACTGAACTGCAAAATATTCGCCCTGATCGGTGCTCGAAGATTTGAACTCGTGGTTTGAAAGGCTGCTAAAGATGCAGAAGATGGCGAAACGTGACTTCATGATTGCAAGTCTGACCTTGACACGCTGCTAGAAGATGGCAAAACGCGAACTCGTGGTTAAAATGCTGCTAAATGATAACGAAATGCGAACTCGTGGTTGCAAGACCTTGAAACACTGCTAGAAAGAACTCGAAATGCTGCTAGAGGACGACGAAAACGCAAACTCTTGCTCGCAAGACCGTCAAACGCTGCTCGAAGACCTCGCTCGTGGTTGCAGAATGACAGCTACCCGACAGCACCTTGCGCGCTTGCTGAAATATTACCCGAGACGACCGTGCGCGCCTAGTTTGATCAAATCGAGATTTTTTCGCATACTAACAAATTTACTTACAGTACCTACTTTCTGACATTTTGAAATTCCTTATATGTATACACGCGGGGAATCCTAGGGTGCCTCCTCGGGTTTTGGCCTCTGGGCCAAAACCCTGCGGGGGCAACAACAACAAGGTACACCGCCTTTTAAACGCTTTTCTAGAAGGACTAAACTAACCAAAGTGGCAGTAACTTAATTATTTTCTTTTTCATTGTCATCATCAACTTCATTGACACGAAAGGTGCAGATCAGACGTCATACCCACAGCAGTGGGCTCGATGATCGAATGGAGTCTGATTCGGCAGAGTGACTTCCACTGGTAAGCCGTATCTCTCAGACGCCAGACTTAATGCATGGACTCCTAGAAATGTATAGTTAAATATAGCAAGGAGTGATTGATTTAGGCGTTGTGGAGTGAAAGTCAAGCTGAAAGTCGTGAGCGTCCACGACAGAAAACATGTGCGAATTTGGTTAGACACGAGAAAGCTCTTTGATTCACGCGTCACTCGAAAGTCGCATCAAAGCTCGACTTTAAAGCAAAAGGACACCTTCTGGATAATTTTGTGGCACCAAGGTCCAACATAATTGAATACAGTTTTGTTCGGCGCTAGAGAGCTACTGCGTCTAAACCTCGCCCAGGTATCCTACTGTAAGTACGCTAGAGAAGGAAAAACGTTTGAGATAGGCCTTCAAGTGAACTGAAGCTATGTCTAAAACAGCTATTATTGCAGTTTGGTGCGTTGCTGTTTTCCAGTGTCTGATCATTATCATTGGGAATGGTTTGACCATATTTGTTTTTTGGATTCATCGTAAAAGGCTAAAACGAACCTCCATTGCTCTCATCAACTTGGCTGTAGCAGACCTCCCTGTTGGGTTTTCAGATCTCTTAGATAGTACTGCGTCTGATCTTCCGAAAAAACTTGGACGAGCCAACGTCAACCAAGAAATTCATCATCGTATTTTAAACTGGATTCAACTTACGTTTTCGGTTGCGTCTATATTATTTCTGGTTCTTATTTCCTTAGAACGAGCGTTCGCCTTAATTCAACCGCTTCGTCATAGAACAACAAGTACAAAAGCTTACATCTACAGTGTCTTTATTGTGTGGCTCGCTGGCATAGCTATGAGTGCATCACATTTGTTTTTAGATCTTTTTTATTACGCAGTATTATGTATTATTCTCTTCACTTTATCCTTGCTTTCCATCTGCGTGTCTTATCTTGCAATACGACTTAAACTTAACAACAAAGGTCCTGTTATCAACTCGGCACTAAACTCTCCAAGACTCTGTTTATTGTGGTAGGTGCATCTCTACTATTTTGGCTTCCTAGCCTTGTGCTTTACAGCGTTCATTACTTTTATCAAGAAATCCTCAATTATACCAGCCGTCAGATTGTTTTAATGTTACATATGACCAATTCTCTCGTCAATCCCATAATTTATAGTTTTAGAATGCCTGTGTTCAGAGAAACTTTTAAACGAATGAAAGCCAAGCTGAGGATTTCAAACAAGTCCACGAAATACACCGTTAATGATAGGACCTGAGAGATTTATAAAGGAAAGGAAGGCACAATTGGAAACAAGCCTAAAATTAAGTTCACTTCAAGTTTTATTCAATCTCTACTGAACTCAAGAGAATAAAGGATTTTTAACTATAATGAAATCAGCACTTTTTGGTGCTTGTATATTTGTAAATTGTATGTTACTTTAAGGAAGTCCATTCATTAAAGGAATTATTCGGTTTTTTTTTCTTTATAAATACCAACATCAATAATCAATATTCCGGAAAAGTAGAGAAAACTCCCCAGTTCACCCTGGCTGGCATTTGATAACATTGTTTAATTTTGTTTATATTTCGGATGCGTTCATAAAATCAACTTTCGTTTTTCATGTTCAGTTTTTGATTACATAAAATAATAACGTTTTGCAAATCAAAGTGTCATTTTTCATTTTTTTTTGCTACAAACTTTCTGTGTTTGGTCAAAACAAAGCAAAACACGAAAGGGCTGAACCTCTATCCGAACCATATTCGCTTCTTTCTCAGCGTGGCAGGACTTCCGTGCAACTGAAAGGTGTGCCAGGTTACATGTCCTTCACGCCTGCACAATAGAGCTTTTAGGTTGAGTACGGTGTCGGCAAGACTGGCCTCACCCTTTTAGCTCGAGGTTCGTGTCTTATGGCCCAGCAAGATTGAAAGGTTAAAGTGGGGCGTTGGCGTTTTATGACGGAGTTTCCCTCTCCAACCAACCGGAAGTAAAACCAAAATTCAACCTAAAACGCAGGGAACATGACGAGAACGATCCCTTTTAAAACGAAATTTCCTGACTTGCTTTCACGCGTTTCCCATGCTTGATACTAATAAGGTTTTTGCTTCAAGATGTGTGTGATTGGTATAGTTCGAGGCAAAGGAAACGCCTTCAGTGAGTCCCCTACCAATACGGGTTTGGGATCCTGCTCCCTACTACTACTGGATAGCCTAACGGTAAAAGGCACGATTTGTGGTTCCAACATTGGTTTCCCCGAAGAAAACAGTAATGGAACCGAGAAAAGTCGTCTATTTACTCCAGCTATCTACTGGATATGTACAACAGATTTTAATCTCTGATCCATCATTTGTGTCCTCTTTGACCTTAGTGCTGCGACAGGACCGTACCTATAATTTTTGGTCTGAGGGGGCAAACTCGGTACATCCCTCACAGGGGTCTCCCGTATAGAGACAGGGTTTATGGTTGGTCGTTTTTGTTTTTACCCCTACACAGAAAGTTGCCTCTAAGACCTTTAAAGAAAACAAAACACACTGATGCTTTTTTCGTAAATTATTGTCATGATTTATTTTGGCATAAACACCTTGTCTAGCTTGAAATTGCCCTTGAGATCTCTGCTACACAATAATGATTTATATACCATCTTAAATTCAAGCCATAAGTACTGTGAACAGAAGTTTAATACTTTGTATGGACGGTTTCAAAAATGCGTTAAAAGCCTTCGTCAGTTTCAACAGAGACAGCGGCTTGAAGGAACTGGAGCTAAATTCCAGGTTTCGGTATCAAAATACCAAGTCTCAAAAACAAGCTTATACTTAGGCTGTTCTAGATTCTTCTCCAATTTCACTTCATGTCATAGCTCTCTGTTGGAGTAGGAGTGCGTCCCTTTTCGCAATGAATTAACAACATAGCAAGGCCACTTAATCGATCTTCTGTCATTGACAACCGAGTCCACAGGCAGCCAAAATTACAAAATCACTATTTTCACAAGAAAACTCATACTAGCGTTTACCTCGGAAGCTTTTTCAAAATTATTATCCAATATAGCTACAAGAAATAGCTCAGCAATCTCAAATACTATGTTAGAAAAGAAAATTCAGTTTTCCTGGCGGGGAAAGCTGCCTCCCTTGCCCCCCCCCCCCCCCCCCCGCTATGTACGGCCCTGCGCGTCACAAGATTCATTTCTACTCTTCACATTCATGCGCATTGTATTGTATTTATCAGTAATCTTCAGGGCCGGAACGACTTCGATAAATTTTAAATTCACTCGGCTCGGTCTGGCGGTGGGATTTAAGGTAAGTAATTGTATTTTGCAAGTTACATTCAACTTTTATTAGATATTATAGTCCATCAAATATTTTCGCTCGCGCGTGATTGGTCTAAACGCCTCACGTGACCGAATATACCCCAGCAAAAACTGGGGAATATCCGGTGATATTCCCCAATTTCAAAAACTTCAAGGCGCGTCAAGTTTGCAATTAAAATTGATGTTAAGACTGGGGAACGGTTTTTTTTTTGTGACAGAAGAAGAGATAAACCTGCTGGTCGATAAAGCAGTACCAGAAAACAACATTCGCTCTAAACGTTTTTGACGGTAAGCTGTTCGTAGAACGAAATGTTGAAATACTCAAGCTCGTATTTGCGACACTTTCTCTAGGTTTGAACTCTGTTCAACAGTCCTTAAATTAAAAATGTGGCAAAACTGAAAAATATGAAAGACGAAAAGTTTAAGCCCATCTCATTTAAGAGTATTTATGATTTTTTTCAGTTTAATAAGCTCGAAGCTCGCTCACACGACGGCAAATATTACAATTGTATTTTAATGAGAGCAATTCGTGCTGGCTTGAATAGGAATTTAAATTTCAGTACCATTACTGACAGAGTTCAAGTCGGTAAATGATGCTATCAATGCTTACCTGGTCGAGATCGCTCGCGAAGACAAAATCTCGTCCACGAAACATAAACCAGCCATGATACCTCGAGATGTCGAAATTCTCTACGAAGAGAAGCAGCTTGTCCTATCCTCGAGCAACAAGTTCAATCCTCAGCCCGGGTCCTCAGCGATGGTGGGCGACTTCGTTGCTGACTCCTTCAATGTCAAGTTTAGAAAGCGCTCTGATGGAAATCTGGCAAAAACAACCCGTGGCGTCGTATTCGACTGCAGGTTCACCCTCGATTCTTCACAGGTCGTTTTCGGCTGGTAAATTCCACAATTTTATTTTCAATATAAAGTACTGCTCCAATTGAACACGAGGTAAAGGAACAGAACGACAAAGCGCCGGCTGTTTCGTTGACGGCGGTTTACACTTTTTACGGAATGCGACAGTTTTTCGCTTTCAGTGATCTTTAGCTTGTTCTGGAGAGGTAGTTAGATTCCCTGTAACCTTATCCGCCACTTGTATCTTGCTTTTGTCTTTCACGGAATTAAACAAGTTTACTTTCCTTTCAAATGTTTTACCTTTTCCTCAAACAAACGCCTTCGACTGAAGCGAAATCTGACGTGGAGAAGTGGAGATTTTGGAAGCCATCTGACTAACTTTAACGTGATTGACATATGACAGAATGGCAGATCCTGCCGATTCCCGCATGTTGCGAAAAATATTTGAAGGATAATAAACACAATAGCCTCCATTTGCCTTTAAAAATATGCTCAGATATTTGTCCTTGGACATTACCTGCTCCTCGAAGCTCACAGTTTTCCTCGAGCTTCGTTCTCGGAAAACTGTTCGCTTCTCGGAACAGATAATGTCCGCGGACAAATATCTGAGCATATTTTCGCGCCAAATGGAGGCTATTGTTTATTTATTATCATTGTACTAGGCATCATTTGAAACTTGCCACATCTTTTGACCATGATGTCTCTATATGTTCGGAAATGTTTTCAGTCTATGCTAATAAGCATGAGCTGGGCTAGCCTCCCACGCAGTCGTTTTTAGGGGACTCGTATTACGAGGAGGTAATACGAGTCCCCTAAAAACGACTGCGTGGGAGGCTAGAGCAGGGCAGACAAAAAAAGAACAAAAAAAAAATTAGAAAAATCTGCGTTGTAGTAGCATTGCCCTTATTCTTTAATCAAACGTCCTGGCGACCAGCAGATTTTCACCCAAAGGTTTCTTGGCTTCTTTTTAATTTCATCGCAGTTTAGAATGCTTTTATCTTTCTGTTTTAAGAGGCCCTGGCATTTGTTTGTTTGGTTTGTTTCCAAATAAGTCAAATAATAACTCCTGAGGTTTTTTCTTTGGTAAGTGTAGTTGATTTATTTTCGTAAGACGTTTATACTTTCCTCGTCTTTTCACGGCACAGGTGCATCGTAACTGCAGATTTTACCATTAGAAACCTAGCCAATCAGAATGCTGGTTCATTCGGTTTTTGCCAAGGGCATCAGAGCCCTGCAGAGCATCCAACTCGATCACCGGTCAGGCCCTGGAAACGAGTACAGTTTCCGTGCACATGGAGGGCTGACGTCACGAGTGAGCAGATCTTAAAATGAGCGACAACACAAGCTTCGAAACCCAACAATAATTCAAGTTACAGAGATTCTAGGAGGGCCTAAGGTGCACCCCACCCCCCCTCCTCAAACACCATCCCTCTGCTACGAGCCTAACATGCCATTCTGCTGTGTAATTTATGGATGGTAAGTTTGCCTGTTTCAGTAAACCTTTTAGAAAGCCGTGGGTAGGAACGTATCTTTCCAAACTGAAATTTCATTCGTCAAAAATGTAAATATTACTGCATAATAGTAATTTTATCAAATTATTACATCTTTACATGTATGCAATGACTGATATAAACGAAGTTGAGGTAATTACTGTTATGTATGAATGTTGTTAAAAAATTATTCAGGGTGAATTGTATCAATGTGGTTGCTCCGTTTTTGCGTTCGCTGTACTTGCCGTATTGGTTTCAGTTTATAAACTTGCTCGAATCACATGATTCAGATCAGATATAGAAACTAACTGACTGTGGTAATTTGCGTTAATACCGCCAAGAAAATGCAGATTATTTATCTCAGCTTGAAGGTTTTTAATAAATTTGGCTCGAAATTTGCTGATACGGCAAATATTTACTCCAACGCTTTTCTCAACGGTATCACTGATAATATCAATTATTTTAAGATCTGTATACACTTTCTAGTATGGTGGGTTTTGTAAGTTTTCATATTCACAAAGCTCGTGGAGTTTTCTAATTTTTTCTGCTATCGTTGAGACGCATATTATTCAAAAGTCAGATTAGAAGACTCTTTCTGTCACAATTTATTCGAGTTCAATTTATTAATTTGCCACACAGACGAAAGCACTTTGGAGAAAATAAGAAAAACGAGAAAAAGTTGATCTTCGATGTTCCTTTATACTTGGTGTTTTTAGTGCCAGTTATGGGAGCAAATTCAAACAAAATTCGCGTTGCTACTACGTTACAACTTTACATTGTCGAAGTTATTTTTATCTATAAAAGTTTCAAGGCGCTGGAGGTTAGCTGTGTATGACGAGTGGACCAAAGATACATTCTTTTCTTACATACCTCATACTCATAAGAAGTTTTAATCAGAACTAAATCACACCCTCTTAAGATAAACTTTTCATCCTTCTTCACTTACCAACAAATGAAATAGCTGACATAGTGATTCGAAATCGGCGTCTCTTGTGATAGTAAAGAGCAAAGTAAATTGGTGATGAGATTGGAGTGAGAGCCATGCCCAGGCTCCTGGCGACGCTTCGCTACTCGTGTTTAAGAGCACGAAGACGTCTGCATTGATCATGAGTGCTTGGATACCGGAAGAGCACAACATTATTCATGTTGAAATACAAATGTGCCTTTCCTTACCAGGTTAAAAATTGTGAACTCGCTCAATGTCCTTGTACGATCAGTCAATTTCAGTTTACGATAGTGTAATTCAACAGATCAAGTCAAGAAAAATTTTAACAATGTGTTTTAAGAGTTGAAAGAAAAAGTTCGAGTATTTCACATTGAGATACATGAGGTATACCCACAAACTGTAATTTACTTAGGTTGCAGCTTTCAGTGCACAGATTAATGTGATACCTGTCTGACACAACGAATTTGAGAACAAAAATTGTAGGAGTAATCAGCCTTATCCTTTGCAGGAGACCGGCGACGATTAAAAGAAATATGATGTTATATTTCTGTGTCAACACGTAATGGAATGTATTGTGTTCCATTCGGCTATAAAAGAAGTAAAGACATGGAGAAGGAAAGTGTTAGCTACTAGCTAGTTTCTTTGCCTCGTTCGGTCTCCCATTTTCGCAGTTACTTGCGCTAACGATCACATAGGAATTTCATTGGTTCACTTAGAACTTTAACGTAACATACACTACAGAGTTACCATCATAAGCAAAGGTTAAGTAAAGTACAGAGATGATCTTGAACCGGAGTAATCATTCGGACACGCTTCACACCATCATAGGCTTACCATCGTCTTTTGGATGGTAAGCTTTTAGATAATGTGTAATTAAATTAATTCCCATAGAAAAAGTCTACTCCAACCGAGACTCAATCCGTAAGGCCAGGGAAGCCTTTGTAATCTCAAAAGGCAGAACACTTCTTCCTCATGGCCTGAATACTCGCGAAGAAATTTGTGACCTTTTTTTCCTTTTTTTTTTTTTTATTATTTCATTTTCTTCATCTTTTAAATTGTCAATCACTTTAATTTTACCATAGTTCCATTATTGCGCAAATACTTGTAATATAAGAGCATGAATGCAAATTCTCAATGTACTTTTTGGCCAGCCGAATTATAGTGCACTCTAAAACGTAATTCTGCGTTGTATCGGTCTCTGCTTCTCTTATCATTTGTATTTGTTAAAGCCGATCAGATTAACAATTGATCCAACGTATACCAACAGGATTGTCGTCCACGGTTGTTGCTTAGACATTAATGATTAAATGTCTACAGCTATTTCTATAAACGTTGTCGGGAAGCATACGTAACCGAGACCGCAAGTTGATATAGGTAATTTGTTAATAACTTTATTAAACTCAGTTATGGCTCACTACTACAGAAAATATATCACAGGGGCAATTATTTTTGTTATTCTCGTCCATGCCATGGCACTGCCAGCCGTAAAATTGGAGAAAAAATTGCAAGATTACAGCTACCCATACTACCTTTCGGTCTTATCGCGTGAACTTGAGGCTTTGAAATCCAATGTTCAACATTATTTGAAATATCTGTGTATTGAGTTTCAAACTCTGAAGCTCTCCGAATGGACCTTAATCCGGATTTTCGAACTATATGTGATGAAATCTAAAATTCAAACCCTAAGGTTTTTTTTTTTCGTACCTCGACAAACGCACGGAAACAACATCTCAAGGTATATTATAGTTCCCGTCTGTCCGTGTAGGAATTAAGTATTTTAGTGTAGTTGGTTTATTTCAGAGTAGTGCAAGTTTTGGATAAGCCGGTTAGACCTGTTACTTCAGGAATTTTTTCCGCATTTGGACAAACAATGGCAGTTTACTTTGCTTTCGTTTGATGTGTTTCGATATCATTAATCATGTCAAAGGTTTTTCCAATAAAGATTATTTGCATACTCTCATTATTAGAAAGACCATTCCTTCCGGTCAAAACTTCAGATTAGTTCATAATTCTAAAAACGACGGCAGGTACGGTTCGTGCAAAGTGGAACGCTCAAGCAAAAAACGTCATGTGTGAAAACACTAATAAAAAGCTTTTCGTAAACATTTTTGCTTGAGTTGACATTTACACAGTATGCGTGGACGTCTGTAGCTATTTATATTAGTGAATAAAAAGTGGTTCTTTTTCCTGAGGCAATGTTATTTTCCGTCTGTCTTTCAGTGGCCGTGGTTTTAAGTGCTATAAAGACTGAGTTGCTCACACTTGTTAAGTACAACAGCGGATATGTCACTTTTATACAACATCAGTTTATGGTCTTACATATACAATCCTGAAAGCGAGTGGAAAATTTAAGTGATGGCAGAAGATTCTTTGTGGATTGTAAAATGTTGTATTGTTCCCAACTGTGATTAAACGATTAATGAATAATAATAATAATAACTTTATTTCTTTCCAAATTCTGGCTTTTCAAAGTATTTACAATATTCAGTAAAATAAGTGTAAAGAGGGCTTCATTTCGTCCCGAGATCTTTTCTTAACTCACTTCAAGATAAATTGCGATTCTTTCACTCGGTTCATATTTGCTTACTGAAGTAAACTTAATGTGTAACACGCTCTGTTTTTTGGCTTTTTGAATGCTTTTTAACAATAAAACATCGAAAACATTTGAATTCTCTAATGAAAAGTCAAAGTGCAGCTCATATATTGTGTTTCTGACAACTCAAATTAATAAAATTTGTTTGTGGACGTAAACAAGTGAGACGATTCGTCTGAAAGCTTTCGCGTGCCACTTTCCCGTTGTACTATTTTTTTTAATGATTGCAAAATCAACTTGAAAGCTCGTTTTTATTTTTGAACTTGGATTTTCTGTTATAAGTGTTCAAAGAGGATATCCAGTCAGCAATAGCGCGAAAGGACCACAAGCAGCCAAACACTAATTACTAGAGATAGTAAAACAATAGACTTACTGGTTCAGTTCACGCATTAAGAAAATGCAATTATGACGACTCCATTTCTTTTTTCAAAAAAAAAAAAAAAAAAAATGGCCTCTACCCTGTGCTTTGTTTAAATTTGATGTGGGAATATTCCTTCATAACCATGTTACATAGCTGTTTATACCTGGGCCTGTCTACCTCTCACTTAGTCTGTAAAAGACTTTGCATTCGATTTTAAACATTTTACTGATTTCGGCCCGTAAGCCGGAAGTTTTTGCGACAGAAACCGTTACTCGAGAGTTCGGAACAACTTCGAGTCAGTAAGGTGGTTTGGCATTTAAAAAAAATCTAAATCTTTGTAACGTATCCAAAGTTTTAGCCAGTCCATTCAGCAAACTACTTCCTCTAACTTTACTGTCTTCAAAGGCTGCTTTTTTGGTAATACTGGCGACATATGAGTAAATCCAGCATATTTCTTTTACCTCTGATTTGCAAAGCGGAAAATGGTGCTAGCGCAAGCGTAACGTTTTTTCCGCTTTGCTCAGACAAAACATTTCTGCTTTAATTCTTTTCTATGCCATTCGAAGCTGTATGCTTTGGAAGGTAGAAGCATGAAGCATCTTACGTTAGTTTTCAGCCTCGTTTTGTTCGCAGTGGCGGTGAACATTGCTGAGCCCAGTAAAAGCGAGCTCTCCAAGAAAGGTAAGATATATCTTGGAACCTTCACTCTTCAAAGCAACATCACCCCCTTGTGCAAATATCTCCGTAGAGCTCGTTGTTATAAATTCTGGGATGTGAGTCTAAAATTCTGCTTTGACGGTAAAAATCAAGTGGATAGTTAGTTTAAAGGCAAGTAACGTCCAAAACTGCTCTTTTTCACAAAATTTAAAAAGGTGTAACTAATTAATTAATTGATTGGCTACTAAACATTCGAAACGCTTGATTCCAGTTTGGTGTAAAAGAAATTTACAATCATCACAAACTGCTGACTGTGTTTCGTGTAGTCTTCCTTGCTTTTCTGCTGTTTTACCATAATTGAAGGTTTATTTATGTGACATTCAGTAGTTCTGATTCACCGGCCATGGTACGTTTTCGTTTGCATGTTCGCCGTCTCCCCCCCCCCCCCCCCCCTTCCCCGGGAGAATGTGTGTTTTAAATTCTGTTGATGTAATGTTGATCTTTTACGAAGTAACTAGGGGGGTGTTTCTCGAGCATCCAAGAGCATCTGATAAGGTAATCAATTTTGAACAACACTGGCTGCAAAATTGGACCACTCATTGAAACAAACATTTCTCACTTGTAGTCCCTGGATCAAATCGTCAATTACTGAATTTTATTGCCACACACTGTTCTTGGATGTGAAAGGAAAGTTACGAGAGCGAGTTTGTATATTTCATTGGAAGTGTTATTTTTCATGGATATTCCCAAGACGTTTTCCGTGTTCTGGATAAAACATCATGGTGCTATACACGTGGGAGATAATTTGCAAATATAAAGTGGCTGAAATCGTTCTTTTAATCCTTAATTTCCATGGCAAAGGCGAAAAGCTATTATTCTAATAACCTAAGTTAAGCTATTATCGTAACAAGCCGATTGAAGTCAGCCAAAGACCGCCAAATCCTGCTTGTAGGCGTTGAATACAATTTTGAGTACAACTTTTCAGCGAACGGGAGAACCACAATTTAGATACTAGTTCAAATGTAAAAGGAACAATTGAAACCTTACCGTCTGGTTTTGAAAACGTTAAATTCGTAGTAGTCAATGAAACGCTAATAACTTTGTTAATTATTGTTTTACATGATCATTACTTTTAGTATCTTTGTGACCATTACAATCATTTTCTGCGCCATTTTACATCACTGCTATTATTGTGCTCGACTGAGTGATGCTCTTTCGAATAGAAGTTTCTTCTTTTCAGTAAAATTACTCAAAAGAAAAAGGGCCCATTGACGTATCCCTTGGGAACGGTTGCTAAGGAAAAATTAGATTGCTGTAACTCAACACAAGGTTTGCTGACCTTTGACTAAATTTGGTCAATACTCATTAAGTGTAGGTATCGCATATAAGTTGTTGACGTCATTAGACTGCATACAACGTCACGTGACCCAAGACAGAAAAATAAACAAAAAACAGAGTGGCTTACCTTTTGTCTAGAATTTCCTGTATCATGCGGCCGTTTCTAAACACTTTTGAAGAAATCTGCGTTTTGCTTTATGACGAAAATAAAGAGTCATGATGAAAAATGTGTTTATTTGACCACCTTTTTGCTTCCTATTATTTTATTTTTTGCATTTTTGCATTACAAACCACGCTTGTGTTTAACTGAAAACAGCTTCTCCTTCGATTCACGACAGATTTCCAGATTCACTGGCAGCTGAGCTGTAAAGCACTCACGTCAAGATGAATCTTTCACAAAATTCTTGCGGTCGTAGAAAGAACTAAAACACGTGAACCGATTCAATTTAACTTTTCTTACTCCGCTATATTTTTTCAGCTTAAAATTTCCGAGTACAAATCTGTACCAGAACAACAACTTTCGGCTATAAACAACTGGAACGGTGTTTTTATAGCTGCAAATGAGAATTGAGTAAAACAAATTTGAAAAAAAAAAAAAAAAAAGGCAAGCGGAATTGACCAGTCGCAGAAATCGGAGACAAAACGCACTTCGTATCAACCATGTAACTAGGCAACGAGGTACGTAAATGGACGGGATTTTCAAGAATTGTAACACCATGAGATAACCTATTTAGCCAATCAGAGCATCTGCTGTTTGCAATCTATTTCATAAAATAAATATTTGGCAAGACAATAAATATAAGTGCATACTACGCTCACACAAAAACGAACTAACGAACACAAACCAAAGCGGACAATGCAAATTCCATGTCCTTTCCTTTCACTCATTTTCAGCAACCAGCTTTGGGGCGAAAATTTATAACGCGAAGAGGATAAATCTATCAAAAAACAAAGGACTCCAAGTTTATCAACAGCGATTATCGGAAAACCAAATATGAACGAAAAGATGAGCAAGCAGATATGATGAAAGTTGTGCTAATGCCGGGCCAACTCTCAGCATTTTCAATCATTCCTTTCTCACCTATTGACTTTTAACGTTTGTTGTTCCACAGCCATGGATCCATGCCAAAGTGGAAATTACAAGTTACCGTGTAACATGAAAATTTTGCGGATTGACCTCGATCCCCAAAAATTAGTTCCCGCAGAAAAAAACACCCGCAAAATAAAACGCCGTAAAAATTAACTGCCTTCAGTCAAAATGAAACTCCGCTTTTAATGAACTTATAACACTGGGGCGATATATATTGGACTTAAACAAAAATATTAACATGACTTTCCATTGTAAAAAGCAACTAGAGCATAGATGCATACGGTAGCCTGTATCTAGTCTGTATTGTTAAACCGTATTAATAAAACAGTGTTTGGTTGCAGTAAGGTTAAATGGCGGAAATGTTTCTAATATGTAAGTAGAGTGAACTGTGACTCAACATACCATACAACAAAAAAAGAAAATATTACAGTTTCTTAAACTTAAATTTTCTGCCGCTTGAACAGAGAATCGCAAAAATTAGTTCCCGGCAGAAATTTCAGTCATCTCGAACCGCAAAAATTTTTTCCCGCAAACCACAAAAAATCGCCAATCCGCAAAATAAGACTCCCGCAAAATTTTCTTCCTACACGGTACTCAATTCTAGTAAAAGTCTTGTGGGAAACACTGCTAAAAGCGTGAAATAGAGTGTTAAATCTATGGTTTGTCACTCCGATAAAACTTCGTAGCAAATGAAGAAAGATCCTTAGCCTACCTTCTTTTAAAGCACGCGTTTTATCATGGTCTTTCTGTGTATTTTTTTTACATTTATTAACCTTGTAGCATTTTTTATTACTTATCTTAAACTGAACATTGTTTCTTTATAGCATTTAACCCATGCAGCGGTTACAAGATTCTCAATTCGCCCAGTCGTCTTGTAGGAAACACTGCTCAAAGCCCACTTAAATGTGACAGGAATGATCTCAACCCAGGCTGGTATCGCTTCACTGCTGGTGCTGGTGACAAGATGCCAACCTCATGCCCACCGAAGAATCGCTGTGGTACGCATGCTCCAGGATGGCTCAATGGAAATCATCCTACTGTGGCGGAAGGTATAATGACTCGCCAAGTTTGTTATCATTGGTCAAGCAGCTGCTGTAACTGGAAGAACAACATCAGAGTGAAAAACTGCGGAGCTTTTTACGTCTACGAGCTGCAAAAACCGTCTGGGTGTTGGTTTCGTTACTGCGGTGAGTATGAATTTTTGTTGCTTTAAAAACGTACAGGGCTTCCCGAGACCAATTTTGCAAAGGTCATTTACTTTAACTAAATGCGCAAGGTTAAGGTTTTGTGTATATCATTATTAAATATATAGTCATTATTGCATTTTTGACAATTTTTGAAGGCCACTTATGTTTTGGCACATAATGTTTCTATTTTTGACTTTAAGTATTAGTAACATGAAGGTGATAGAGTTATTACTACAAAGTATTTTTTCGAGTTACCCTTTTTCTTAGATGACAGTATAAGTGAACTACAGTATGCCCATGCAATGAATGGTGGTGTATTGCTAAGGACCATAGCTCAGTCCACGTTCCGAGTAATCTCTTAATAGATCAACAAACCTTATTGATAGGTCTCTTTAACAACTCCTCCGAAAACTGTCCCAGCTTCAGTGTCCTGAATTTCGTAACAGACGATAATTATCTAAAATTGTTTGTACTGAAATTAAAGTGATTGATCTCTAATACCAAGCACTTTTCGATTCTGTGTCTTTGTAGGAGAGGCCAGTGAATGTAAGACCTATAAGGCACTTAATCAAGCTGACCGTGCACAGAGTAACTCAGATCAAAGCAATGTCAAATGCGACGGAAGAGCACCAGATAACATCGTGTCACCAGACTGGTATCGTATGACTGGGGCCAGTGGTGACCAGATTCCAGAGAAATGTGTTCCCATGAGACGCTGCGGTACTCATGCTCCAGGTTGGCTTAACGGCAAACACCCAAGGCTTCTGGAAGGTGTAGTGACACGTCGAGTTTGCTATCACTGGTCCAACAACTGCTGTTTGTGGAAAAACAACATTAAGATTCGAAACTGCGGTGTTTATTACGTGTACGAGTTACAAAGACCTCCTGCGTGTTCCTTGCGATACTGCGGTAACAACATAGGTGAGTAATAGTTTTATCTCTGATGTGGTGCTGGGGGGTGGGGGGGGGGGGGGGGGCTAGTGTCACTGTTCCATCTTTGAAGAGTTGGCTAAACTCAACAAATTTTGGTGCTTGTCCAGTGACTATCTAGATTTACTAAGCCTACGGCGCAGAATAGAAGAGAAAGACAAGTGAGCAATGGGCAAAAAGATTTAGCTCATTTTTAAAACTCAAGTGATGACATGAAAGAGTTGAGGTTTTGTATCCTAGAAATACGCTAACAATATATAACTTACATGGTTCTCTCTTTCTTTTACACCAACCACCTTGCAACCACCAACAACCACGCCAGGTATGAAGCAGACCACAGCACAAAACACTTTCCTTCTAGTGTATGACAGTTTCATTTTGTGATGTGGTCCCTCGACACTATAGCAGCCGGGTCTCTGATCTGTGGTAAAGTTTTCCGCTGAAGTAATGAGGGTTTTTATTCGGCATTTAAGAAATGTCTAATTTGCTAATTTGTTCTCTGTTGTAACCATGTCTGTTTATAGTCTGATTAATTTATTAACTTTCAAAGGAAACTTAAGAGTAAATTTGTCGTTATAACATCTTAAACAAGTAAAGAAAAAGGTAAACAAAACAGACTTGCCTACCTCTTTACAATGTTGTTTAAATTGGTGATGAAGAAGTAACATTAGAACGTTGGGTGATCCGATATTTATGTTCTTAGTTGTCAATCCATTTATTTACATGACCAGTAAACTTCAAAAGTACTACTTTCTTCACCGTGATATTTTTTTCGTATGTGGCAAAAGCTTCCAACAGGCAAAAAAAAAGACACTTACTCTGTAAGCTGAGCCTCTATCATGACAAAACATTGTTAAGAGATCTATGGTTTGTAACTCAGATGAAACTTTCGTAGCAAATGAAGAAAGATCCTTCCTCCACCTTCTTTTAAAAGCAGACGTTTTATCTTGGTCTTTCTGTGTAGTTTCTTTACATTTATTAACCTTCTAGCACTTTTTATTACTTCTCTTACACTGAACACTGTTTCATTATAGCATCTGGCCCATGCAGCGGCTACAAGCTTCTCAATTCGCCAAGTCGTCTTGTGGGAAACACTGCTCAAAGCCCACTTAAATGTGACAGGAATGATCTCAACCCAGGCTGGTATCGCTTCACTGCTGGTGCTGGTGACAAGATGCCAACATCATGCCCATTGAAGAATCGCTGTGGTACGCATGCTCCAGGATGGCTCAATGGAAATCATCCTACTGTGGCGGAAGGTATAGTGACTCGCCAAGTTTGTTATCACTGGTCAAGCAGCTGTTGTAACTGGAAGAACAACATCAGAGTGAAAAACTGCGGAGCTTTTTACGTGTACGAGCTTAAAAAGCCGCCTGTGTGTTGGCTTCGTTACTGCGGTGAGTAAGAATTTCTGTTGGTTTAAAAATGCATAGGGCTTGGCGAGACCAATTTTGCAAGTGTCATTTAGTTTAGCTAAATGACACAAGGTTAAGGTTTTGTGTATATCATTATTCAATATATATTCATTATTGCATTTTTGACAATTGTTGAAGGCCACTTATGTTTTGGCACGTAATGTTTCTATTTTTGACATTAAGTATTAGTAACATGAAGGTGATAGAGTTATTACTACAAAATATTTTTTCAAGTCACCTTTTTTTAGATGACAGCATAAGTGAACTACAGCATGCGCATTTAAACAAGACAAGCTTATTTATTGTGAAATGTTCGTTAACTCGAAGCCAGTCAGTGTGCAAGTGGACTGTGGTGCTACTGTGTGGATCATCCCTAAAACCACACCGGTGATAACCCTTTTAAACCTTCGAATGTCTTCCTGGACGTGAAGATGAAAGCGCTTGGACCCTGCAAGCTGCTCGTTGAAAACCCAAAAACACTAATGAAGTACATGGTAAAGTTTGTCGTTGTTAGCGAACAGCTCGCCCCCCTGCTTAGCCGCAAGGCTGCTGAAAAGATGAACTTTATCACAGTCAACTATGTCCAGTTTGAGCATGTCAATGGAGTAGTAGATAGCTCAGATATCTTAGATGAATTTCCTGATATTTTCAACGAGGAGATTGGAACCCTGCCTGGCACTGTGCGACTCACACTGAACTCTGATGCGGAACCGATACTTTGCCCACCAAAGCGACTGCCTATTTAGTTAAAAGAACCAGTGAAACTAGAACTTGACAGGCTAGTCACTGCAGCAGGAGTTCTCCCTCCCACTGACTGGGTAAATAAGATGGCCATTGCCACCAAGAAGAACGGAAGCCTACGCATCTGCATAGACCCACGTTCTTTGAACCTTGCGCTAAAGCGGGAACACTATCAACTGCCAGTCCTTGATGGCATCCTTCATGACCTTACTAAGGCCAAAATCTTCAGCAAAGTTGACCTTAGTCATGGATATTGGCACTGAACTTTGGAAGAAGACTCTAGCATGCTTACCACATTTTTTACCCCTTTTGGGAGGTATAGGTGGACACACCTACCCTTTGGACTATCCGTAAGCTTGGATATATTACAGAAACGTCTTGTCCAAGCTCTGGAAGGACTTGTGGGTGTTCAACACTTATCAGCACTGAGACACACGTACCATCCCCGTGGTGTGGCCAATACCGTACGCATGTGGGTGTTGCCTGCATAGCAGCTGACATCTTGATTTATGGTGCTGGTGACACTCTTGATGAAGCCAGGTGAGATCATGACAAGAATCTCTCATTGCTATTGGAACGTTGCCGGCAGAAGTCCATCAAGCTCAACAGGGACAAAGTGGTGCTGAGGGTACAGCAGGTGGATTTCATGGGACAACTGCTGACTGCACAGGGTTTGAAATCTGGCCCAAACAAAGTGGAAGCCATCTTGAAACTAGAAACGCCTGAGACCAAGGAAGAAATTGAGAGACTGAATGGCACTGTTAACTACCTGCCTAAATTGCTGCCAAGACTTTCCCAAGTCATGGAGCCACTTAGGAGACTGACCCAGACAGGAGTTGGGTGGTACTAGGGAGATGCTGAAGACAAAGGTGAGATCATGACAAGAATCTCTCATTGCTATTGGAACGTTGCCGGCAGAAGTCCATCAAGCTCAACAGGGACAAAGTGGTGCTGAGGGTACAGCAGGTGGATTTCATGGGACAACTGCTGACTGCACAGGGTTTGAAATCTGGCCCAAACAAAGTGGAAGCCATCTTGAAACTAGAAACGCCTGAGACCAAGGAAGAAATTGAGAGACTGAATGGCACTGTTAACTACCTGCCTAAATTGCTGCCAAGACTTTCCCAAGTCATGGAGCCACTTAGGAGACTAACCCAGACAGGAGTTGGGTGGTACTAGGGAGATGCTGAAGACAAAGCTTTCGATGTGGTGAGACAACTAGTCACTTCAGCGTCAGTTCTTGATTACTACAGCCCAGACAAGGAACTTGTCATACAGTGCGATGCCAGTAGCCTAGGACTTGGTGCGGTCCTTATGCAAGAAGGTCGTCCCCTTGCTTATGCTAGTAGAGCTTTAACGCATCCAGACACCCGCTATGCAACCATCGAAAAAGAAATGTTAGCAATTGTCTTTGCACTGGAGAAACGGCATCAGTATGTCTATGGGCGTCACGTTGTCATCAAAACAGACCACAAGCCTCTAGAATCTATCGCCAAGAAACCACTTGATAGGGCGCCAAACCGCCTACAAGGTATGCTCCTCAGAAGCCTGGCCTACGACATAGACTTCCAGTACACCCCTGGTCATACCCAACATCTGGCAGACATGATGAGCAGATCATTTCTCCCAGCTGATGGTCAGGCAAACCCCAGTGAATTTGAGTCTGTCAATGTGGTCCAATTCCTACCCATGCGACAAGAGAGGATACAGAAAATCCAACTCAAGACTGCAAAGGATGAAACCCTGCAAGTGCTTATGAACACCATACTGTAGGAATGGCCTGAGGATCGGTCAAAGATCTCACCTCAGCTGACCCCCTACTACAGCACGAGAGATGAACTTAGTGTTTATGATGGGCTGGTGTTCAGAGATGAGCGCCTTGTTGTGCCTCAAGGGCTGAGATAAAGAAAGACATGCATGCGTCGCACGCTGGTGTGGAAGGCAGTTTGAGGAGAGCGACAGAGAGCGTGTACTGGCCTGGTATGAACTCTGACCTCAAACACTGGATCTCGACTTGTGACCCCTGCAGATTATTTGAAGTTTCTGGTGGGAAAGAGACCCTCATGAGTCATGACATACCGCAGAGGACTTGGGAGAACGTTGCTGTGGACCTCTTCACCCTGAACCAGAGAGATTACCTGGTGACGGTCGATTACTATAGTGGTTATTGGGAGCTGGACCGGCTACATAACACAAATTCTGGAACTGTGGTCAGAAAACTCAAGGCCCACTTTGCAAGGCATGGGAGTCCGTGTCAACTTGTTAGTGACAATGGCCTCCAATTTGTAGCTGCAAAGTTCCAAAAGCTTACAAAAGGATGGGACATTGAGAACAGGGTCACCTCTCCTTACAACGGTAAGGCTAACGACAAAGTAGAGGCTGCTGTGAAGTCCGCTTAAAAACTCCTCCGTAAAACTGCCAAAGGTGGCAATGACTTCTACTTGGGACTACTGGCTGAGCGCAATATACCATTACAAAAAATCGGAAACAGTCCAGTTCAGAGGCTCATGAATAGGAGGACGAGGGCATTACTGCCCACAACTGGTTCTCTCCTGGAACCAAGAACCCTGACCTCTAGTCACGAGAGAGAGAAGCTGAAAGATGTTCAAAAAAGGCAGGCTCGATACTACAATGCTGATGCCCATGTCTTACCTGAATTGAATGAGGGAGACACTGTGAGGCTGAAACCGTTTGTACTGGGGCAAAAGGAATGGAAGAAGGGAGTGGTTGTTAAACGACTTGACAAAAGGTCATATAAAGTTGAAACAGCAGATGGATTTTCCTATAGGCGCGATAGAGCCCATCTGAAGAAGACCAACGAGTCACGCCCTTAAGCAACCTCTGGTGAATCACAACAAATACCAGACAGCAAAATATTCGGTCATGGAAGAATGACCCGCGAGCTACCTCCTGAAGAAACCCTTACTGATCCACCACAAATGTCAAGCTGCCCTGACGAGCCTGATGAGCCCTCACCTTGCGAAGAACCAGGCACTAAAGGCCTAACATGTATTAAAACCTACAAAGAGCAGAGAGAGCCGGACTCAAGGACTAAAACCCAGTCAGGAAGACTGGTCACTAGACCTTCGTACCTTAAGGACTTTATAACGTGACCAACCTACAAGCAACATGTGAACATTGCCTGTTAGGCTTAACACCGAACCTTCTATTTGTCGTTAGGGATTGAACATTAATTACCAGTTGAAGCACATTCGTACATAGTGTCCATGTTCCAGTTTATATTGTTTAGGGTTTCTCATACATGTTACAGTTTTCGTTTTTGTTTTGTTTGTCTTCCCATTTTATATTGGGGAGGACGTGACATGTGGCGTGACATGTATTACATCAGTCACTAATTTCCCCTATGCAAAAGGAAGAGAGAGCGCGTACTCACCATTAAAAAATATGTAGCTTTTAGTTGTGAGCTCTGCGTTCTTTTACTTTGTATTTTCGAGAGGACGTCCTGATACAAATGGTGGCGTATTGCTAAGGACAATAGCTAAGTCCAGGTTAAGAGTAATCTCTTAATACATCAACAAACCTTATTGGTAGATCTCTCCAACGACTCCAACGAAAACTGTCCCAGCTTCAGTGCCCTGAATTTCTTAACACACGATAATTATCTAAAATTGATTGTACTGATATTAAAGTGATTGATCTCTAATATCAAGCACTTTCGATTCTGTGTCTTTGTAGGAGAGGCAAGTGAATGTAAGACCTATAAGGCACTTAATCAAGCTGACCGTGCACAGAGTAACTCAGATCAAAGCAATGTCAAATGCGATAACATCGTGTCACCAGGCTGGTATCGAATGACTGGGGCCAGTGGTGACCAGATTCCAGAGAAATGTGTTCCCATGAGACGCTGCGGTACTCATGCTCCAGGTTGGCTTAACGGCAAACACCCAAGGCTTCTGGAAGGTGTAGTGACACGTCGAGTTTGCTATCACTGGTCCAACAACTGCTGTAGGTGGAAAAACAACATTAAGATTCGAAACTGCGGTGTTTATTACGTGTACGAGTTACAAAAGCCTCCTGCGTGTTCCTTGCGATACTGCGGTAACAATGCAGGTGAGTAATAGTTGTATCTCTGATGTAGTGATGGGTGGATTAATGCCTCTGGACCATTTGTAGTTCAGAGACGGTTCCATCTTTAAAGAGCTGGTTAAGCTCAATAGCTTTTGGTTCTTGTCCAGTGACTATCTATTTAACTGGTCAAAGATTTACTAAGGCTACGGCGCAGAATAGAGGAGAAAGACAAGTGAGCAACGAGAAGAAAGATCTAGCTCATTCTTAAAACTCAAGTGATGACATGAAAGACTTGTGGTTTGGTATCCTAGAAATACCCTCACAATATATAACTTACATGGTTTTCTCTTTGTTATAGTACCAGCCACCTTGTCACCACCAAGATCCACGCCAGGTATGAGGCAGACCACAGCACAAACACTTTCCTTCTAATGTATGACAGTTACATTTTCATGATCATTCGTCTACCTTCTTTTAAAAGCAGACGTTTCACCTTGGTCATTCTGTGTAGTTTCTTTACATTTATTAACCTTCTAGCATTTTTTATTACTTCTCTTACACTGAACACTGTTCCATTATAGCATCTGACCCATGCAGCGGTTACAAGGTTCTCAATTCGCCAAGTCGTCTTGTGGGAAACACCGCTCAAAGTCCACTAAAGTGTGACAAGAATGATCTCAACCCAGGCTGGTATCGCTTCACTGCTGGTGCTGGTGACAAGATGCCAACCTCATGCCCACCGAAGAATCGCTGTGGTACGCATGCTCCAGGATGGCTCAATGGAAATCATCCTACTGTGGCGGAAGGTATAGTGACTCGCCAAGTTTGTTATCACTGGTCAAGCAGCTGTTGTAACTGGAAGAACAACATCAGAGTGAAAAACTGCGGAGCTTTTTACGTCTACGAGCTGCAAAAACCGTCTGGGTGTTGGTTTCGTTACTGCGGTGAGTATGAATTTTTGTTGCTTTAAAAACGTCAGGGGTTCCCGAGACCAATTTTGCAAGTGTCATTTAGTTTAACTAAATGGCAAAAGGTTAAGGTTTTGTGTATAATTATCATTATTCAATATATATTCATAATTGCATTTTTGACAATTGTTGAAGGCCACTCATGTTTTAGCACTTAATTTTTCAATTCTTGACTTTAAGTATTAGTAATATAAAGGTGACAGATTTATTGCTACAAAGTATTTTTTCGAGTTACCCTTTTTCTTAGATGACAGCATAAGTGAACTACAGCATGCGCATTCAATGAATGTTTGTGTATTGCTGTGGTGCTTGTTGGACTGACAGGAAAGTTTAATGATCCAAAATTCAAGATTTCAAGTCGTGTCGCGGCGAAGCATTTAGGGACTATTTTACGGGTCTTAAAACTCAAAAGTCAAGAACCACGGAGAACCAAAGTTGACGGTTAACGGTAATTTATTCTAGCGAGAAACGACCAATAGTAGAGAACGACCAAAATGCCAAATCGACCAACTAAAACGACCAGCTAAACGACCAAACGACCGCAAACTGAAATACAACAAAACGAAACTCTACTAATTAAGTCGAAATAGACGCGCAATCAAACTAGGTCCTAGCGACGATAATGCGGCTTTCACAATTACATTAACAATTAAATAGCATAAAAGTATCTTCAAACTAATCGAGTTTCAATCAACAGTCGTACATTAAAATAATATTAGGAACTGATTTTGAGCCTAGCGCTCTCTAACCTAAAACGTAGTGGGCGTTCACTGCTGATAAACGTGTTTCCATCCAATTGACGCCTTTGGCGACTATGAAGCGATTAATCCCTCTTGTGGTTGATTGTACAATAATCCGTTTGCGTACATTCGCCCAGACTGAAAACTGACTTAACAAAAAATAAAAGATTACTTACATATCGGTCCCACTTGTGCCAAGGATTCAAGAAAACGCAAACCAAAACTTCAATAGGCTATCGTAGGTGACTCTCTGGCAAAAAGAGACGCTACACCCGCTTTTATATACGCGTGGGGACGCTAAAAGGTCCGATTACAAGACCAATCAAACCGATAAGAATACGAATAAACATTGCAACTAGGGACAAGTAACTATGGTCTGATCAAGAAGGCCAATCAAATAAACGGGAACTGGTTAGTGTCCTTAACATTTGCTTAGGACAATAGCTAAGTCCAGGTTAAGATTAATCTCTTAATACATCAACAAACCTTATTGGTAGATCTCTCCAACGACTCCAACGAAAACTGTCCCAGCTTCAGTGCCCTGAATTTCTTAACACACGATAATTATCTAAAATTGATTGTACTGATATTAAAGTGATTGATCTCTAATATCAAGCACTTTCGATTCTGTGTCTTTGTAGGAGAGGCAAGTGAATGTAAGACCTATAAGGCACTTAATCAAGCTGACCGTGCACAGAGTAACTCAGATCAAAGCAATGTCAAATGCGATAACATCGTGTCACCAGGCTGGTATCGAATGACTGGGGCCAGTGGTGACCAGATTCCAGAGAAATGTGTTCCCATGAGACGCTGCGGTACTCATGCTCCAGGTTGGCTTAACGGCAAACACCCAAGGCTTCTGGAAGGTGTAGTGACACGTCGAGTTTGCTATCACTGGTCCAACAACTGCTGTAGGTGGAAAAACAACATTAAGATTCGAAACTGCGGTGTTTATTACGTGTACGAGTTACAAAAGCCTCCTGCGTGTTCCTTGCGATACTGCGGTAACAATGCAGGTGAGTAATAGTTGTATCTCTGATGTAGTGATGGGTGGATTAATGCCTCTGGACCATTTGTAGTTCAGAGACGGTTCCATCTTTAAAGAGCTGGTTAAGCTCAATAGCTTTTGAGTAGTTAGATATTTGGGTGTATCAGCCCACTTTTCAAAAAATGATAAAAAATCCCATACAAATCCTTATAAATCCAATATTTTTTCTAAACCCCATAAACCACACATTATCTCACCCCAATAACTACATAAAATACTATTTCAACAATGACTCCTGCAACGGAGACGTCAAAAACCTAAAAACGTAAATCCTCGGTTTTTCAAAACTCCTGCAACGGAGACGCTAAATTTTTATCCTCGGTTTCTCAAAAACCTAAAAACATAAATCCTCGGTTTTTCAAAACTCCTGCAACGGAGACGCTAAATTTAGGTTTTTCATAAATGACACCAACTCACAAACAATCATCGATTAAATCCAACCAACTCATCAATCGCTGATTTGAATGATGAAGAAAAAACCGGTCATAACCGGTTTCGAAAAATTATGTAATCTAATTTATATGAACAACCAATTTGATCACAATGATAAAACATATTTTATTCATCCAACATTTGAAAATTACGGAGCCTCAGTTGATGGTTATATAATCAATCGAAAAAGATTAGAACCTAGAAAAGGATATTTGTCTGAGAATGGCTATTATATAATTTCTCCGGGACGTAACAATACATGCCCCGCTCATCGATTCGTCTATGAGGCCGTAAATCAGACACATATTTCTCCTGGATTGCAAATAAATCACATTGATTCCAATCGCCAGAATAATTCAATTGTAAATTTGCAATTGGTTACAGCCTCTGAAAATATGAAACACATGCACAAAGCCAGAAAAGCCTTTTTTAACAGCTCATACTCTGAAGAAGAATTGCAAACAGTCAATAGATTAATGGAATTTCCACCAATGGAAGACAATGATTGCGAGTTTACACGCACAGAAAATAAAATAATCAATAAGATGTTTTACAGAATGTGTAACGATTTGGATGACATTAATTTTCCACTTTACAATGATTAATCATCAATGAATACAAGGGTTGTTTGGCTATGTTTTGAATTCAACAATGGTTGATGTCTTTTTGGAGGGTAATTTAGGCATGAATTTGAAAACCAAAAGGGCTTAAAGACATGGTGATAGACACTATTGTACAGAAAATGAGTGAGAAAAAAAATCAAAAATCAAAAATCGCAAACATGAATTTTTCTGCCAGTGAAAATTCATCATCACAAATTCTGGCAACAAATACTGTTTTTCATGATGGAAAAACATATTTTATTCATCCAATTTACACAAATTATGGATCTTCAACTGATGGATATATAATCAATCGAAAGAGATTGATTCCAAGAAAAGGAATATTACATTTAACTGGGTATTTGCAAACAACTGTTCGCAACCAAAATGGAATCAAAAATTTTTATGTCCACCGATTTGTTTACGAATGTTTTAATGGTCCAATTTCTGATGGAATGCAAATTAATCACAAAGATTCAAATAAACAAAATAATTGTATAAACAATCTTGAGCTTGTAACACGGCAACAAAACATGATATACAAAGGAAAAATTAGACTTGGTAAACAAAAATCAAAAAAGCAAAATGTTCCAACTAAATGTGAAAAATTTCATTATCATCATATTTTTACCAACTTTGGAGCCAACAAATTTGGGCAAATATACAATAAAAAAACCAAGAGAGTTTCAATTGGAATAAAAAAATTTGATGGTTATTTTAATATAACATTATCACAAATTGGTTTACAAAGAAAAACTATTGATGTTCACCGATTTGTTTACGAATGTTTTAATGGTCCAATTTCTGATGGAATGCAAATTAATCACAAAGATTCAAATAAACAAAACAATTACATTAAAAATCTTGAATTAATGACTCGGTCAGAAAATGCTAAACACGCTCATGAAGCCAGGAAATACAAAACAAAGATTGAAATAACAACTGAAAAACCAATTAAATCAATTAAAATGGACATTGAATTGGAGAAATCAGACGACGAGTTTACAGAAGATGAAAAACAATTAATTGATAAAAAATATAACGCAATTATTGAAAAAATCAAAATGGGTAAATTTCCATACAAAAAACAACTTCAAGAACATTTACCAAACATGGAATTTTGGTGATTTTTGTAGTTTAGTTTGTAGTTAGTGACCTTAGATTTCATGAAAAATAAATGGAATTTGAGGCCATGTTGCCACAAAACAGAAACAAATCAGCGAAGCCGTCAGTCCTTCCACAGATGACTGGCATGGATGTTGCCTCCAGTCTTCATCCATTAGCAAATCTGGAATCACAAAACAAAAATAATCTATCTATAAAATATATGGATAAAAATAATCTATCCAAATTAACGAAAAATCAATTAATTGAATTATTAATCGCTAAACAAAAACCGGTTCCAATGCCGAGAACCAAGAAAGTGAAACCAATACCCTATCCACGAAAATCTGTCAAACAAATGGTAAAAGAGTACGAGAATACAATCATCAAGCCGCCAATGCAATTTAGAGATGGACCTCAACCTATGCCGAGAAACAACATAATTCCACCTCCGATTCAATTTGCTGATAAACCCAAAGCAGCACCAAGAATGAAGAAAATGGCTCCAGTTCCAACACAAAGAACTCAAATCACAGAAGTTGCAAGAGCATTCAAGGGATATAACAAATCTTATGAAGTTGGAATTAAAAATGAAACAGATCCTTTGATTCAAATGAGTTCAACCAGATTAGCGATAGCTCATTTTATGAAACAATTATTAACTCAAATGAAAGGAATTAAATTTATTGAAACTTTGACAATTTATTTTGAACAACAAAAAGGAAACCAAACTGTCTCCAGAATTGGATATTTTAATAGTAAACCAAAAACAATAACTAATGCCAATGATTTTCAAGAATCTTTGGATGTTAATGTTGAACAAATTATGAATGATATTCACAAATGGATTAGTGAAGGTTCAGCTTGGATAATTAAATCAATCAATGGACATTACATTAATATTATCAAATATGAGCCTCTTACTGGAAGTTCTTACATCAAACTTCCAACTGAATTACAAAATAGTAAACATGGATTAATCAATCTACAGAATAAAGACAATGAATGCTTTCGTTGGTGTCACGTTAGACATTTGAATCCACGAGAAAATAATCCACAACGAATCAAAAAAACTGACAAAGCATTTGTCAAAAAATTGGATTATCAAGGAATTGAATTCCCTGTTTCAGTCAAACATTATAACAAAGTTGAAACACAAAACAATATTAACATCAACGTATTCGGTTATGAAAACAAACAAACTTATCCAATTTATGTATCCAAAGAAAAGTTTGAGAATGTGATGAATCTATTGCTAATCTCAGAAGATGAAAACAAACATTACTGTCTTATCAAAGATTTTAATCGATTTATGCACCACAAAACCAAATCACATCAAAGAAAACATTTTTGTATGCATTGTTTGCAATGTTTTTCATCAGAACGAGTTTTAACCAAGCATCAGGAAGTATGTATTGAAATCAATGGTGAACAATCAATCAAAATGCCCGAAGTTGGTTCCAAAATAGAATTCAAAAATTTTAATAAACAAATGCAAGCGCCATTCGTGATATACGCAGATTTTGAAGCAATCACTGAACCAATTCATGGTTGTAATCAATCTAACCAACAATCTTTTACTGAAGCTTATCAAAAACACACTGATTGTGGTTATGGATACAAAGTTGTTTGCTGCTATGATGACAAATATTCCAAACCAATAAAATATTATCGTGGAGAAAAAGCTGTTTACAAATTTATGCAAGCAATGCTTGATGAAGTCAAATATTGCAGACAAACTATTAAATACAAATTCAATAAACCATTAGTTATGTCTCCAGAAGATGAATCCAATTTTCGGAAAGCAACATCTTGCCACATTTGTTGCAAACAATTCACAAAAAATGATAGACGTGTTAGAGACCATTGCCATATTACTGGAAAATTCCGTGGCTCAGCCCATAATCAATGTAACAGGGATTTTACAATAACTAACAAAATCCCTGTAATATTTCATAATTTGAAAGGATATGATAGTCATTTTATAATGCAAGAAATTGGTAAAATTATTGAGACCAATACTTATGTGGATAAAAAAGGTGAAACCAGACAACACAAAATTAATGTAATCCCAAATAACATGGAGAAATACATGGCATTCATGTTGGGTTATAATTTAGTATTTATCGACAGTCTTCAGTTTATGAATCAATCATTGGCAAATCTTGTAAAGAATCTACCAGAAGATGCCTTCAAATATACCAGTGAAGTTTTCAAAGGTCGTAAATTACAATTAATGAAACAAAAAGGAGTTTATCCGTATGATTATATAAGTAATTTTGATAAATTCAATGATACTCAATTACCAACCAAAGATGAATTTTACAGTCAAATGAATAATACAAATATCACTGATGAAGAATACAGTCATGCACAAAATGTTTGGAATACATTTCAATTGAAAACCATGGGCGAATACCATGATTTATATCTCAAATCTGATGTATTATTGCTGGCTGATGTTTTTGAAAATTTCAGGAAAACATGTTTGGAATACTATAGATTGGATCCTTGTCATTATTTCACATCTCCAGGATTGAGTTGGGATGCAATGTTGAAAATGACTGAAGTCAAACTTGAATTAATCACGGATATTGATATGTATCAATTTGTTGAAAAGGGCATGCGTGGAGGAATCAGTTACATAGCCAATAGATACGGCAAAGCTAACAACAAATACATGCAAAATTGGAATCCAAATGAACCCAGTAAACATATCATGTATTTGGATGCCAACAATCTCTATGGTTGGGCTATGTCACAACATCTTCCAACTGGGAATTTCAAATGGTTGAATAAACAGCAAATAAAAAACATTAATTGGAAAACGATTCCCAAAGATAATAAGACTGGATATTTATTGGAAGTTGATTTGGAATATCCTCATGAATTACATGACCTGCATAATGATTATCCATGTGGCGCTGAACAAATCAAAGTGGCACCAAATATGCTGTCAGAATATTGCCAAAGAATTGCAGAAAAATTTGGAATAACAAGTGGACAAGTCAAAAAACTGATTCCAACATTGGCAAACAAATCAAAATATGTATTACATTATCGTAATCTGCAATTGTATCGTGAATTGGGTTTGAAATTGACTAAAATATACCGTGTATTATCCTTTAATCAAAGTCCTTGGTTGAAGACATACATTGATTTCAATACACATCAAAGAACTAATGCAAAGAATGCTTTTGAGAAAGATTTTTTCAAACTGATGAACAATAGTGTCTTCGGTAAAACAATGGAGAATATCAGAAAACGGGAAGACATTAAACTGGTGACTAATGAGAAACAATTATTGAAAATGACTTCCAAACCAACATTCATCAATAGCAAAATCTTTAATGAAAACTTGGTTGCAGTCCATAAAATAAAGGAATCGTTGACACTCAACAGACAAGCCTATGTTGGTATGTGTATCCTTGATTTGAGCAAAACATTGATGTACGATTTCCATTACAATTTCGTTAAAAACAAATATGGTAACAAAGCTAAGTTACTGTTTACGGATACAGACAGTTTGACATATGAAATTGAAGCCGAAGATGTGTATCAAGATTTTTGGAATAAAAAAGAAATGTTTGATAACTCGGATTATCCATCAAATCATCAATTTTATGACTCCACAAATAAAAAAGTTATTGGAAAATTCAAAGATGAAGCCGCTGGTGTACCCATTACTGAATTTGTGGGATTGAGATCCAAAATGTATTCATATATCAAAGATAACAACAATGGTGGAAAAACAGCCAAAGGAATCAAAAAGAATGTCATCAAAAATGATATTCAACATTCTGATTACAAAGATGTGTTGTTTAATGAGAAACAATTATTTCACCAAATGAAAACAATCAGAAGTAACCATCATGAACTTGGTAGTTACACCATCAACAAGACATCGTTGTCATGTTTTGATGATAAACGATATTTGTATCCTGATGGAATACACTCATTGGCCTATGGTCATTATGCTATCCAATGATAGTATCAACTTGTGATCAAAACATTGCAACAAAAACTTGTGACAAAACTTGGTTTTTATTTGTTTTTTGATAAATATTTGATTTGAACACTTTGACTCATCTTTTGTGATGAGATATTTAATTTTAATGTTTTTGGAGAAAATTTGGTTTCAATATCTTTACAATTATTTGGTTTGTTTTTTGTCAAATATTTGATTTCGAGACTTTGTATCATCTTTTGTGGTTTCAATATTTTCGAAAACATTTTTGTGTAATTATATTATATACTATATTTATACAAAAATGAAATCCATTCTGAAAAAACCAAAAGATGTTTCCAAGCAGGTGGAATCATCTCTGTGCCAATTCCTGCATTGCAAAGATGAATGTGAATTTTGTGGATATCATGATGAATCCAAAGTTGAAACACAACAATCAATGCCTGAATGTTGTGAATCACAAAATTTGAGAAACATGGAATGTCAAATAACGTGTGTTGCTTGTGGACAGGTTGTTGGTGAAGATTACAAAACAGAATATATCAATTTTCATGCCAATTTGTTCAAAATATACAAGAAAACAGTGTATAATAGAAAATACCATTTGTCGCATACATTAGATAAAATTATTTTGAAAAACAAAATTGAAATCAGTTGTTCAACCAATTTCAAAATTCATAAAATATTCGTTGAAATAAACAAAATACTGCCACAAATCAATGGTAAAAGAAAGAGAATAATCAGTTTGAAATATCTTTTGCATAGAATATTGCAATTGATGAAAATTGATTCTTCCCAAATTGAGTTGACAAAATCCAAAAAAACAATGAAATTATACAATGTTTATTGGGATAAAATTATGAATATTATTGGACCTGAAATAATACGTATAATCAATCAAACATAAGTGAATATCTGATATTTTTTATCATATTTGTCACCCAATTTATCGACAATCGGTGAATTATCCAAAATGAAATCATCATTTTGAGTAAGCTTGTTTGTCAAATCATCTCTATCAAAATGTCCATTTCTCATTATTTCTTTTATTTCATTCAACAAATGACCATAAGTTTGGAAAGCATATTGACATTGATACAATTTTATTTCAATATTTTTATGCTTCATATAAGCTTGAATTAATACAGACACTGATGATATTGCCAATAATGAAGCTCCACTGGTTGCAATTGATGATGCAATACCACCAGTTGCAAACACAATGGATGAAATATTACCAGCAAACTCCCATTTTTTTAATCTTTTGTATGCACTTTTGTACATCCACATCTTTTTGTGATATGACATGTAATAAGCTTTCAATTCATCAATTTCTTCTTTTGATAATTGATTTGAAATATGATTGAAATCAATTATTAATCTCTTCTTTTGCATATATTATATGGTTATCTTATTTTTGATGCAATAATAGAGACCAGTTATTTGGCCCAAAAACATGCATTTTTTCATCCAAGGATATGTTTTTGTTGCAGAAATTGTATACATATAACCTTTACCCTTTCCATATCTGTTGTAAAATTGACCATAAGCATCATGCAATATTCCATGAGACCTGATATATGGATGCCAACCAAATAATCGATGGAGAATAGCTGTTAACCATCCATCTCCAGGCCCAATTAATCCGATTCCATCATGAATTAACTCTTTGTAAACTTCATCAGGTAAACCTGTGTTGTAATGTTTTTCATACAAATATGTGAATATTACGATACTTTTTATCATGCATTCCTGTCTGGGTAATATTGGAAGACTCAATTTACGGTGAAAATCTATCATCGATGTTCGAATGTGTTCTTGCAATTCTGACAATTCTTTCATTATACAATTTGATTACAATATTTTTATTCATTATTGTCAGGTAATTGTATCCTAATATATTCAACAAAATACTTCATTGTCCAATCAGATGGATGATTGTTGAAGTAGCAATAATAGTTTTCAAATGACACATCAAAGAAGAATTCCAATTGATCAAATGATGATGACACCAAATCGGATTTGGAATGATGATATCTGTCATTTCTCCTGATATATGTGTTTGTCACAATAATCTCTTGCAATGTATTGATTCCTTTAATGTCATCTTTACTCAATAATTTTATCCATGTGTAATTTGTTTTTGGTATTGTACCACTTTTTCTTCCTATTCTCATTGCAACTTGATTGTTGAGAAACGTTACAGCTTCCTGAGCTTTAAACTGAGCCAGAGCTTGTTGTATTTTTGTTTCAACATATGGTTTGATGATGTCTTCATTGTTGTTAATTAATTGTTGGAGTGAAATTGCATGATTTGAATTAACTCCATCTTTTACCACCAAATGTCTGTTTTCTGTATCCAAATGACCATCATCATTCACATGGATAGATTCTCTGTGTTTGTATCCATCTTCTAAGTTTTCATAAGTGACTGTGTATTCTATTTTATCTCCATTTTCATCAAGAATATGGTTTCCATTTTCATCTTCAATGTATGGCATATCTATTATATATATAATGTTGATAATTCAAATTGATATTTACCTTGAAAATTACTCACTACACGTCGTCCATCATTTTTATCAATAATGACAGCCATTTCTATACTATGTAATTTTGCATTAGTTGTCATACTATTAATTCCTGATTTGATTGACATTGAAAAAGTATGATGTGCACCCCCTTCTCGCGTCACAATGGATACAGCAGCATTTGTTACTGTTGAAGTTGTTGAAATAACAATTCTTTTTAATCTTATTTGTTTATAAACAATCATATTTGTCCCCACAAAATTTTTAAAAAAACCAAATTTTATTTCACCTTCGATTGTATAATGACATTCAGAATTAACCAACACACGTCTATTAATTGCATCTTGATCAAGTAATGCATCACCAACATTTATGATACGATTACTGTTTACATTAACCATTTTATTAAAATTTGTATGATATCTTTCAAAATAATCAGAGTATAATATTTTCAATTCAAAAGTTCCATTAACAGCAGTTCCTGCTCCAATATTATCCAATATTGACATAGAATCAATACTGACAAATTTTCTTGATTTGGGCAAATCAAATGTATTGCTTCCACTTATTATGTTTCCAATTCTGTGGTATGTGTCAGTGTTGGTTGTTTCACCTTGTTTTTTTCCACGTATTAATAATTGTGCATTTGCAACTTGAATATTGCTTACCAAAACAACTGAATACAAATTGAAATAAATATTTCCTGAGACAGGAATACTGAAATTGTGAAAAACACCACTGGCAATAGTTCCAGTGTATTTCGTTTTGAATAAGTTGGTAAAATAACCCAAATTCATTGCTTCAGAATCAAATATCGGATTTAATAAACCAGAAATAATCTTATTATTCATATCCATATTGACTTTCATCTCCATATCTCCATTTTTATATTCAAACATTACATTGTCCAAGCCATCATACACTCCTGGATAAACGCTATCTGACCAATCTTTGACACCGTAAACAACCAGATGACATTGTACTGGAGTCGCTGTAGCTGTTCCATGCATCGTCAAATAGATGTAATTTGGAGTTTGTTTGCTGTTGTTATTGAATTGAACCAATAGCTTGCTATAAGCAGTGAAATCACGCTGTACAGCTTTGTGGATGTATGCTTCAGAAGCAGTACATGATAATTGAATATTAGTCATTTCTGGTGGGTAGAATTCAAACACAATTGTGTATGTTCCAATAGCAAGAGTATAAATATTGAAACCTATCCTTGATCTGTAATCATTACTTCCACTGTCTTTAATCAATGTGATATCATAAGCTTTTTTATTCTGATGCGGGGATTGATTGAAAGCAGCTATTCCATACACTGTGATATTGTATTCTGAACTGCTTTCATCGGTATCTGTAAGATATTTGAATTCATTTGTTTTATGGCTGCTGACAAGATGACTTTGCTCCAATTTGTCATCAAAATATTTTTTGGTAGTAGCATCATTATCATCAGTTGGTTGAGCCATATCTTTTATTTGTTTATTATTCATATCAAGGTTTCCAGTCATTGCAACACTTCCATCTTTTTTCAAATATACACTCAAATCACTTCCAACAGATGGTATTTTAGCTATTTCTGTATCAACATATGCTTTAGTGGAAGCATCATTGGGATCGGAAGGATTTCCAAGAACGATTATTTTATGACCTCTCATATCTAATTCACCACCAAGAGCATTGGGTGTTAACCTGTTGAGAAAGTTATGATCAACGTAGTGTTTATTAACAGCATCGTTATCATCAGTTGGTTGAGCCATATCTTTGATTTTATGATTGTCCATATCGAGGTCACTATTGGAGACTTTTTGTAAATATTTTGTATCACAGAAACCTAAATTAACGACATCATATGTATTTTGTATATTGGCTCCAAGATTAGTAATTTGTTGATTACCCATATCCAGATTTCCAGTCATTTCAACAGTGCCATCTTTTTTCAAATATGTAGACAAATCAGGTGATGGTATTTTTTTAATCTCATCATCGACATATTTTTTATTCGCCGCTTGATCGTTATTATCAGGTTTTAAAACACTAATATCAAAAAATGTTTTCCGTCCAGTAATATGTTGTTCTGTTGATGTAACCATTATTTCACTTTTAGCTCGTCCACCATGGCCATCAAAGTTTTTCAAATCTGGTATATTAAGATGAATGTTTTCATAAGACTGATGCTCAGTCAATAATCGAACATCATTGGAGCTGCCAGCACCGTCTGGCGTGTCTTGTAGATAAATACTATTGGTATGAACACTTCCACTGTTGCTGTAAATTACTGCTTTATTAGCTCGCACATCACCAGGAGCATTATCCAACAGTTGTATTTGGCTCTTTGTGACAACATCATTAGGATCAGCTCCTTGTTTAACATTAACAAGTTTTTTGTTTTGTATATCATAATTTCCATTTTGGGTCAATTTAAACCCTATTCCTTGAGGCCCAGCGGCTCCTTGAAGAGGAACCGTTGTGAAAGAAGACGATGAACTATGTTCGTTGAATATTCCCATTTATATCATTTGGTTATATTGTTCCATAAAAATTCCTGTTAATTCTCTTCATGGGCTTATCAACATATAGAAATGAAAATGGCTCTTTGGTTGCTTTAATGTATTTATCCTTTTCGACACCCAACTCACGGGATATCAGACCTCTTTCATTGCTGCTAGGAAAGTCATAGACACAGAAATGAGAGCAATTGAGTCGAATATCTTTTGGTGTTTTGTAGAACGATTGGCTCAGATAAATAACAGAGCAGTTTTTGTGTCTGCCACGAATGAAATAATCAATCAATGGTTTCTGGTTTTTTTCACAAATAAAGTCATCAAATATGACTATCTTCTGGGCATCTTCATCCTTCAATTCCTCCACTGGAATTATATCATCATTGCTACAAACAAGGACATTATACCCGACACTATTTGATATATCAGTCAATGTTTGTAGCATATCCTTGTATTTTTGTTGCTCCAAATTTTTGGCATACAAATGTATTCTATCATAATACAAAAGTGGTTTCATCAGCATATGGTACAATAAATTTGTCTTTCCAGATCCTGAATTACCACATATTAACATCCGAAACGTGTCACTTGGCATGTAACCATACAATCTTTTGAAATTAGTGTTTTTATCATGTCTATCATAATTTGGGATTTCCATGTATATCAATACATTATATAAGTTAATAATATAATGGATCTACAGAGATTAAAACAATTATCTGAAGCCAAGATTAAGGCTGGAACAATAACCAAACAAGTTAGAGATACATTGAAGGAGTACAAGCATGATAAACAAGATTTACAACAAGGTTTATCAGAAACTTTCAAACCAATTATTAAAGCTCAAGAGGAAACAAAACAAACAATTGATGAAAAACAAGACAAACTGATTGAACAATTGGAGAAAAACCAAAAAGCGTTAACTTCAGGTTTGGAAGACATTGCTATGTTAACTTATCAACCAGAAACAAAACCACCAGAAGCAAAGCTACCAATTGGCTATAAACCATTAATGATGTCACCTGATGTTGAATCAAATTTGGATGCTGGTTTTGATATTGATGAAATCCAAAAATTGATGCAACACGATCTTGCACCTCCGAGTTCTGTTCTCCAAGCTTCTATGCAAGGAGATATTGACATCAAGGATTACGATGCTAATATTAGCAAAATGTTGAAAAAACTTGGAACAAAGAAGGGACCTTTATCCAAGGGGCAAGGAAAGACCAAGAATAAAGACAAAATTGATAAAATAGATGAAGATATAAAATTATTGCAAAAATACAGAGGGCGCATTAAAATAATCCCAGAAGGAATGAAAACCATCAAAAAAGGTTCTGGTTATACTCAACCAAAGAGAAATGCATACAAAATATCATCTTCTGGGAAATATGGTGGACTGATGATTGATATTCCAAAATTAATGGGACAACTCAGACTTGTGGCAACAAAAGATAAACGCAAAGTTATGGACAAAAAGGTTGATTTCGATACAATCGATTTATTGACCAAGAGATTTAATTCAAAGAAGAAATACAGTGATATTGCCAAAATGGTATTTGATGAATTGAACCAACTCAGTGAGATTCCAATCCATAAATCCAGCAAAAAATTCAAGAAATTGGGCTCTGGTGTTGTTTATTTCAATGATGCTAATGATTTGATTGACAGAATGGAATTGCTTGGTGGATCCATTTTGGCTGGCAATAATGGAGTCAAAGAGGAATTTTCACAAATAGCCCATAAATTGAATCAACTTGGCTTGATAAACAACAAACAACTCATTGATTTATTGCAACAATATATAATTCGCTAGGTCGCGTAATCAGTTATATAATTAATTATATAACTGAAGTATATATGCAAGAAAGAGCGATACATATTTCATCTGTTAACCGACAGAAAATAGGTCGAAGTCGGCCTGAAGACTTTATTATCAAATTTGATCCCCCATTGAAGCTTGACACAACAATGAGACATGAGCTAGCTGTTGATCGAGTTTCAATGACATATTCATGGCATAATGTCAATGCAGGATACAACAATAATACAATAAAATACAGCCCAGATAATGGTACAAATTGGAAGACAATCACATTTGTTGATGGAATGTATTCATATGATGATCTTGATGATTATATCACTCAATCAATAATTCAAAATGGAGATAAACCATCTTCCAGCTAGGGCATCAATCTGTATTTTGTGCTTTCATCATATAGAGTTGTCATTGAGCTAGACAACCAATGGAAGCTTGATATTAGAAACTCTAATTTTGGGGCGCTTATTGGATTTGAACCAAAGTTAATTAGCCAAACTGAACATGGGACAAAATTGCCAAATATTACCAATGATATTGACGTTTTGGACATTAATTGTGATATAATAACTGATAGCCTCAGTGATGGACGATTCACAAATACACTGATAATGATACCCACTGACAATTTAACAAGGAGTTATCCCTTTACTTTTGAGCCAAAAAGAGCATTATACAGCCCAGTTTCCAAATCAATTATTTCAGAAATGGGGATAACAGTGACTGACGCTTTGGGTCGGCCAATTGACTTGAATGGCATTGACTGGTTCATGAGCTTGATTCTCAGGTCTAGTTTAATATAATATATCAATATATGGTACGACAAAGTGAATTTAAGCCACGTTTTGACCCAGAATTGGGTCGTTATGCGATGAAACATATCCATGGTGAAGGAATTATGGATGTTTTCAGATCAGTTGGATCAAAACTTTTCGGAAAAACAGCAAAAGAATTAGCTAAGAAAGGAGCCAAAACTGCAGCTGAAAAAGCAGTCACCAAAACTGGTGAGTTTGCTGGTAATAAAGCAGGTGATAAAATAATTCAATTATTGAGCAAAAAACAACCTTCCAAAACAAAATCAGTGACAATGAGCCAACCAAAAATGGAGCAGCCACTGACTGATTTTCAAATAGCTGAGAGAGTAAATCAGATGATATCCGGTGGAAAACTCAAAAGAAGGAGAAAATGAAAATAATGTAACATATCTGTATAAATGAAATCATTCAGAAATCCAAAATACATTGAGAGATATGAAGATGTCTTCTTCCAATTGGAGACACCATTGAATACTGGTAATCCAGGAAATAATAGGTCACAAAAGAAAGATGGTTATCGTTTTGTTGTTGACAACACAGGAGAAGTGACTCCATTTGATTGGTATAATGCAAGAATATCAGTTGGTTTTAAAGTCCAAACAATGCAAAATGCAAATATAGCAGCTGAAGACCATAATGGTATTGTTAATGGTTCACACAGTCTTATACATGATTTCGATGTAAGATTGAATGGTAAAATGGTATATGATTGTAATGATGCCAATCATTGTGTAAATATTAAAAATCTATTGGAATATAGTCCAGGATATGCTCAATCGACAGCAACAAATGAGTTTTTCTATCTGGATACAAACCGACACGCTGAAGAACGATCGGCTGAAGATAACTACAATAAAGGATTTGCTGCAAGAAAAGCACTTTTGGGTCTATCAGTTGTTGTCAATACAGAAATACCATTGAATCGATACTCATTCTTTGAAGCATTGATGGATGAGTTATTACCATCAACAAGATTGGAATTAAATTTGCAGATTGAATCTGATACTATTCTAATATGGCAAGCTGGGGCTGATTGTCGTGTAATTATTACCAGAATGGAGCTTATTGTGCCACGAATCACTTTCAATTCAGAAGGACAATCACTGTATATGAGTCAGTTTTTGAAGCCACATAAATGGGTTTATTTGCGAGAAAATATTGAGAGAAGTAATTCTTCAACACAAAGAAGTGGTAATTTTCAGATAACAAGTGGGATTTCAAAGCCAAGGCATGTATTTGTTTTCATTATCAATGATGCAAATCTTGCTGCACAAACAGTAAATCCATTTTTGTACAATACATTTAGTGTATCAACAGATCCCAGAACATTGCTAAATTGTCATTTATCTGTGGCTAATGGCAATGAATATCCTGATGTACATTACACTCCAGAGGCTGATTTGACTCGAGTTTACAGAGATATTCTCAAATATGTGCATGCAAACAATGAGTACAGTCAAGGAACTTTATTGAATGTCAACAATTTCAAAACACTATTCCCATTCTTGTATTTCGATTTAACAAAACAAAAAATGGATATCAAAGATGGTACCACAAAGCTGACATTCCACTATGAATTATCTGGCACAACTGCAACTGCATATTCAGTTTATGCATTGACATTATATGAACAAGAAGCTGAACTCATCCAGAAGGATGGCAAACTATTGTTTCGATAAATGGAATAAATTTTTAATGTAACGTTAGTTATATAAAAGATATGACAACTTATCATTCACATGGAGTAACACTATCAATTGGGCAAAAAGATAAACTAGCAAAAGCATTAAAAAACAATTCAGCAATAACAATAAGATTATCCAGTTCTGAATTAACTGGTCCGGATCAGCTGATGTTAACCAAAACACAAATAAATAGGTTGAAAAAGGCAATGCAAAACAAAACTGGAGCAGATATTAAAATAAGCAAAACACAGATACGAAAAGCTGTACAACAAGGAGGCAGTCTTTGGTCATCATTATTCAAAATTGGCACAAAATTACTACCAATGGCAGCAAAAGCAGTTGGACCATTAGCTACTGGAGCACTTTCTGGGCTTGCAAATGTTGGAGTCAATAAAATATTTGGTAGAGGACAAGCTGGTGGTTTCCTCATTCCTCAAAATAAAATTGATCAATTAATAAAATACAAAGATTGGCTCACTGAAGCACAAAAGAAGCAAATTGTCAATGCAATACATACTGGTGGACAGATTGTAATTAAACCAACTAAGACACAATCAGGAGGTTTTTTGGGTACTTTACTGGCTTCAATTGGCATTCCAATGGTTTTGAATGCATTAATGGGTAAAGGCTTGCAGGTGGATAGAAGTAGATCCAGAAGATCGGTCCCAGTTTTTGTTCCAAACACAACCAAAAAAGATGGTGGTTTGGTCCTACCAGTTAATTATCGACCGCCTCCATTTTTCGGTACATGGGATCAGTATGGTAAAGGGAAAAAAAAAACCAAAAAAGGAAAAGGTCTGTTGTTAGGCAAAAACAGTCCATTCAAGGGGATTCCATTAATCGGAGACATTCTGTGAAATTCATAAATAAACCACTCAGTAACTTTGAACTCATTGACTGGGTCAAAAAACTCAAAATAAAACACTTCAGAGGCATTTTCAGCAGAGATAATCTACCACAAAAGATGAAAAAAGATGAAGTTGGTATCATTAACCTGGATTCACAGATTGGACCAGGTACACATTGGGTTGCGTATCGAAACGGAGACAAATATGTAGAATATTTTGATAGTTTTGGGTTAATTATGCCAAAAGAAATTATGCAATTCATGTCAACAAGTGGCAAACGATTAATGTATTCAGGTGATGAAATCCAGGAAAGAGATTCAGTATTGTGTGGCTATTGGTGTTTGTATTATTTATTTGAGAGACAAAAGGGTACAAGTATATTGAAAACAATCCACAATGCACATTTTGACATGAATAATCAAAGTGTCAATCATAATTTTATAATCCAATATTTTAAAAAATTATCTAATTAGTTTGTATAATGGTTGATATAAGATATTGTGAAGAGTGTGATGAATACACAGAATTTTCAGGAAAATTATGTTTATGGTGTACATTGGTAACAGATTCTGAGTCTGACTCTGATGATAATTAATCTAATATAGTGATATAAAATGGTCAAATCATATTGTGTTAAACAAAAGAAAGAAACTGAATGTGTTCAGCCTTCAGGTTACAAGCAAGCCAAAAATGGTCGGCTCATGTTCTTCTGTACATGTGCTGAATGTGGGATAACTAAAACCAAATTTGTTAAAAAACAGGGAAACTAAATAGCCCCTCTGAAGGGGGGGGCATAATGGATACTTTAGCATCAACTGGTGCTGATATGTTAATTCAACATGGATTACCATGGTTGGGAAAGAAAGCGGTTGAAATGGGTCGATATTATGGGTCTGAAGCACTTAGAAACCCTAAATTGCAAAAAAAAGCTATTGATTATGCTATCTCTAAAGCAACTCCTTTTGTTCAAAAGACTGGATCAGAGATGTTTGATAAATTATCAACCAAAGTAAGGCCAAAAAAAAGGTACAAAACTGACCGAAAAGAACTTGATGGTGGTAATTTAGATACAATTTTAGAACAATTTGGCACACCAGGTAAGGTTGCATCGAAGTCGATGGATGTTGTTGGAACATTAATTCCATCAACAAAGGAAGTCTTTGATAGATACAAATCCGGTGACATTGCCAAAAGTGCATTTAGCACAGATACTGGTATATTGTCGAGTCAATTTTGGTCTGGCAAGGCTGGAAAAAATACATTAGAAAAATACAAAAATTATCCATGTGAAAGCATGGTAAAAATTGGGAGCAAATTTCACAACACACCGAAATGCTCAAGTTATGATGCAATTGGTTGGCACCCACCAAATTGGGATGAATATGAAAGAGGCATGAAGGGTCGTCCCAAAAGTGGTGGATCAATTGATATACACAAAATGATAGGTAAATTACCGCGTCCAAAATCTGGATGGGTATTACCTGGACACAAATACACTGGTCCATACAATGATTTGGAAAATCAAGTCAAATATAACCCCAAAACTGGACAAATATTGGAAATATATGATAAACCAACAGGCAAAACAGATGCAATAGCCATGCAACATGATGTTGATTATTCAGTCTGCAAAGATGATAAAAAATGTAAATTAAAAGCTGACAAAAAGATGGTAAAGTCATTGGATGCTGTTCCATATTCCGAACGACAATGGGGACATTGGTTGGCAAGAAATGCAATAAATACAAAATCAAAATTGGGACTTGGGGTTCCAAAAAACGTCAAAAGCCGTCGGGTAAAGAGGAAAACTGGCAAGAAGAATTAGCTAATGAGCTGCATAAACCCATAAGACGTAACTTTACTCGGCGGCGTGTTATTGTAAATAATATTGATGAAATATGGGCTGCTGATCTTGTTGAAATGCAACAATTCAGTAAATGGAATAAAGGTAATAGGTATCTTCTCATGACTATAGATGTTTTTAGTAAATACGGCTGGATTGTCCCATTAAAAGATAAAAAAGGTGAGACCATAACTAAAGCATTTCAAAGCATATTCAAAGAGGGTCGAAAACCAAAGTATCTGTGGACTGATAAAGGCTCAGAGTTCTACAACAAACATTTCAAAGACTTGCTCAATAAACATAACATTACACTGTATTCGACTGAAAATGAAGAGAAGTCATCAGTTGTTGAGCGCTGGAATCGAACGATTAAAAATAAAATGTGGAAACGATTCACTGCTCAAGGCAATACAATGTATCTGGATATTTTGCCTAAAATATTGAAGCAGTATAATAACACTAAACACAGTTCAATAAAAATGACACCGACAGAAGCATCTAAGAAAAAGAATGTAGGAACTGTTTACTTCAATCTATTTGGCAATTTGAAGCAATTATCATCTTTGCCAAAATTTAAAGTTGGTGAAAAGGTTAGAATATCAAAGTATAAAAGAAAGTTGTTTGATCGAGGTTATACAGAAAACTGGTCAGAAGAGGTCTTCATTATCGATAAAATACAATACACGAATCCGATCACATATAAACTGAAAGATCTCAATAATGAAGAAATTAAAGGGAGTTTTTATGAACCAGAATTATTGAAAGCTAATCAGGAGATATTCAGAATCGATAAAGTTATCAGGAGAGATTACAAGAAGAAACAAGCTTTGGTAAAGTGGAAAGGATACAATGATACCTTTAATACTTGGATCCCAATCAAGGATTTAGTCGATGTGTAATCATTCTATCATACAGTCACGGTTTCACGAGTATTCGATAGCGAGTCGATTCAATAAAAAAATCTATTGTTGTGTGCAAGATAAATGATATTCTTACCTCAAAAAGCGTCTACAAACATCAGAACGATGAAAGTGGAGAAATAAATGTCCAAAAATCCCAAAACAGGAGCCATAAACATGACTTCGCAAAATGGCAACAAAATGGCCGACACGTGTGTTAACAAACTAGTGTCCAGTCCGCTTTGGGTTGTGTGCATGAAAGCGCATGCGTGTTAATCCAAATCAAGCAATATTACGCAATATACAGAAAAATAGCACCACAAGTGTAAAAATTTCAGAACTGAGTGTAATATATAGGTAATCGGGTCATTATTATATTAGTTCACAAACTCTGGTGAAGCTTTAGGGTGGTGTCAGCTGGCCCCTGACTGAAACCTGTTTAACGGCTTGTGCAGATGGTGAATTACTGAGTAGTGTGGGATGTCTTCCAGTAGACGGTACCTCCAGGGTGAGCCCGCTCAGGCCCTACTGGTTTACAGCGGGGTGCTCAGAGTTCGTCCCAGGACTCAACCTCGGTCCCAGAGGTAAACTGGGAAAGGGACAGCCGCCTTGTCAGCGGCGGGAAAAAGACCTGGCTGGGGCCAGGCAAGTAAACAGCCAACCGAGCACCCCACGTTCAGGGTTTTGTCCATTTTCGTGACAAGTCACACAACGTCACGCGTGACAGTAACGGCATCCAGTCACACAACAACCATAATGATTATTTTTTTATCCAAATTGGTGTTCAAAAATATTGTATTCATCATTCAAATCAGCGATTGATGAGTTGGTTGGATTTAATCGATGATTGTTTGTGAGTTGGTGTCATTTATGAAAAACCTAAATTTAGCGTCTCCGTTGCAGGAGTTTTGGAAAACCGAGGATTTATGTTTTTAGGTTTTTGAGAAACCGAGGATAAAAATTTAGCGTCTCCGTTGCAGGAGTTTTGAAAAACCGAGGATTTACGTTTTTAGGTTTTTGACGTCTCCGTTGCAGGAGTCATTGTTGAAATAGTATTTTATGTAGTTATTGGGGTGAGATAATGTGTGGTTTATGGGGTTTAGAAAAAATATTGGATTTATAAGGATTTGTATGGGATTTTTTATCATTTTTTGAAAAGTGGGCTGATACACCCAAATATCTAACTACTCTTTTGGTTCTTGTCCAGTGACTATCTATTTAACTGGTCAAAGATTTACTAAGGCTACGGCGCAGAATAGAGGAGAAAGACAAGTGAGCAACGAGAAGATAGATCTAGCTCATTCTTAAAACTCAAGTGATGACATGAAAGACTTGAGGTTTTGTATCCTAGAAATACCCTCACAATATATAACTTACATGGTTTTCTCTTTGTTATAGTACCAGCCACCTTGTCACCACCAAGATCCACGCCAGGTATGAGGCAGACCACAGCACAAACACTTTCCTTCTAATGTATGACAGTTTCATTTTCATGATCATTCGTCTACCTTCTTTTAAAAGCAGACGTTTCATCTTGGTCATTCTGTGTAGTTTCTTTACATTTATTAACCTTCTAGCATTTTTTATTACTTCTCTTACACTGAACACTGTTCCATTATAGCATCTGACCCATGCAGCGGTTACAAGGTTCTCAATTCGCCAAGTCGTCTTGTGGGAAACACCGCTCAAAGTCCACTAAAGTGTGACAAGAATGATCTCAACCCAGGCTGGTATCGCTTCACTGCTGGTGCTGGTGACAAGATGCCAACCTCATGCCCACCGAAGAATCGCTGTGGTACGCATGCTCCAGGATGGCTCAATGGAAATCATCCTACTGTGGCGGAAGGTATAGTGACTCGCCAAGTTTGTTATCACTGGTCAAGCAGCTGTTGTAACTGGAAGAACAACATCAGAGTGAAAAACTGCGGAGCTTTTTACGTCTACGAGCTGCAAAAACCGTCTGGGTGTTGGTTTCGTTACTGCGGTGAGTATGAATTTTTGTTGCTTTAAAAACGTCAGGGGTTCCCGAGACCAATTTTGCAAGTGTCATTTAGTTTAACTAAATGGCAAAAGGTTAAGGTTTTGTGTATAATTATCATTATTCAATATATATTCATAATTGCATTTTTGACAATTGTTGAAGGCCACTCATGTTTTAGCACTTAATTTTTCAATTCTTGACTTTAAGTATTAGTAATATAAAGGTGACAGATTTATTGCTACAAAGTATTTTTTCGAGTTACCCTTTTTCTTAGATGACAGCATAAGTGAACTACAGCATGCGCATTCAATGAATGTTTGTGTATTGCTGTGGTGCTTGTTAGACTGACAGGAAAGTTTAATGATCCAAAATTCAAGATTTCAAGTCGTGTCGCGGCGAAGCATTTAGGGACTATTTTACGGGTCTTTAAACTCAAAAGTCAAGAACCACGGAGAACCAAAGTTGACGGTTAACGGTAATTTATTCTAGCGAGAAACGACCAATAGTAGAGAACGACCAAAATGCCAAATCGACCAACTAAAACGACCAGCTAAACGACCAAACGACCGCAAACTGAAATACAACAAAACGAAACTCTACTAATTAAGTCGAAATAGACGCGCAATCAAACTAGGTCCTAGCGACGATAATGCGGCTTTCACAATTACATTAACAATTAAATAGCATAAAAGTATCTTCAAACTAATCGAGTTTCAATCAACAGTCGTACATTAAAATAATATTAGGAACTGATTTTGAGCCTAGCGCTCTCTAACCTAAAACGTAGTGGGCGTTCACTGCTGATAAACGTGTTTCCATCCAATTGACGCCTTTGGCGACTATGAAGCGATTAATCCCTCTTGTGGTTGATTGTACAATAATCCGTTTGCGTACATTCGCCCAGACTGAAAACTGACTTAACAAAAAATAAAAGATTACTTACATATCGGTCCCACTTGTGCCAAGGATTCAAGAAAACGCAAACCAAAACTTCAATAGGCTATCGTAGGTGACTCTCTGGCAAAAAGAGACGCTACACCCGCTTTTATATACGCGTGGGGACGCTAAAAGGTCCGATTACAAGACCAATCAAACCGATAAGAATACGAATAAACATTGCAACTAGGGACAAGTAACTATGGTCTGATCAAGAAGGCCAATCAAATAAACGGGAACTGGTTAGTGTCCTTAACATTTGCTTAGGACAATAGCTAGGTCCAGGTTAAGAGTAATCTCTTAATACATCAACAAACCTTATTGGTAGATCTCTCCAACGACTCCAACGAAAACTGTCCCAGCTTCAGTGCCCTGAATTTCTTAACACACGATAATTATCTAAAATTGATTGTACTGATATTAAAGTGATTGATCTCTAATATCAAGCACTTTCGATTCTGTGTCTTTGTAGGAGAGGCAAGTGAATGTAAGACCTATAAGGCACTTAATCAAGCTGACCGTGCACAGAGTAACTCAGATCAAAGCAATGTCAAATGCGATAACATCGTGTCACCAGGCTGGTATCGAATGAGTGGGGCCAGTGGTGACCAGATTCCAGAGAAATGTGTTCCCATGAGACGCTGCGGTACTCATGCTCCAGGTTGGCTTAACGGCAAACACCCAAGGCTTCTGGAAGGTGTAGTGACACGTCGAGTTTGCTATCACTGGTCCAACAACTGCTGTAGGTGGAAAAACAACATTAAGATTCGAAACTGCGGTGTTTATTACGTGTACGAGTTACAAAAGCCTCCTGCGTGTTCCTTGCGATACTGCGGTAACAATGCAGGTGAGTAATAGTTGTATCTCTGATGTAGTGATGGGTGGATTAATGCCTCTGGACCATTTGTAGTTCAGAGACGGTTCCATCTTTAAAGAGCTGGTTAAGCTCAATAGCTTTTGGTTCTTGTCCAGTGACTATCTATTTAACTGGTCAAAGATTTACTAAGGCTACGGCGCAGAATAGAGGAGAAAGACAAGTGAGCAACGAGAAGAAAGATCTAGCTCATTCTTAAAACTCAAGTGATGACATGAAAGACTTGAGGTTTTGTATCCTAGAAATACCCTCACAATATATAACTTACATGGTTTTCTCTTTGTTATAGTACCAGCCACCTTGTCACCACCAAGATCCACGCCAGGTATGAGGCAGACCACAGCACAAACACTTTCCTTCTAATGTATGACAGTTTCATTTTCATGATCATTCGTCTACCTTCTTTTAAAAGCAGACGTTTCATCTTGGTCATTCTGTGTAGTTTCTTTACATTTATTAACCTTGTAGCATTTTTTATTACTTCTCTTACACTGAACACTGTTCCATTATAGCATCTGACCCATGCAGCGGTTACAAGGTTCTCAATTCGCCAAGTCGTCTTGTGGGAAACACCGCTCAAAGTCCACTAAAGTGTGACAAGAATGATCTCAACCCAGGCTGGTATCGCTTCACTGCTGGTGCTGGTGACAAGATGCCAACCTCATGCCCACCGAAGAATCGCTGTGGTACGCATGCTCCAGGATGGCTCAATGGAAATCATCCTACTGTGGCGGAAGGTATAGTGACTCGCCAAGTTTGTTATCACTGGTCAAGCAGCTGTTGTAACTGGAAGAACAACATCAGAGTGAAAAACTGCGGAGCTTTTTACGTCTACGAGCTGCAAAAACCGTCTGGGTGTTGGTTTCGTTACTGCGGTGAGTATGAATTTTTGTTGCTTTTAAAACGTCAGGGGTTCCCGAGACCAATTTTGCAAGTGTCATTTAGTTTAACTAAATGGCAAAAGGTTAAGGTTTTGTGTATAATTATCATTATTCAATATATATTCATAATTGCATTTTTGACAATTGTTGAAGGCCACTCATGTTTTAGCACTTAATTTTTCAATTCTTGACTTTAAGTATTAGTAATATAAAGGTGACAGATTTATTGCTACAAAGTATTTTTTCGAGTTACCCTTTTTCTTAGATGACAGCATAAGTGAACTACAGCATGCGCATTCAATGAATGTTTGTGTATTGCTGTGGTGCTTGTTGGACTGACAGGAAAGTTTAATGATCCAAAATTCAAGATTTCAAGTCGTGTCGCGGCGAAGCATTTAGGGACTATTTTACGGGTCTTTAAACTCAAAAGTCAAGAACCACGGAGAACCAAAGTTGACGGTTAACGGTAATTTATTCTAGCGAGAAACGACCAATAGTAGAGAACGACCAAAATGCCAAATCGACCAACTAAAACGACCAGCTAAACGACCAAACGACCGCAAACTGAAATACAACAAAACGAAACTCTACTAATTAAGTCGAAATAGACGCGCAATCAAACTAGGTCCTAGCGACGATAATGCGGCTTTCACAATTACATTAACAATTAAATAGCATAAAAGTATCTTCAAACTAATCGAGTTTCAATCAACAGTCGTACATTAAAATAATATTAGGAACTGATTTTGAGCCTAGCGCTCTCTAACCTAAAACGTAGTGGGCGTTCACTGCTGATAAACGTGTTTCCATCCAATTGACGCCTTTGGCGACTATGAAGCGATTAATCCCTCTTGTGGTTGGTTGTACAATAATCCGCTTGCGTACATTCGCCCAGACTGAAAACTGACTTAACAAAAAATAAAAGATTACTTACATATCGGTCCCACTTGTGCCAAGGATTCAAGAAAACGCAAACCAAAACTTCAATAGGCTATCGTAGGTGACTCTCTGGCAAAAAGAGACGCTACACCCGCTTTTATATACGCGTGGGGACGCTAAAAGGTCCGATTACAAGACCAATCAAACCGATAACAATGCGAATAAACATTGCAACTAGGGACAAGTAACTATGGTCTGATCAAGAAGGCCAATCAAATAAACGGGAACTGGTTAGTGTCCTTAACATTTGCTTAGGACAATAGCTAAGTCCAGGTTAAGAGTAATCTCTTAATACATCAACAAACCTTATTGGTAGATCTCTCCAACGACTCCAACGAAAACTGTCCCAGCTTCAGTGCCCTGAATTTCTTAACACACGATAATTATCTAAAATTGATTGTACTGATATTAAAGTGATTGATCTCTAATATCAAGCACTTTCGATTCTGTGTCTTTGTAGGAGAGGCAAGTGAATGTAAGACCTATAAGGCACTTAATCAAGCTGACCGTGCACAGAGTAACTCAGGTCAAAGCAATGTCAAATGCGATAACATCGTGTCACCAGGCTGGTATCGAATGAGTGGGGCCAGTGGTGACCAGATTCCAGAGAAATGTGTTCCCATGAGACGCTGCGGTACTCATGCTCCAGGTTGGCTTAACGGCAAACACCCAAGGCTTCTGGAAGGTGTAGTGACACGTCGAGTTTGCTATCACTGGTCCAGCAACTGCTGTAGGTGGAAAAACAACATTAAGATTCGAAACTGCGGTGTTTATTACGTGTACGAGTTACAAAAGCCTCCTCCGTGTTCCTTGCGATACTGCGGTAACAATGCAGGTGAGTAATAGTTGTATCTCTGATGTAGTGATGGGTGGATTAATGCCTCTGGACCATTTGTAGTTCAGAGACGGTTCCATCTTTAAAGAGCTGGTTAAGCTCAATAGCTTTTGGTTCTTGTCCAGTGACTATCTATTTAACTGGTCAAAGATTTACTAAGGCTACGGCGCAGAATAGAGGAGAAAGACAAGTGAGCAACGAGAAGAAAGATCTAGCTCATTCTTAAAACTCAAGTGATGACATGAAAGACTTGAGGTCTTGTATCCTAGAAATACCCTCACAATATATAACTTACATGGTTTTCTCTTTGTTATAGTACCAGCCACCTTGTCACCACCAAGATCCACGCCAGGTATGAGGCAGACCACAGCACAAACACTTTCCTTCTAATGTATGACAGTTTCATTTTCATGATCATTCGTCTACCTTCTTTTAAAAGCAGACGTTTCATCTTGGTCATTCTGTGTAGTTTCTTTACATTTATTAACCTTGTAGCATTTTTTATTACTTCTCTTACACTGAACACTGTTCCATTATAGCATCTGACCCATGCAGCGGTTACAAGGTTCTCAATTCGCCAAGTCGTCTTGTGGGAAACACCGCTCAAAGTCCACTAAAGTGTGACAAGAATGATCTCAACCCAGGCTGGTATCGCTTCACTGCTGGTGCTGGTGACAAGATGCCAACCTCATGCCCACCGAAGAATCGCTGTGGTACGCATGCTCCAGGATGGCTCAATGGAAATCATCCTACTGTGGCGGAAGGTATAGTGACTCGCCAAGTTTGTTATCACTGGTCAAGCAGCTGTTGTAACTGGAAGAACAACATCAGAGTGAAAAACTGCGGAGCTTTTTACGTCTACGAGCTGCAAAAACCGTCTGGGTGTTGGTTTCGTTACTGCGGTGAGTATGAATTTTTGTTGCTTTAAAAACGTCAGGGGTTCCCGAGACCAATTTTGCAAGTGTCATTTAGTTTAACTAAATGGCAAAAGGTTAAGGTTTTGTGTATAATTATCATTATTCAATATATATTCATAATTGCATTTTTGACAATTGTTGAAGGCCACTCATGTTTTAGCACTTAATTTTTCAATTCTTGACTTTAAGTATTAGTAATATAAAGGTGACAGATTTATTGCTACAAAGTATTTTTTCGAGTTACCCTTTTTCTTAGATGACAGCATAAGTGAACTACAGCATGCGCATTCAATGAATGTTTGTGTATTGCTGTGGTGCTTGTTGGACTGACAGGAAAGTTTAATGATCCAAAATTCAAGATTTCAAGTCGTGTCGCGGCGAAGCATTTAGGGACTATTTTACGGGTCTTAAAACTCAAAAGTCAAGAACCACGGAGAACCAAAGTTGACGGTTAACGGTAATTTATTCTAGCGAGAAACGACCAATAGTAGAGAACGACCAAAATGCCAAATCGACCAACTAAAACGACCAGCTAAACGACCAAACGACCGCAAACTGAAATACAACAAAACGAAACTCTACTAGTTAAGTCGAAATAGACGCGCAATCAAACTAGGTCCTAGCGACGATAATGCGGCTTTTACAATTACATTAACAATTAAATAGCATAAAAGTATCTTCAAACTAATCGAGTTTCAATCAACAGTCGTACATTAAAATAATATTAGGAACTGATTTTGAGCCTAGCGCTCTCTAACCTAAAACGTAGTGGGCGTTCACTGCTGATAAACGTGTTTCCATCCAATTGACGCCTTTGGCGACTATGAAGCGATTAATCCCTCTTGTGGTTGATTGTACAATAATCCGTTTGCGTACATTCGCCCAGACTGAAAACTGACTTAACAAAAAATAAAAGATTACTTACATATCGGTCCCACTTGTGCCAAGGATTCAAGAAAACGCAAACCAAAACTTCAATAGGCTATCGTAGGTGACTCTCTGGCAAAAAGAGACGCTACACCCGCTTTTATATACGCGTGGGGACGCTAAAAGGTCCGATTACAAGACCAATCAAACCGATAACAATGCGAATAAACATTGCAACTAGGGACAAGTAACTATGGTCTGATCAAGAAGGCCAATCAAATAAACGGGAACTGGTTAGTGTCCTTAACATTTGCTTAGGACAATAGCTAAGTCCAGGTTAAGAGTAATCTCTTAATACATCAACAAACCTTATTGGTAGATCTCTCCAACGACTCCAACGAAAACTGTCCCAGCTTCAGTGCCCTGAATTTCTTAACACACGATAACTATCTAAAATTGATTGTACTGATATTAAAGTGATTGATCTCTAATATCAAGCACTTTCGATTCTGTGTCTTTGTAGGAGAGGCAAGTGAATGTAAGACCTATAAGGCACTTAATCAAGCTGACCGTGCACAGAGTAACTCAGATCAAAGCAATGTCAAATGCGATAACATCGTGTCACCAGGCTGGTATCGAATGAGTGGGGCCAGTGGTGACCAGATTCCAGAGAAATGTGTTCCCATGAGACGCTGCGGTACTCATGCTCCAGGTTGGCTTAACGGCAAACACCCAAGGCTTCTGGAAGGTGTAGTGACACGTCGAGTTTGCTATCACTGGTCCAACAACTGCTGTAGGTGGAAAAACAACATTAAGATTCGAAACTGCGGTGTTTATTACGTGTACGAGTTACAAAAGCCTCCTGCGTGTTCCTTGCGATACTGCGGTAACAATGCAGGTGAGTAATAGTTGTATCTCTGATGTAGTGATGGGTGGATTAATGCCTCTGGACCATTTGTAGTTCAGAGACGGTTCCATCTTTAAAGAGCTGGTTAAGCTCAATAGCTTTTGGTTCTTGTCCAGTGACTATCTATTTAACTGGTCAAAGATTTACTAAGGCTACGGCGCAGAATAGAGGAGAAAGACAAGTGAGCAACGAGAAGAAAGATCTAGCTCATTCTTAAAACTCAAGTGATGACATGAAAGACTTGAGGTTTTGTATCCTAGAAATACCCTCACAATATATAACTTACATGGTTTTCTCTTTGTTATAGTACCAGCCACCTTGTCACCACCAAGATCCACGCCAGGTATGAGGCAGACCACAGCACAAACACTTTCCTTCTAATGTATGACAGTTTCATTTTCATGATCATTCGTCTACCTTCTTTTAAAAGCAGACGTTTCATCTTGGTCATTCTGTGTAGTTTCTTTACATTTATTAACCTTCTAGCATTTTTTATTACTTCTCTTACACTGAACACTGTTCCATTATAGCATCTGACCCATGCAGCGGTTACAAGGTTCTCAATTCGCCAAGTCGTCTTGTGGGAAACACCGCTCAAAGTCCACTAAAGTGTGACAAGAATGATCTCAACCCAGGCTGGTATCGCTTCACTGCTGGTGCTGGTGACAAGATGCCAACCTCATGCCCACCGAAGAATCGCTGTGGTACGCATGCTCCAGGATGGCTCAATGGAAATCATCCTACTGTGGCGGAAGGTATAGTGACTCGCCAAGTTTGTTATCACTGGTCAAGCAGCTGTTGTAACTGGAAGAACAACATCAGAGTGAAAAACTGCGGAGCTTTTTACGTCTACGAGCTGCAAAAACCGTCTGGGTGTTGGTTTCGTTACTGCGGTGAGTATGAATTTTTGTTGCTTTAAAAACGTCAGGGGTTCCCGAGACCAATTTTGCAAGTGTCATTTAGTTTAACTAAATGGCAAAAGGTTAAGGTTTTGTGTATAATTATCATTATTCAATATATATTCATAATTGCATTTTTGACAATTGTTGAAGGCCACTCATGTTTTAGCACTTAATTTTTCAATTCTTGACTTTAAGTATTAGTAATATAAAGGTGACAGATTTATTGCTACAAAGTATTTTTTCGAGTTACCCTTTTTCTTAGATGACAGCATAAGTGAACTACAGCATGCGCATTCAATGAATGTTTGTGTATTGCTGTGGTGCTTGTTGGACTGACAGGAAAGTTTAATGATCCAAAATTCAAGATTTCAAGTCGTGTCGCGGCGAAGCATTTAGGGACTATTTTACGGGTCTTAAAACTCAAAAGTCAAGAACCACGGAGAACCAAAGTTGACGGTTAACGGTAATTTATTCTAGCGAGAAACGACCAATAGTAGAGAACGACCAAAATGCCAAATCGACCAACTAAAACGACCAGCTAAACGACCAAACGACCGCAAACTGAAATACAACAAAACGAAACTCTACTAATTAAGTCGAAATAGACGCGCAATCAAACTAGGTCCTAGCGACGATAATGCGGCTTTCACAATTACATTAACAATTAAATAGCATAAAAGTATCTTCAAACTAATCGAGTTTCAATCAACAGTCGTACATTAAAATAATATTAGGAACTGATTTTGAGCCTAGCGCTCTCTAACCTAACACGTAGTGGGCGTTCACTGCTGATAAACGTGTTTCCATCCAATTGACGCCTTTGGCGACTATGAAGCGATTAATCCCTCTTGTGATTGATTGTACAATAATCCGTTTGCGTACATTCGCCCAGACTGAAAACTGACTTAACAAAAAATAAAAGATTACTTACATATCGGTCCCACTTGTGCCAAGGATTCAAGAAAACGCAAACCAAAACTTCAATAGGCTATCGTAGGTGACTCTCTGGCAAAAAGAGACGCTACACCCGCTTTTATATACGCGTGGGGACGCTAAAAGGTCCGATTACAAGACCAATCAAACCGATAACAATGCGAATAAACATTGCAACTAGGGACAAGTAACTATGGTCTGATCAAGAAGGCCAATCAAATAAACGGGAACTGGTTAGTGTCCTTAACATTTGCTTAGGACAATAGCTAAGTCCAGGTTAAGAGTAATCTCTTAATACATCAACAAACCTTATTGGTAGATCTCTCCAACGACTCCAACGAAAACTGTCCCAGCTTCAGTGCCCTGAATTTCTTAACACACGATAATTATCTAAAATTGATTGTACTGATATTAAAGTGATTGATCTCTAATATCAAGCACTTTCGATTCTGTGTCTTTGTAGGAGAGGCAAGTGAATGTAAGACCTATAAGGCACTTAATCAAGCTGACCGTGCACAGAGTAACTCAGATCAAAGCAATGTCAAATGCGATAACATCGTGTCACCAGGCTGGTATCGAATGAGTGGGGCGAGTGGTGACCAGATTCCAGAGAAATGTGTTCCCATGAGACGCTGCGGTACTCATGCTCCAGGTTGGCTTAACGGCAAACACCCAAGGCTTCTGGAAGGTGTAGTGACACGTCGAGTTTGCTATCACTGGTCCAACAACTGCTGTAGGTGGAAAAACAACATTAAGATTCGAAACTGCGGTGTTTATTACGTGTACGAGTTACAAAAGCCTCCTGCGTGTTCCTTGCGATACTGCGGTAACAATACAGGTGAGTAATAGTTGTATCTCTGATGTAGTGATGGGTGGATTAATGCCTCTGGACCATTTGTAGTTCAGAGACGGTTCCATCTTTAAAGAGCTGGTTAAGCTCAATAGCTTTTGGTTCTTGTCCAGTGACTATCTATTTAACTGGTCAAAGATTTACTAAGGCTACGGCGCAGAATAGAGGAGAAAGACAAGTGAGCAACGAGAAGAAAGATCTAGCTCATTCTTAAAACTCAAGTGATGACATGAAAGACTTGAGGTTTTGTATCCTAGAAATACCCTCACAATATATAACTTACATGGTTTTCTCTTTGTTATAGTACCAGCCACCTTGTCACCACTAAGATCCACGCCAGGTATGAGGCAGACCACAGCACAAACACTTTCCTTCTAATGTATGACAGTTTCATTTTCATGATCATTCGTCTACCTTCTTTTAAAAGCAGACGTTTCATCTTGGTCATTCTGTGTAGTTTCTTTACATTTATTAACCTTGTAGCATTTTTTATTACTTCTCTTACACTGAACACTGTTCCATTATAGCATCTGACCCATGCAGCGGTTACAAGGTTCTCAATTCGCCAAGTCGTCTTGTGGGAAACACCGCTCAAAGTCCACTAAAGTGTGACAAGAATGATCTCAACCCAGGCTGGTATCGCTTCACTGCTGGTGCTGGTGACAAGATGCCAACCTCATGCCCACCGAAGAATCGCTGTGGTACGCATGCTCCAGGATGGCTCAATGGAAATCATCCTACTGTGGCGGAAGGTATAGTGACTCGCCAAGTTTGTTATCACTGGTCAAGCAGCTGTTGTAACTGGAAGAACAACATCAGAGTGAAAAACTGCGGAGCTTTTTACGTCTACGAGCTGCAAAAACCGTCTGGGTGTTGGTTTCGTTACTGCGGTGAGTATGAATTTTTGTTGCTTTAAAAACGTCAGGGGTTCCCGAGACCAATTTTGCAAGTGTCATTTAGTTTAACTAAATGGCAAAAGGTTAAGGTTTTGTGTATAATTATCATTATTCAATATATATTCATAATTGCATTTTTGACAATTGTTGAAGGCCACTCATGTTTTAGCACTTAATTTTTCAATTCTTGACTTTAAGTATTAGTAATATAAAGGTGACAGATTTATTGCTACAAAGTATTTTTTCGAGTTACCCTTTTTCTTAGATGACAGCATAAGTGAACTACAGCATGCGCATTCAATGAATGTTTGTGTATTGCTGTGGTGCTTGTTGGACTGACAGGAAAGTTTAATGATCCAAAATTCAAGATTTCAAGTCGTGTCGCGGCGAAGCATTTAGGGACTATTTTACGGGTCTTAAAACTCAAAAGTCAAGAACCACGGAGAACCAAAGTTGACGGTTAACGGTAATTTATTCTAGCGAGAAACGACCAATAGTAGAGAACGACCAAAATGCCAAATCGACCAACTAAAACGACCAGCTAAACGACCAAACGACCGCAAACTGAAATACAACAAAACGAAACTCTACTAATTAAGTCGAAATAGACGCGCAATCAAACTAGGTCCTAGCGACGATAATGCGGCTTTCACAATTACATTAACAATTAAATAGCATAAAAGTATCTTCAAACTAATCGAGTTTCAATCAACAGTCGTACATTAAAATAATATTAGGAACTGATTTTGAGCCTAGCGCTCTCTAACCTAAAACGTAGTGGGCGTTCACTGCTGATAAACGTGTTTCCATCCAATTGACGCCTTTGGCGACTATGAAGCGATTAATCCCTCTTGTGGTTGATTGTACAATAATCCGTTTGCGTACATTCGCCCAGACTGAAAACTGACTTAACAAAAAATAAAAGATTACTTACATATCGGTCCCACTTGTGCCAAGGATTCAAGAAAACGCAAACCAAAACTTCAATAGGCTATCGTAGGTGACTCTCTGGCAAAAAGAGACGCTACACCCGCTTTTATATACGCGTGGGGACGCTAAAAGGTCCGATTACAAGACCAATCAAACCGATAACAATGCGAATAAACATTGCAACTAGGGACAAGTAACTATGGTCTGATCAAGAAGGCCAATCAAATAAACGGGAACTGGTTAGTGTCCTTAACATTTGCTTAGGACAATAGCTAAGTCCAGGTTAAGAGTAATCTCTTAATACATCAACAAACCTTATTGGTAGATCTCTCCAACGACTCCAACGAAAACTGTCCCAGCTTCAGTGCCCTGAATTTCTTAACACACGATAATTATCTAAAATTGATTGTACTGATATTAAAGTGATTGATCTCTAATATCAAGCACTTTCGATTCTGTGTCTTTGTAGGAGAGGCAAGTGAATGTAAGACCTATAAGGCACTTAATCAAGCTGACCGTGCACAGAGTAACTCAGATCAAAGCAATGTCAAATGCGATAACATCGTGTCACCAGGCTGGTATCGAATGAGTGGGGCCAGTGGTGACCAGATTCCAGAGAAATGTGTTCCCATGAGACGCTGCGGTACTCATGCTCCAGGTTGGCTTAACGGCAAACACCCAAGGCTTCTGGAAGGTGTAGTGACACGTCGAGTTTGCTATCACTGGTCCAACAACTGCTGTAGGTGGAAAAACAACATTAAGATTCGAAACTGCGGTGTTTATTACGTGTACGAGTTACAAAAGCCTCCTGCGTGTTCCTTGCGATACTGCGGTAACAATGCAGGTGAGTAATAGTTGTATCTCTGATGTAGTGATGGGTGGATTAATGCCTCTGGACCATTTGTAGTTCAGAGACGGTTCCATCTTTAAAGAGCTGGTTAAGCTCAATAGCTTTTGGTTCTTGTCCAGTGACTATCTATTTAACTGGTCAAAGATTTACTAAGGCTACGGCGCAGAATAGAGGAGAAAGACAAGTGAGCAACGAGAAGAAAGATCTAGCTCATTCTTAAAACTCAAGTGATGACATGAAAGACTTGAGGTTTTGTATCCTAGAAATACCCTCACAATATATAACTTACATGGTTTTCTCTTTGTTATAGTACCAGCCACCTTGTCACCACCAAGATCCACGCCAGGTATGAGGCAGACCACAGCACAAACACTTTCCTTCTAATGTATGACAGTTTCATTTTCATGATCATTCGTCTACCTTCTTTTAAAAGCAGACGTTTCATCTTGGTCATTCTGTGTAGTTTCTTTACATTTATTAACCTTGTAGCATTTTTTATTACTTCTCTTACACTGAACACTGTTCCATTATAGCATCTGACCCATGCAGCGGTTACAAGGTTCTCAATTCGCCAAGTCGTCTTGTGGGAAACACCGCTCAAAGTCCACTAAAGTGTGACAAGAATGATCTAAACCCAGGCTGGTATCGCTTCACTGCTGGTGCTGGTGACAAGATGCCAACCTCATGCCCACCGAAGAATCGCTGTGGTACGCATGCTCCAGGATGGCTCAATGGAAATCATCCTACTGTGGCGGAAGGTATAGTGACTCGCCAAGTTTGTTATCACTGGTCAAGCAGCTGTTGTAACTGGAAGAACAACATCAGAGTGAAAAACTGCGGAGCTTTTTACGTCTACGAGCTGCAAAAACCGTCTGGGTGTTGGTTTCGTTACTGCGGTGAGTATGAATTTTTGTTGCTTTAAAAACGTCAGGGGTTCCCGAGACCAATTTTGCAAGTGTCATTTAGTTTAACTAAATGGCAAAAGGTTAAGGTTTTGTGTATAACTATCATTATTCAATATATATTCATAATTGCATTTTTGACAATTGTTGAAGGCCACTCATGTTTTAGCACTTAATTTTTCAATTCTTGACTTTAAGTATTAGTAATATAAAGGTGACAGATTTATTGCTACAAAGTATTTTTTCGAGTTACCCTTTTTCTTAGATGACAGTATAAGTGAACTACAGCATGCGCATTCAATGAATGTTTGTGTATTGCTGTGGTGCTTGTTGGACTGACAGGAAAGTTTAATGATCCAAAATTCAAGATTTCAAGTCGTGTCGCGGCGAAGCATTTAGGGACTACTTTACGGGTCTTTAAACTCAAAAGTCAAGAACCACGGAGATCAAAGTTGACGGTTAACGGTAATTTATTCTAGCGAGAAACGACAGATAGTAGAGAACGACCAAAATGCCAAATCGACCAACTAAAACGACCAGCTAAACGACCAAACGACCGCAAACTGAAATACAACAAAACGAAACTCTACTAATTAAAGTGCCCCTGGGACGAAAATTTCTTTTTTCATCTTTTTGCATTTTCGTGTAGAATATGACCTTCTTACTCATGTTACCAAATTTCAATCCTTTACGGCGATTGGAAGTATTTTTTTTTAGCTTTTTATTCAAGATTTCACGGCCGCCATTACTTGGCCTTGTTCCGGAAGTTAAGGCTCAAATTACAGGAAGTGACGTCATTGGCTCAACACGAAAAATTTCACATGGCTAATTTTCATATGGATTCTACTTCATAAACTGTATTCTGCTGTTGCGAACTTAACAACAGCAGAATACAGTTTATGAACTACAATAAATATGAAAATTAGCCATGTGGAATTTTTCGTGTTGAGCCAATGACGTCACTTCCTGTAATTTGAGCCTTAACTTCCGGAACAAGGCGAAGTAATGGCGGCCGTGAAATCTTGAATAAAAAGCTAAAAAAAAAAATACTTCCAATCGCCGTAAAGGATTGAAATTTGGTAAACATGAGTAAGAAGGTCATATTCTACACGAAAATGCAAAAAGATGGAAATTGAAATTTTCGTCCCAGGGGCACTTTAAGTCGAAATAGACGCGCAATCAAACTAGGTCCTAGCGACGATAATGCGGCTTTTACAATTACATTAACAATTAAGAGCGACTCTCTATAGGGACCGAGTGAGATTGAAAAAATGTGGCACAAGGTTGGAAAAATGGACCCCTTGATATTTTGTCCAGAGATAACCTATGGTATACTAAGAATCGTGATATAAGTTTTAGGTTCTAGAGTTTTTACATTTTTGAGAAAATTACGAAAAACCTTCGACAACCGGTGAAGCCGAAAAATCACAGGAATGAGGTCAAATTTCATGATCAGATAATCGAACTCGCGTGAAGGCGCATAGCAAATTATGGTTTTTTTAGTTTATAATGTTAATCAGGAGGTACTGCTAAGCTGCTTTGATGATAGTTTAGACTTACAATTGTAATTCCGAATTTCTGGAGAGCAAGCGAAGAGAACCGGATTTTGTAGACTTTGAAAATCAAAAATTCCATACCGTTTTCAAACATCTCAAAACATACTCGGTATTATGTAGAATTCTTTCAAAATTCAATTCTAGCAAGTAAAAGAGCTGTTTGTGAACGTGATATAATTTTTTTCTTGGCAAAAGTTATTTGTGAGGCGAGCGGCCCCATGCAAGTTGACCCAATTTGACCTTTCGAAGAGATCTTGTTTAACCAGTAAATGTAAACAATTTTACTATCCTTAGCTCGCTTTCTGAGCAAACCATTGTAAAACCCTGCCATTTCCCATCAAAACTACCCAGTTAACCTGAGATAATACTTCGGTTACAGCTTACCTTCCAAATGGGTGTTTGAAGGCAAATAATTTTGATGTTCTTCGCTAATTTTCCCGTGTCTTGCTGCCGTGCCTTTTCATCACTACGGCATTTTCTAAGCGTCACCTTTCTCTGGGTTGTGTAATATTTTTGCAGGACCTGGATCCATGTCTTGCATATAAAGCATCCTCTGGTTATCTACTGAGTTTTGTATTGAATATTTCTAATGAAAAGAGGCAAGAAAGTGAAGGAACTAATTGAACTGAAAAACAGAGACAGATCAATGTCACGCAATCTTTACATCCAAGTGATCACGTGCCGCAAATACATCCGCGTGGATATTTTTGTCTTGCTCTTGCTCATTTCTTCATTTTCTTCTTTACTAGCAGACAATGTTTTCCTTTTGATTTTCGTAACTTTTTTATTTGTAACCACAAGCTTATTTCGAAGGAGAGTTCTTTGTATGCAATACTTTGAGTCGGTGTATATACACGCAACACATTTACTTTTCCCATTTATTTCGAGTGACTGTGCAACAAACTAGAAATCCTATCTAGTTTTAGCTCCAAAAGTCAAATTCCTGGGAAGGTCCTTTGCTAATGATTTCCTAAAGCAGAAGAAAGGGAATAGTAATATATATCTGAAAAAGGGCTAGTTACTGGCCGCAAAGCGAGTTTTTGTAATTTGTATTAATTGTACTTACCAATTTGCCTATGGCACGTGTACACGCCAATGGGTCCCCTTCGTGGCGCATCTAACTTTTTAGGAGTTATATGTTCAACAAGATACCTTTTGATGCAGAAGTAGACGCACGCTTTTATATGATTCTCCAAAACTATCCCTTTGGAAACTGAAAATAATTCGCTTTTGGGTTCGCACAAGACATGTTTCTTTTCGCAGGAGCAAAGAGCACGTAAAACTGTTTTGAGAGTTGCCATCGAGAGAGATCTTTTTTTTAAGTTTAAAACCGATAATTACCGAACACAAATAGATCTGTGGCAAACGGTTGGGTGTCAGTAAAACGCAGGGTCGGGGCCGGGGCCGGGGTCGGGGTCGGGTTCGGGGTCATTTTTTTTCTTTTTTTTTTCTTTATTTTTTTCCTTTCTTTTTTTTTTTTTTTTTTCAACATCACAGGTCATTTGTGGGTCAAATAAGAATTAAAGACATAAAAAAAAGTTAAGTCTCTAAACCTTACTAGCTTAGGATATGTCATCGGTGACAACACTCGATACAGTTCCGTATTCTGGCGGACTTTGGTTCCGTGAATTGACTACCTTTTATTCTTCCAAGAAACGAAATGAGACAAAAAATACAAGGTACGAGACAATATATTTCCTTGAACTAACAAATTCGTGAACTAGAATGTGCATGAACTTACTATGAACACCCCCGCCGCCTTCCATAATCGTGCTCGTTTATTTCCGAGAATGAAATAAACATGCGTTCGAATTCCTTTGTAAAGCTCGGCATTTGAATAGCATGTAGAACATTTCTCTGGAAATCTTTCCGAAAAAGACGCATTGACTGACAAAAAAAGATTCAAAATACTTTAGAGACAATTGTTATTCTTGAAATACTTGTGCTATAATATAAAGAAAAATTCATACTTTTATACTGTCAATAAACTAGGGAAACTCTGAAATCTCATTGCCGACATCAAAACTGACATGTAAATAGGCCTTATCACGGTTTTCGACGCCATTTTGGCGAGTAGGCAAACAGGCTGGCAGTGTTTGTATGGAAATCCGATGTCAAATAATTTTCATAAAACATCGCTGCTGAAAAATTCATGAATTGTCTTTTTCGGAAAGATTTCCAGAGAAATGTTCTACATTCCATTCAAATGCCGAGCTTTACAAAGGAGTTTATTTCATTCTCGGAAATAATAGTCACGCGTGACATGGATTGACTGTAACAAACGAGCACGATCATGGAAGGCGGGGGTGTTCATGAGTTCATGCACATTCTAGTTCAAGAATTTGTTAGTTCAAGGAAATATATTGTCTCGTAGAAGAATAAAAGGTAGTCAATTCACGGAACTAATGTCCGCCAGAATACGGAACTGCATCGAGTGTTGTCACCGATGACCTATCCTAAGCTAGTAAGCTTTAGAGACTTAACTTTTTTAAGAGACTTAACTTTTTTATATTGGCTTTAATCCTTTTTTGACCCACAAATGACCTGTGATGTTGAAGAAAAAAAAAAAAAAGAAAGAAAAAAAAAAAAAGAAAAAAAAATGACCCCGCGTTTTACTGACACCCCAAACGGTTTGTTTACCTCTACAAAAAAGATTCTAAAATATAGGATTCTCACGGCGTTCGAGCTGTGATCTTCGATCGCTCGCCCGATAAGCGAAGCTAGAACGTGCGAGGCTCCTAACTTTTTTTTAAATTCGGCAAACCTTACTAAGCGGACAAACTCCACTGGATTAAAATCTTTACAACTTTACAAAGATATGTACAGGAAAATGAGTTTAGGTCTTTTTAAGTGTATTGTATAACCTTGAGCGCTCACTTTGTCGAAAAAAAAAAAAATTTGAAATCAAACATTATTTACAATTCGGCATTCCGAGTAATTAGGACCCATGTGTTTACTTCTGCCGAAATTGAGTCATTTTCTCTGCGTCATCGGTTGAAAAATTGGAAGATGGAGAGAAATTGCTCGTTTCAGCGGCTAGTTGGTAGCCAAAGCGGTCAAAAGCAAATGACTCAATTTCGGCAGAAGTAAACACATGCGTCCTAATTACTGTTGCCGAATTGTAATTAATGTTTGATTTCAAAGGAATTTTTTTTTTGACAAAGTGAGCGCTCAAGGTTATACAATGCACTTTAAAAGACCTAAACTCATTTTCCTGCACATATCTTTGTAAGTTGAAAAGATTTTAAACTAGTGGAGTTTGTCCGCGTAATAAGGTTTGCCGAATTTAAGAAAAAGTTAGGAGCCTCGCACGTGCTACGTAGCTTCGCTTATCGGGCGAACGACCAATAAGTGAGAATTCTATGAACCTTTTTAATAGAGGTAAACAAACCGTTTGCCACAGATCCCTCTCGATGGCAACTCTCAAAACAGTGCGAACCCAAAAGCAAATCATTTTCAGTTTCCAAAGGGATAGTTTTCGAGAATCATATAAAAGCGTGCGTCTACTTCTGCAGCAAAAGGCACCTTTACAGGGCTGTCAACCTCACACGTCTTCAAATATGGAGAATATGACTTCCCCGGACAGCAATAACAAAGAGCCTTACAGAGGCGTCCCAGTCACGGGTTCAGTGAGCAGTGGGGGGGGGGGGGGGGGGGGACATTAAACACTAACAGAAACAACGCTAAACATTTTACATATTCTTGTCAGCAAATTCGAGTCTACGACAAATAGAAAACTTCGTCAATTATCTGGGAGATTACAGACATAAATCTGGAGACCAGAAGATACGGCTCAAAATCTGGAGATTACAGACATAAATCTGGAGATCGGGAGATAAGGTTCAAAATCTGGAGACTCCCGGATTATCCCGGAGAGTTGACAGCCCTGCCTTTTTGAAATAAATGTGATGCGGTATATTTCCAGCCTGGTGAATGAATGAGAATGATGAATTATTCTAGAAAGTGACACAGGCATACTCGGAAATAAGAAATCCGAGTGCTCCTATCAGGAGTCGAACCTAAGACCTTCCGATTAGTAGTTCGGATGCTGCACCACTGAGCTACAGGAGAATCGTGGGAGCTAAGGCCATTAAACCAGGTTCACGGGAAAAACATCCTGCATACTGCTAGGATTTGAATGTCGAACGTGTCGTATATGAAATAAATATGATGGTATATTTCCAGCGTGGTGAATGAATGAGAATGATAAATTATTCTAGAAAGTGACACAGGCATACTCGGAAATAAGAAATCCGAGGAGCACTCGGATTTCTTTTTTGCGAGTGTGCCTGTGTCACTTTCTAGAACAATTCATCATTCTCAAAACGTACCTTGTCGAGCATAATCCTAAAAAAGTTATATACGCCACGAAGGGGACCTATTTGCGTATTCACCTGCCATGGGCAAATCGGTAAATACAATTAATACAAATTACAAAAACTCGCTTTGCGGCCAGTAACTAGCCCTTTTTCAGATATATATTACTATTCCCTTTCTTCTGCTTTAGGAAATCATTAGCAAAGGACCTTCCCAGGCATTTGACTTTTGGAGCTAAAAATAGATAGGATTTCTAGTTTGTTGCACAGTCACTCGAAATAAATGGGAAAAGTAAATGTGGTGCGTGCATATACACCGACTCAAAGTATTGTACACAAAGAACTCTCCTTCGAAATAGGCTTGTGCTTACAAATAAAAAAGTTACAAAAAATCAAAAGGAAAACATTGTATACTAGTAAAGAAGAAAATGAAGAAATGAGCAAGAGCCAGACAAAAATATCCACGCGGATGTATTTGCGGCACGTGATCACTTGGATGTAACGATTGCGTGACATCGATCTGCCTCTGTTTTTCAGTTCAATTAGTTCCTTCACATTCTTGCCTCTTTTCATTAGAAATATTCAACACAAAACTCAGTAGATAACCAGAGGATGCTTTATATGCAAGACATGGATCCAGGTCCTACAAAAATATTGGACAACCCAGAAAGAGGTGACGCTTAGAAAATGCCGTAGTGATGAAAAGGCCGGTGGCTAAGCACGGCAGCAAGACACGGGAAAATTAGCGAAGAATATAAAAATTATTTGCCTTCAAACACCCATTTGGAAGGTAAGCTGTAACCGAAGTATTATCTCAGGTTAACTGGGTAGTTTTAATGGGAAATGGCAGGGTTTTACAATGGTTTGCTCAGAAAGCGAGCTAAGGATAGTAGAATACACCCAATGCAATAATGGCTGACATTTTAATATTCTTTTGTCTGTATTCAAATTGGCCTCGCTAGCCTCGTCCAAGGTAAAATATTCTTTTGATATTTGAACTAAAGAACGAGGCTAGTGAGGATAATTTGAATGTAAACAAAAAAATATTAAAATGTCAGCCATTTTTGCATTGGGTCTATTGTTTACATTTACAGTTCCTTCGAAAGGTCAAATTGGGTCAACTTGCATGGGGCCGCTCGCCTCACAAATAACTTTTGCCAAGAAAAAAATTATATCACGTTCACAAACAGCTCTTTTACTTGCTAGAATTGAATTTTAAAAGAATTCTACATAATACCGAGTATGTTTTGAGATATTTGAAAACGGTATGGAATTTTTGATTTTCAAAGTCTACAAATTTCGGTTCTCTTCGCTTGCTCTCCAGGAATTCGGAATTACAATTGTAAGTCTAAACCATCATCAAAGCAGCTTAGCAATACCTCCTAAATATAATTATAAACTAAGAAAAACCATAATTTGCTATGCGCCTTCACGCGAGTTCGATTATCTGATCATGAAATTTGACCTCATTGCTGTGATTTTTCGGCTTCACCGGTTGTCGACGGTTTTTCGTAATTTTCTCAAAAATGTAAAAACTCTAGAACCTAAAACTTATACCACGATTATTAGCATACCATAGGTTATCTCTGGACGAAATATCAAGCGGTCCATTTTTCCGACCTTGTGCCGCCCCTCACGCGGTGGTTAGGGAAAGTTGCTCTTAAATAGCATAAAAGTATCTTCAAACTAATCGAGTTTCAATCAACAGTCGTACATTAAAATAATATTAGGAACTGATTTTGAGCCTAGCGCTCTCTAACCTAAAACGTAGTGGGCGTTCACTGCTGATAAACGTGTTTCCATCCAATTGACGCCTTTGGCGACTATGAAGCGATTAATCCCTCTTGTGGTTGATTGTACAATAATCCGTTTGCGTACATTCGCCCAGACTGAAAACTGACTTAACAAAAAATAAAAGATTACTTACATATCGGTCCCACTTGTGCCAAGGATTCAAGAAAACGCAAACCAAAACTTCAATAGGCTATCGTAGGTGACTCTCTGGCAAAAAGAGACGCTACACCCGCTTTTATATACGCGTGGGGACGCTAAAAGGTCCGATTACAAGACCAATCAAACCGATAACAATGCGAATAAACATTGCAACTAGGGACAAGTAACTATGGTCTGATCAAGAAGGCCAATCAAATAAACGGGAACTGGTTAGTGTCCTTAACATTTGCTTAGGACAATAGCTAAGTCCAGGTTAAGAGTAATCTCTTAATACATCAACAAACCTTATTGGTAGATCTCTCCAACGACTCCAACGAAAACTGTCCAAGCTTCAGTGCCCTGAATTTCTTAACACACGATAATTATCTAAAATTGATTGTACTGATATTAAAGTGATTGATCTCTAATATCAAGCACTTTCGATTCTGTGTCTTTGTAGGAGAGGCAAGTGAATGTAAGACCTATAAGGCACTTAATCAAGCTGACCGTGCACAGAGTAACTCAGATCAAAGCAATGTCAAATGCGATAACATCGTGTCACCAGGCTGGTATCGAATGAGTGGGGCCAGTGGTGACCAGATTCCAGAGAAATGTGTTCCCATGAGACGCTGCGGTACTCATGCTCCAGGTTGGCTTAACGGCAAACACCCAAGGCTTCTGGAAGGTGTAGTGACACGTCGAGTTTGCTATCACTGGTCCAACAACTGCTGTAGGTGGAAAAACAACATTAAGATTCGAAACTGCGGTGTTTATTACGTGTACGAGTTACAAAAGCCTCCTGCGTGTTCCTTGCGATACTGCGGTAACAATACAGGTGAGTAATAGTTGTATATCTGATGTAGTGATGGGTGGATTAATGCCTCTGGACCATTTGTAGTTCAGAGACGGTTCCATCTTTAAAGAGCTGGTTAACCTCAATAGCTTTTGGTTCTTGTCCAGTGACTATCTATTTAACTGGTCAAAGATTTACTAAGGCTACGGCGCAGAATAGAGGAGAAAGACAAGTGAGCAACGAGAAGAAAGATCTAGCTCATTCTTAAAACTCAAGTGATGACATGAAAGACTTGAGGTTTTGTATCCTAGAAATACCCTCACAATATATAACTTACATGGTTTTCTCTTTGTTATAGTACCAGCCACCTTGTCACCACCAAGATCCACGCCAGGTATGAGGCAGACCACAGCACAAACACTTTCCTTCTAATGTATGACAGTTTCATTTTCATGATCATTCGTCTACCTTCTTTTAAAAGCAGACGTTTCATCTTGGTCATTCTGCGTAGTTTCTTTACATTTATTAACCTTCTAGCATTTTTTATTACTTCTCTTACACTGAACACTGTTCCATTATAGCATCTGACCCATGCAGCGGTTACAAGGTTCTCAATTCGCCAAGTCGTCTTGTGGGAAACACCGCTCAAAGTCCACTAAAGTGTGACAAGAATGATCTCAACCCAGGCTGGTATCGCTTTACTGCTGGTGCTGGTGACAAGATGCCAACCTCATGCCCACCGAAGAATCGCTGTGGTACGCATGCTCCAGGATGGCTCAATGGAAATCATCCTACTGTGGCAGAAGGTATAGTGACTCGCCAAGTTTGTTATCACTGGTCAAGCAGCTGCTGTAACTGGAAGAACAACATCAGAGTGAAAAACTGCGGAGCTTTTTACGTCTACGAGCTGCAAAAACCGTCTGGGTGTTGGTTTCGTTACTGCGGTGAGTATGAATTTTTGTTGCTTTAAAAACGTCAGGGGTTCCCGAGACCAATTTTGCAAGTGTCATTTAGTTTAACTAAATGGCAAAAGGTTAAGGTTTTGTGTATAATTATCATTATTCAATATATATTCATAATTGCATTTTTGACAATTGTTGAAGGCCACTCATGTTTTAGCACTTAATTTTTCAATTCTTGACTTTAAGTATTAGTAATATAAAGGTGACAGATTTATTGCTACAAAGTATTTTTTCGAGTTACCCTTTTTCTTAGATGACAGCATAAGTGAACTACAGCATGCGCATTCAATGAATGTTTGTGTATTGCTGTGGTGCTTGTTGGACTGACAGGAAAGTTTAATGATCCAAAATTCAAGATTTCAAGTCGTGTCGCGGCGAAGCATTTAGAGACTAGTTTACGGGTCTTTAAACTCAAAAGTCAAGAACCACGGAGAACCAAAGTTGACAGTTAACGGTAATTTATTCTAGCGAGAAACGACAGATAGTAGAGAACGACCAAAATGCCAAATCGACCAACTAAAACGACCAGCTAAACGACCAAACGACCGCAAACTGAAATACAACAAAACGAAACTCTACTAATTAAGTCGAAATAGACGCACAATCAAACTAGGTCCTAGCGACGATAATGCGGCTTTTACAATTACATTAACAATTAAATAGCATAAAAGTATTTTCAAACTAATCGAGTTTCAATCAACAGTCGTACATTAAAATAATATTAGGAACTGATTTTGAGCCTAGCGCTCTCTAACCTAAAACGTAGTGGGCGTTCACTGCTGATAAACGTGTTTCCATCCAATTGACGCCTTTGGCGACTATGAAGCGATTAATCCCTCTTGTGGTTGATTGTACAATAATCCGTTTGCGTACATTCGCCCAGACTGAAAACTGACTTAACAAAAAATAAAAGATTACTTACATATCGGTCCCACTTGTGCCAAGGATTCAAGAAAACGCAAACCAAAACTTCAATAGGCTATCGTAGGTGACTCTCTGGCAAAAAGAGACGCTACACCCGCTTTTATATGCGCGTGGGAACGCTAAAAGGTCCGATTACAAGACCAATCAAACCGATAACAATGCGAATAAACATTGCAACTAGGGACAAGTAACTATGGTCTGATCAAGAAGGCCAATCAAATAAACGGGAACTGGTTAGTGTCCTTAACATTTGCTTAGGACAATAGCTAAGTCCAGGTTAAGAGTAATCTCTTAATACATCAACAAACCTTATTGGTAGATCTCTCCAACGACTCCAACGAAAACTGTCCCAGCTTCAGTGCCCTGAATTTCTTAACACACGATAATTATCTAAAATTGATTGTACTGATATTAAAGTGATTGATCTCTAATATCAAGCACTTTCGATTCTGTGTCTTTGTAGGAGAGGCAAGTGAATGTAAGACCTATAAGGCACTTAATCAAGCTGACCGTGCACAGAGTAACTCAGATCAAAGCAATGTCAAATGCGATAACATCGTGTCACCAGGCTGGTATCGAATGAGTGGGGCCAGTGGTGACCAGATTCCAGAGAAATGTGTTCCCATGAGACGCTGCGGTACTCATGCTCCAGGTTGGCTTAACGGCAAACACCCAAGGCTTCTGGAAGGTGTAGTGACACGTCGAGTTTGCTATCACTGGTCCAACAACTGCTGTAGGTGGAAAAACAACATTAAGATTCGAAACTGCGGTGTTTATTACGTGTACGAGTTACAAAAGCCTCCTGCGTGTTCCTTGCGATACTGCGGTAACAATACAGGTGAGTAATAGTTGTATATCTGATGTAGTGATGGGTGGATTAATGCCTCTGGACCATTTGTAGTTCAGAGACGGTTCCATCTTTAAAGAGCTGGTTAACCTCAATAGCTTTTGGTTCTTGTCCAGTGACTATCTATTTAACTGGTCAAAGATTTACTAAGGCTACGGCGCAGAATAGAGGAGAAAGACAAGTGAGCAACGAGAAGAAAGATCTAGCTCATTCTTAAAACTCAAGTGATGACATGAAAGACTTGAGGTTTTGTATCCTAGAAATACCCTCACAATATATAACTTACATGGTTTTCTCTTTGTTATAGTACCAGCCACCTTGTCACCACCAAGATCCACGCCAGGTATGAGGCAGACCACAGCACAAACACTTTCCTTCTAATGTATGACAGTTACATTTTCATGATCATTCGTCTACCTTCTTTTAAAAGCAGACGTTTCATCTTGGTCATTCTGCGTAGTTTCTTTACATTTATTAACCTTCTAGCATTTTTTATTACTTCTCTTACACTGAACACTGTTCCATTATAGCATCTGACCCATGCAGCGGTTACAAGGTTCTCAATTCGCCAAGTCGTCTTGTGGGAAACACCGCTCAAAGTCCACTAAAGTGTGACAAGAATGATCTCAACCCAGGCTGGTATCGCTTTACTGCTGGTGCTGGTGACAAGATGCCAACCTCATGCCCACCGAAGAATCGCTGTGGTACGCATGCTCCAGGATGGCTCAATGGAAATCATCCTACTGTGGCGGAAGGTATAGTGACTCGCCAAGTTTGTTATCACTGGTCAAGCAGCTGCTGTAACTGGAAGAACAACATCAGAGTGAAAAACTGCGGTGCTTTTTACGTCTACGAGTTGAAAAAGCCGCCTACGTGTTGGCTTCGTTACTGCGGTGAGTATGAATTTTTGTTGCTTTTAAATTGCATAGGGCTTTCCGAGACCAATTTTGCAAGTGTCATTTAGTTTAACTAAATGGCACAAGGTTAAGGTTTTGTGTTTATCATTATTCAATATATATTTATTATGGTATTTTAGACAATTGGTGAATGCCACTTATGTTTTGGCACTTAGTGTTTGTAGTTTTGGCTTTAATTATTAGTAATGTGAAGGTGAGAGATTTATTACTATAAACTATTCTTTTGGGTTACCCTTTTTATTATATGACAGCATAAGTGAACTACAGCATGCACATTCAATGAATGGTGGTGTATTGCTGAGGACCAGGTCCCGAGTAATCTTTGTAATATATCAAACACGAGGAAGAGTGTTTCCTCCGATTCCCATTATCGAGAATTAAGTTGGAAAAACGAGGCGCAACCGAGTTTTTTTTAACCAACTTCGAGGTGTTTGGAAATAGGAGGAAACTCTCTTTCGAGTGTTTGATATAGCTTCTAAAACTATTGATAATTCTTGGAGAAATCCGAAGCAAAAGTTTACAAAATTTTATGATAATTAAGATCACATTACTAAACCTCCTTCACGGTAGTGATTTGTTTTGTTTTGGCTTCATGAATTATTAATAAGTTTGAGAATAATAGATCAACAAACCTATTGGTAGATCTCTTTAACGACTCCTGTGAATAGTGTCCCTTCTTCAGTGTGCTGAATATCTGAACAGACGATAATTATCTAATATTGTTTTTACTGAATTTAAAATGATTGACTGGCTCTAATGCCAAGCACTTGCGATTTTGTGTCTTTGTAGGAGAGGCAAGTGAATGTAAGATGTATAAGGCACTTAATCAAGCTGACCGTGCACAGAGTAACTCAGATCAAAGCAGTGTCAAATGCGACGGAAGAGCACCAGATAACATCGTGTCACCAGGCTGGTATCGAATGACTGGGGCCAGTGGTGACCAGATTCCAGAGAAATGTGTTCCCATGAGACGCTGCGGTACTCATGCTCCAGGTTGGCTTAACGGCAAACACCCAACGCTTCTGGAAGGTGTAGTGACACGTCGAGTTTGCTATCACTGGTCCAACAACTGCTGTAGGTGGAAAAACAATATTAAGATTCGAAACTGCGGTGTTTATTACGTGTACGAGTTACAAAAGCCTCCTGCGTGTTCCTTGCGATACTGCGGTAACAATACAGGTGAGTAATAGTTGTATCCCTGATGTGGTGCTGTGGGCTTAGTGCCACTGGACCATTTGTAAAAAATGCGTGTTATTTGCGTTATTGTGGTAACAGCGAAGGTGAGTATTAGTTATATCCTGTCTGTGATAAAACGTTTTTTGAGCAATTTTTTTTTTTTTTATTAAAACAGGGTAAATAAACCCTGAACATTTCGATGGTGGAAGGATGGGGGGGGGGGGGGAGGGGTGGGGGAAGAGCAGCTAGCTTTTTGGACCTGGTACAAATCAGTCCTTTTTCAAGGTATATTAAGGTTTTGATGAAACCTAGCAATATGCTAGGTTACACAGAATGTGCTGCGTGCTAGGTATCCTTGGCGTGCGTGCGTGGTAAATATCCTGTTTAAATATTCCAGAATTAGCTGCGGAGGTGTATAGTTACCGAGAGAACTGTTTGCGTTGTTGAGCAACATTGCACTAATAGAATTGGCAGCTCAGTTGATAGAGGTCATGGGCACGAATCCTGTTCAAGCCTGAATTTTTTCAGGTTTCTTTTCTCAACTTCTTTGAAGCAACTTACTAGAGATCGCCTCACGTTTGTGAGGGTTAAATCTGTTGAGAAATATTATCTAAGTTTTGAATTTTTTTGTACCGACGGGAGCTTGAGCTAATATAATATATATACAATCACTGATTTCCAACCCATTCCTCTGTTATTGCTTGCTTATTTTTGATTTTTTTTCTTTTTGAAGTGGTATGCCAATGTATTAAATAGCGACCCAGGGTTCAGATATTCATGAGTCCGTCATTTATCTTAATTTGCACTTTGTCATTTCATACTTGCAGGACCGTCAACTACTAAGTTGACACCATCTACAGCGCTGCCATCCACACCCCAAGAACCAGGTAAATGTGATTTCCAGAACATGTTTGTCTCCGATTTACACGATACTAGAAGAAACATTTTAAGGCTTAATTTAGTGCAAACCAGGCAAATTTAAGATAACGCAAAACGTTTTGACCCGTTTCTCAAATAGAAAGAGTAGTCTCACATTCCTGCGTGCTAGCCGAGAACTGACGGCGATACACCGGGCTAAGAATCGCTTGTAAAAGTTGTCCTTGTATTATTCAGTTAAAGATGACCTCTGAAAAACTTTGGTAGATAGAACAATTTTGACCTGTCTTATCAAATCTCGTTCGGTTGCTATTAAAAGCTCTCACTGGCTTGAATCCGTTTGTTTTTAGCCGGACTATTTCGTAAATCGTGGCTGATGAAGTTGCTGTCTTTTTCTCTGTTGTTAAAAAATAATAAAACAAAAGAGAAAACGATGTTTACTCGCAACACACAGTTGTAGAAGCCGGCGATGGGAAGAGCTTGTTAACGTAACAAAACATTCATATTAAGGGGAGGTTCTAATAAAATGGCAATTTGCGAGATAATAGAATTACTTACAAGTCGAGCTTAGAGAGCGTGAAGCGCGATCGTCAGACCTCGAGCGAGCGAGCGCGGAGCGAGCGACTTTCAGAAAGTCTAGCGAGATAACTGCAGAGATATCCGAAGAAAGATCTCAGTTGGTCACCGCGCATTTTTACTTTGTCAATCTTTTTTTTTTCGGCCATTATACCTTTACATTCAGCGTATTTTCATAATCAGACTTATTTTCATAGGAATCGAGGCTGTGGTGTTGTCTTTTCTACTATAATGTTTCAAATGCTTGTTATCAAAAGCTAACGAAACAAATTCAAAAGTCTTAGAACATGTCTTGTTCTTCTGGAAAATTATCGATAGACCCAACCCTAACCTTGGTGTCTCCCAACTTGCCGCCTAATTTTGCTGTTTGTTGTGTTTTTTTAGTTACCGCTGGGCCCACTGGTCCCACTGGGCCGCCTGGGCCGCAAGGTAAGACTATCTCAATTCTGTTCTATCAAGTAACAAGGCCCGAGGCTGACAAAGCGGTTTTCAATTGAGTGTCAAAAGTAATTTCGCATTTCCTTTGGTTTTGCATTACTACGCTCCCTGATTGGTTAACAAAACTCGCGCCACTTTCTCATCCAATGAGAATCCAAACGAAAACCAATCGTGTTTTCTCCGCACGCGATCCCGCGCTTGGCATCTGTTACATGTATTTGCTTCGAATTCTGATTGGCTCGTTGTGTTGTTTACATCTGTTGCGATTGACCAGAGTAATTACTTTGGTTTTGGTTTTATGACACTCAAATGAAAACCGCACTAAAATGGCCGAAAATGAAATCATCACATCAATGTCTTTGAACCCTATACATTGATAGTGGCTCCCAGTAAAATGGCATGCACGAGGAAATTAAATCAAGGCTCTCTTGGAATTACCTATCAATAGCTAATATTTCCCTTGTTTTGATTCTCCTACATGTAGGACAGATCGATTTAAAGATTCTTTCGTCATAAGCCATAGCATATGATTATTTGTGTACAGTGGAAACTTTTTTTATGATATTTTTTACTTTTATTGTAATTATCTACTATTATATCTTTTTAGACACGTAAATTCAGTTGCAAAGACTGCAATATGTGCATTATTCATTATTTCATGAATCACACATTTTCTTTTGTTATTCAACATCCTTTATTTAACTTACATACTTCATGAATATTAAACTAACTGAAACGAGGGATTTATACAGATAAATCCCTCATTTACGTTAGCATTACTGCGAGAAACGCACACATCAGGTTGCTTCTATTGTTCTCCGTTTCTCACCTAAGTGTGACGGTACTAATTAGCCGGCGTTTGTCCCCTTGAACAAAGGATCGCTATTCATGAAATAAGTCAGATAAATACCTCGAACGGAGGTATTAATCCATATACATCCCTCGGGCCTACGGCCCTCGGGATGTATATGGATTAATACCTCCGTTCTCGGTATTTATCTCTTACATAAATGATTTTCTTCTTCTTCTTGTTTCTTTAACGGACCAACCCAATTCCATTACAGAGAGCTCGAGAGAGGCCTACAGAAAACGAAAATTTTAAGGGGATGGTCCAATGCCTAAGATATAACATTACGAAATTTTGAAAGTTAAGGGCCTTATGTTATTGACATCGTGGTGATGTTGCAGTTTCTTTATTAGTGTTCTCTGAAAAACCTATTTGTCGGTTAGGGTCTTGCGTTTAGTCTTATCATCCAGTATAGTGACATTTGTTTGTAATGTTCGCCCTTCGTCAGTTATTTCAGTTGCCAAAATGATATTTGTTGTCGTTTTCCTTCAAACGTTCTTTCCATTATCAGTGTTTTGCCAGCGAGGTATCAAACAAGCCTTTCAAGAGAATGCATTGCTGGTAGTTTATCCTTATTAAACGGGCATTATGGACATCACCTGTGTATTGTAACAACAAAATTTCCCAGTACAGATTAAACACATCACTAGACTGTTCACTACTTGTGATACTACCAGTGAAAATTCTCGGTGCACTCCTTTTTAACACTTGTTCTTCCATACAACTTCTAGAGGTCAACCTAACTTGTGGTCAGAACGAGATGTGGATCAGCATCCCCAAGGACGTTGTTCCTGGTCTGGACAAAGAGCATCTTCGACTCAATGATGTTAAATGTGGAGCCCGAGAGACTAGAACACATTTTATTCTTCACACAAAGCTGACGGATTGCCAAACAGTGAGCAGACACACCCGAAATTTCGTTTCTTACCTGAACAATGTACAAGAAATTCCTCTGGAGCGTAATCAGATAATCACAAGTGTTCGAGAGGTGGAAATCCCCTTCACCTGCTTCTACTCAAACAATGGAATCGTGTCATCCGTGGGCCTTCAAGTGGAAAGCAAGAAGGTCATTTTCTCCAAGCACGGACTTGGAAAATTCGTGCTGGAAATGAACGTTTTCCCAGACAACAGGTATCTCTCGCCTTACAAGAAAAGGGAATTCCCGGTAAGGGTACCACTGAGGAAAATACTGTACGTACAAGTCAGTGTGGATACAGACGACAGACGTTTGGCTATCTTAGCAGAAGAGTGCTTTGCTACACCGGATCCTAATCCCAACAAGCCTGGCCCGAAATACATATTCATCAAAGACGGGTAAGGCAAACAACACTTTTTATACAATATTTTGTGAGCCACTGTTAGTTTTTTAATTTGAAGAGGAAGCTCTTCTTCGTTATCTTTGATCTGCAAGTAGGTTCACTTTATGAATATTTTGCGCGCCTCTTTCAGATCACCTTAGAAATTTCTCTTTCTCTTACTTCGAATTCCAGTGTAGGCAGGACTAATTTTGAAGTTCGGCTTTGACTTAAAATTTCCCTTTATCCTCTTCAGATGTGAAGAAGGTGACAGAGTCAACTTCATTCCAACAGCGGACAAACGCACCCAGAAGTTTAGCCTGGAGGCCTTCAAGTTCATTGGTGTACATCAGTTTGTTTACATGCACTGCCGGGTGAAAATATGTAACGCAGCAGATCCTAACTCGCGCTGCTCGCAAGGCTGTATTTCAAAGCGAGCCAAGAGATCCGCCGTGGTCCCTAGAGAAACCACAGACGAGGAAATTACTTTGGCTGAGGGACCGTTTATGCGAAAGGACGAAGACGAGGAAGCGCAACCACAGGAAAAAAAGAAAGAATTGCGTGAAATGGAGAAGAGCGCTGGTAAGTAAAAAACCAGCGTCAAATTTAACAAATAAAAAAAACTTTAACCATGGTTTTTTCTATCATAAAACATGCAAGGAAGTGACTGAAAAAATGGTGTCATTCGTGCACAAAAATGGGCGTCGTTTGCGAGTTTCACTGACTGAAAAATACGCGAGCTATATTATAATACGTGCTGTTATACCTCCCAACTCAAATACGCTTTCCGAGTGGCGGAGAACGTGTCACGTGCCATGGGTCAAAACTCACTATGGCCCTAGGGAAATAACTTGAACTTTTGACCTGCACGTGATCAGGTCGTGCACCTTGAAATTTGTGTGCCAGCCCGTGTCAAGAAAATAAGAGTGAGTTTTGTTTCCCTTGGGCCCAGTTATTCATTAAGCCTTGTTTCATTTGCTATCACACCCTTTGATCCCTAACCTACACAAAATGCTTTGTAACTTCCTGTCAGTAAAGTGAGGATCATTACGCTGAATAGTTTATTTACTTTACAGATTTGGGCCGTTTTGCCACGATTGCCTTGGCGGGAGTTATAGCGGTCTGCCTTTTGGTGCTCTCCTACTACATATACGACAAAAGGAAACGAAATGGAAAACGAGTGTATCGACCACTGGCTGTCCCTGCTGAGTAGTTACGTAATTTCTTTACGAGTGGAATGTTATTTTTTTATTACTAAGTTATCCCCCATTTCTTTGTAACGTTTAAGACACCAAACCCGATTTTAGTTCATTTAAAGTTCTAAGATTTAAGATAGTAAACTTGGAGCGAATTCCGTATAATCAATTTCCGTATTTATGTTTGCGTTCTTCGTCATCTTAGAACCTGGTACAATCTACCTTAAAATTAAACACGTAGTAATAGTAGTAGAAGACTTTATTTGACCTCATTTCTCATCTGTCTAAGACAAACTATTACCGTAGTTTTAAGCAAAAAGCGAATTTCCTTTGACTTTGTATGTCCTTGAGCGTTCTTATTTAATACAGTGAACTCTTACCTTGTGCACACCTCGCTATTACGGACACGCTGGCCGTTATTAAGGACACCATGCGCAGTTGAAGTCCCGGAAGAAGAATTACTGAAACTGACGCTAGCTATAACGGACTTTAACTGTTATGGACACCAACTCGTGGGGTTCTGAAGGTATTCTTTATAGTGAGAGTTGAATGTACTAAAAGTAGGTGATATAGCTCTTTTAGACTGAAAAGGAGCGCTGTTTCCCCGAGGGAGGGATACTGAATAAAGTTTCATACATATAGGCTCCTCCAAGAGTTACAGCCCCTTAATGCCCCTTTTATACCAATGTTTCCCTAATGGTACCCTTTGACATATATAGGGCTGTAAAAAAGGAAAATAAAAGAACTGTAGCGCAACCGTTTTCTCAGCCAAAAGGATAATCTTTCCAATTTATTTTTTGTCAGAAATTTTTACCCATTTTTCTACCTTTTCCAATACTTAATTGCCAGCATTTCACAAAAATATATCTAGGCTCCTAATATTAAAAAGTCGAATGGCGATTAGAAACCATTTGTTGTACTAAACTCATTTGGAAATTAACCAAGCTTGTTTTCGTCTGTATAGCGTAATTTTTAAAACCTTTAAAATGGGCGTGAAAATAAGTTTGTTTCATGACAAAAATAGAGCCTGGTCTGTTACGTCGCAAAATGTAACAACTAACGAAAAATGTCACATCAACGCGAAATGTAACAACTTTTGACGTTAAATGTAACATTAACCCGAACTGTAACAACTTTCGTATTAAATTCGGCACATGTGAAATGCAACGTTTAAACCGAGCCAAGAAACGAATTGTCTTGTTTTATTTACAAACGTAAGCTTAATTTGACGGCGGAATAAATTCTGCCGTCAAATTTTATAAGACCAACTTTTGCTTACCCAGGTACCATGACAGTGCAGAATAAATACAAAAAAAAGATAGAACTACATTTAGTAACAAGACGCAATTCTGTAAACAGGGTCCCAAAGGGGTTTAGGGCTCCAGGGCTCCAAGGCAAAAATTTCAGGGCTCTACAGTAGGGCTCCACATCATCTGCTTTAGAACTCCGGGCTCCACTCTGGTCTACAATCTTGATATGTAAATATTGTATTTTTATCGCTAAATGAAATACGCAAATAAAAAAGTCAGCAATTCCAATCAATTTTTTAAACCCAAGCAGCCATGCAGTTATATTATCTCCCATTATTTAAAAGTGGATTACCTGCAGACTCCCGCTGTGTGCCCATTGTGTTGATAAAAGCCTTTATAGGGGAGGTTCCTTGTAGATCTCTCTTAGTAGCGGCTGGTTTTGTATTAAATGCCATTTGTCCATTAGAATATTTTTCAAACATGACAGTGATGGTTGAAATTGTGTCACGAAGGGTAGAATTTTCTTGTGCGCTTTCTGTTTTTGTGTGTAAGAGTGTTAGTTAACTTCGGAGAGGATTTTGTCCACCAGGTTACTAGGATAACTTCTCGATGCCAGGCGTGTGTTAAAGTTTTTAATGTTTTCCTCAAACACTACTTTAGAAGAGTTTGTCCTCAGAAGCCTAAAGGCTTCTCCTTTAACAAAGCCTTTTTTGACGCCTGCTGGGTGGCAACTGTTGCAGTTTGTGTACTGAAATGTTTCAGTAGGTTTCTAATGTGTGCACACGTCGAGAATCGATTATTTCTCGAATCTTTCTCCCTTATAGACTGTTGTATCCAAGAATGTTGTTTCTAATTTTGAGACTTCAGCGGTAAACTTTATGGTAGGGTGGTACGAATTTGCTTGCTCAATGAAATGTTCTATTTCTTCTTTGTTTGTATCCCACAAGCAAAATACATCGTCAATGAACCTTTCCCACGTTAGTGGTTTGTTAACGCTCTGCCTTAAGATCTCCTTTGCTATAGATGCCATTAAGATGTTGGCAAAAGCTACTGCCATTTTAGTGCCCATGGCAGTTCCGTGTTTTTGGAGATAGTCTTTCCCATGAAAATTGGAAGGAGTTCTCCTTTAGTATAAGGCTGAGCAGTTCTCTGAGGAAATTTGTAGCTATAGGAGGGTTATTGGCAGGAAAGGTCTCGTATGCTTCCTTCCTCCTGTGGGATATTCGTGTAAAGGCTAGTGACATCCATTGAGACTCAGAAAAGCGTTTCTAGGCACCCTAGTGCTTTCAATAAAACTTATGAAATGTGTCGTATCTTTAAGATACGAGTCCTGTATCTGTGCTATTGGCTGAAGTGGTTTGTCTACGAATGATGATAGGCGTTCTGTTGGGCCATCACACCCAGATATGATAGGTCTTCCGACTAATGTCGGTTTGTCTCTGCTTTTTCACTCTCGAGCCTTTTCCTTCCAGATTCTTTAGGAGAGACCAAGCCCTTATCCTCCATTCTCAACGATTGCTCAGCAGATTCACTCTGTTAATAAGTTTGTTCTTACAAGATATTTCGGGTCACCACGTAACTCATAAATAACTGGAATCTCAAGGCCCAGTCCGCCACCTCTGTTGTTCCCCACACCCCGCTATTACGGAATCTCGCTATTACGGACACTAAACGACGTCCCGAGATTTGACTGTACTGTATTTGACTGAACTGGGTATTCTTTTGAGTTGAATTTAGATTTCAATTGATTTCCGACACCAGATCATGATCACTTGTTAACACACACACACACATGGGTATACAAGGGTATGCCGGAGTATACAAGGGTATACCAGGGTATACAAGCGTATAGTATGCCCTTGTATACCTCTGTATACCCTTGTATACCCCTACATGCCCTTGTACTCTCTTCTATACCCCTGCATACCCTGGTATACCCTTCTATACCCTTCTATACCCTTTTATACCCCTGTATATCCTTGTATATCCTTGTATACTTCTGTATACCTCTGTATACCCTGGTATACCCTTGTATACCCTTGCATACCACTGTATACCCTTGCATACCCTTGTTTACCCTAGTATAGTATACCAGGATATACAAGGGTATACAGAGGTGCACAAGGGTATACAAGGGTATATAATGGTATACCAGGGTATGGGGTTATTCAATGGTTTACAAGGGTATGCAGGGGTATACAAGGTTATACCAGGGTATACAGGGGTATGCAAGGGTATACAGGGGTATACAAGGGTATACCAAGGTATACAGGGGTATACAATGGTTTACAAGGGCATACAGGGGCTTACAAGGGTATACCAGGGTATACAAGCGTATAGTGTACCCTTGTATACCCTGGTATACCCTTCTATACCCTGTACACCCTTCTATATTCTTGTATATATATCTTATTCGATGGTTTTACATATAATACGCGCGGATATTTTGCAAGTACGAGCGATGAGCAAAATGTCCGCGGGTATTATATGCAAAACCATCTAATAGGAGATTTATTATTCCACTTTATAGTATACCAGGGTATGTATACAAGGGTATACAGAGGTATACAATGGTATACCACAGTATACAGGGGTATACAAGGGTATGCAAGAGTATATAATGGTAAAGCAGGGTATGCAGGGGTATGCAATGGTTTACAAGTGTATGCAGGGGTATACAAGGGTATACAGGAGTGTACAAGGTTATACTATGGTATACAGGGGTATGCAAGGGTATACAGGGGTATACAAGGGTATACAGGGGTATACAAGGGTATACAGGGGTATACAAGGGTATACAGGGGTATACAAGGGTATACAGGGGTATACAAGGGCTTACAAGGGCATACAGGGGTGTACCAGGGTATACCAGGGTATACAAGGGTATACAGGAGTGTACAAGGTTATACTATGGTATAGAGGGGTATGCAAGGGTATACAGGGGTATACAAGGGTATACCAAGGTATACATGGGTATACAAGGGCTTACAAGGGCATAAAGGGGTGTACAAGGGTATACCAGGGTATACCAGGGTATACCAGGGTATACCAGGGTATACAAACGTATAGTGTACCCTTGTATACCCTGTATACTCATGTATATTCTTGTATATTCTTGTATACCCCTGTATGCCCTGGTATACTCTTGTATACTCCTGTATACCCTTGTGTACCTCTGTATACCCTGGTATACCCTTGCATACCTCTGTATACCCTTGCATACCCTTGTATACCTCTGTATACCCTTGTATACCCTGGTATAGTATACCACGGTATACAAGGGTATACAGAGGTATACAATGGTATACCACAGTATACAGGGGTATACAAGGGTATACAGGGTATACAAGAGTATATGATGGTACACTAGGGTATCCAGGGGTGTGCAATGGTTTACAAGGGTATACAAGGGTATACATGGGTATACAGGAGTATACAAGGTTATAACAGGGTATACAGGGGTATGCAAGGGTATACCAAGGTATACATGGGTATACAAGGGTTTACAAGGGCATACAGGGGTGTACAAGGGTATACCAGGGTATACAAGGGTATATAAGGGTATACCAGGGTATGCAGGAGTACACAAGGGTATACAAGCGAATAGTATACCCTTGTGCACCCTGTATACCCTTTTATATTCTTGTATACTCCTGTATACCCTTGTATACCTCTGTATACCCTTGTATACCCTGGTGTACCCTTGCATGCCCTTGTAAGCCCTTCTATACCCCTTCATATCCTGTTATACCCTTATATACCCTTTTACTCCTGGTATACCCTTTTATACCTTTGCATACCCTGGTATACTCTTGTATGCCTCTCTAAAGCCTTGCATACCCTTGTATACCTCTTTATACCCTTGTATATACAAGGGTATGCAAGGGTATACAGAGGTATACAAGGGTATAGTATACCTTTTTATACGCTGTTATAACCTTGTATACTCTGTATACCCTTGTATACCCTTGCATACTCTTGTATACCCTTGTGTACCCTTGTATACCCTGGTATACCCTTGTATGTCCTTGTATACCTCTGTGTACCCTTGCATACCCTTGTATAGCTCTGTATACCCTAATATACCTTGTTATAGTATACCAGGGTATACAAGGGTGTACAGAGGTATAGGATAGGATAACTTTATTTATACACGGTTTTTCCATCAGCTACTCAGATTATTATTATCAACTAACTATCTATCTACCTAACTAGGATCATAAAAATTAAAAATAATAAACCAAAGCTAAACAATAAATGCTGCTTTTCTTGGAGGCCGTGTTTAAAAATCTTACTTATAACTGTGGCGTCTCAATTTAGTCTTAAAATCATTCAAGGTAGTTGCTTGCCGTAATTCTATTGGCAAACTGTTCCACAATTGAGCTCCTCTGTATGAAAAACTTTTCTTTAAATAATCAGTGCGCGGTTGTGGAAGAGTTAGCGTGTTTTCAGTATTCCTTAAATGATAAGAATTCAAATTATCGCGAAAAACAAAGTTTGATCTTAAATATTCAGGTGTCATCCCATTTAGAGTTTTATACATCATAATTGATTTTTTATCCAATCTTTGATGACAGAGTTTTCGCCACCCTAGTGCCCGGAACAAATCATCCAAGTTGCTATCATATCCAGCGGACATCAAAATGCGGGCTGCGCGATTTTGAAGCTTTTGAAGTTTATCAGAAAGGCCTTTGTTACAATTTCCCCACACCTCATTACAATAATCAAAGTGAGGTTGAACAAGGCTATGATAAACATTGACTAAAATATTAAATGGCATTAGATGTCTTATGCGCTTAATTGCACCAATGACGGAAGCAATCTTTTAGAGATATTTTTAATATGACATTCCCAATTTAAAGTTTGGTATACAAGGGTATACAGAGGTATACAAGGGTATTCAGGGGTATACAAAGGTTTACAAGGGTATGCAGGGGTATACGAGGGAATACCAGTGTATACAGGGCTATACAAGGATTTACAAGGGTATACAGGGGTATAAAAGGGTATACAGGGGTATACAAGGGTATACAGAGGTATACAAGGGTATATATAGTACGCATATTTAAAATCTAAGTACTCCATAATAGGGGATACATGAAGTACCTACGCTTTTAATGCTTCAATAATCTACTGCCTCATTAGCAATATATAAGTGTGATGGAAGCTTTTTGCACTTTCTGGACAACTACAGATTTAACAATTGTCTGGCGCGTGGCATAACCTATAACGAGGGAAATTAAAACTCAAAAGGGCAACTCACTTGCAGGATGAGCCGTCACTCTCCTAAGTTACGGTATCAAATCTTGAACTGGTACGCAGCAATGACTGAAACTTGAGTTGGTTCCAACAGCCTTTATTCCTTCAGTAATCGTAGGGTTGTGAGAAATGTAATCGCTTCAGTATACAATTCAAGTTACTTAAACATAGCGTTAAATCAAAAGATCCGACGGTGACTAGAATTATACAACTTTTTCTTTGAAGATAGCGAGAGCCTTACAACTTTTTCTTTTGAAGACGGCGAGAGAAACCTCAAAAGCTCTAATTAAACACTTAAGTTTGTTTTGAAAAAGTATCGCCCAAAATTAAGTCCAGTTAAAAGTTGCTAGTGTGTAACACTAGTAGTCAGATTACTTATGAGTATTTAATGAGCGGCTAGTGCCGTTAAGTGGCGTGACTTCTAAAGGAGACCGATTATTTCAGAAGGGAACTTGTTAAGAAAGATAAATTAACCTGCGCAGGATAAATTATAAAAGTAATACTTCTGAAAGCTTCACGTTAATTACCGTCATTCAGGTGGATTAGGAACTAAGTTGTGTACCGGAACAAGTGCTATCGGCTTTTCTGTGAGCATATTTTTTTAATTTTTTTTTGTGTTTTTCTCTAACCCCTAAAACGAACCATTGAATAACCCCAAAACAAGCAATTAAATAACCCGTAAAACGAACCATTGAATAATCCCAAAAACAAGCAATTACATAACCCCGACAAACAAGCAATGAATAATCCCCAAAACAAGCAATTGAAAAAAAAAACCGAAAAACGAACCATTGAATAATCCCAAAAACAAGCAATGAATAATCCCCGAAACGAGCAATTGAAAAAAATAAAACGAAAACACGAACTATTGAATAATTCCAAAACAAGAAATTGAAAAAATAAAACAAAAAAACGAACCATTGAATAATTCCAAAAACAAGCAATGAATAATCCCCAAAACAAGCAATTGAAAAAAAAAACAGAAAAAGGAACCATTGAATAATCGCCAAAACAAGCAATGATTAAATCCCTAAAATAAGCAATTGAAAAAAAAAAAAAAAAACGAAAAAACGAACCATTGAATAATCCCGAAATCAAGCAATTAAATAACCCCGAAAAAAACTAGCATTGAATAATCCCAAAAACAAGCAATTAAATAACCCCGAAAACACATTCACAGTCTAAAAACTAATCCTCTAGCAGCTTTTCTAAAGTTTGGCGCTAAATGTCACAATGAAACCCGTTGAAAATAAAATATTAAAAATATAATGATTTGTAATATTTCAAAGTTGGCGGGCCACTGATCATTGATTCGCATTTAACGACTAAGTGATGTTCTGAATAACTATTGTAATGTTCTGACAGCCATAGCCATGCAGTCGAGTGCTTCGAACAATGGCTTACTCAGCAAAGACGCGCCATATTTGAACGCACTTTCAACTCAGAAAAATGGGATAGTCCTTATTTTAACCCCTTTTAAAAGGTAAGGACTTAGTCAGTTAAGAAAAGCATCAAATTTTAATTTCCCGTTGTTCACTTTTTTGAAACCAGTCCCACTTAAAAATCGCTCTTAACTTCGTACCGGGAACACGTTCCCCATTAAAAAGCCAGTTTGTTCCCAACTTTTGAACGCAAATGCATAGTAGTCCTTACATTGCATAAGAATTCATATGTTTGGGCTATAATTGTAGAAACAATATTTTAAGAAAGTCAGAAAAGCGAGTTTTTTCAGTGCTCTGCAGGCAAATTAAGGCCTTTTTTCTCTTATTTTCGGATTTTCAAAGTGCGTTCGCATTCAAATTTGCCGCTTCAGTGCTCATGAACATGTAATGATGTCGGCCGATCCAAATAACGGTAAAATCAAGAAATGCTGAAATAACTTCCTCACATCATTAATATGCCTAAGATAACTTATGGTTTTCACTGATAAATGGTTGATTAGCAATAACAGTATTAGTGACGCATGGGCTTGTAATCAAGAGCATTCTGACAAAGTATTGATATATATGGTTGAAGATAAATTGTACATTATCCGGCTTACTCATTAGCATTAAGTATTGGGTAGTGACCATCCCCCCTCCCGCCTGACAAAACTCATGAGGGTATGCTATGAGAGTCACATTAAGGATCAGCAGGGGGGAATTCATGGGTGGTATGCTTTGCCTATCATTAGCCAACTGACACTTCTAATTAACTCTGCTTTGTATAATGCTTAGTGACGTCAACAGGAATGCTAATGAACTATGAATCGAAATCAATAATAAATTCTAATGACTGTTCTAAGATACTGCATACTAAAAACTAAGCATCAAATGTCATTGCGGCTTTTAAAAATACTGAATTCTATTAAAAATCTTACAAATACCTACTCATCAATGCCACTCTATAACCAACACTATGGCTCTAACTGATTGTCATTGTCATACCACATAAAAAAATTTTCCAAAGGAAACAAAAGGACTAAGAATAAACAGATGTAACACCTTCATCTTTTGGTTATAATGGGGGAGGGGGTGGGTGGGGGATTCATTTAATAGGGCATGGAGGAGGACATCAATGATACCCTTCTTACATTACTGAGAAAAATCTCCCTCTGTAACCTCTACAATGACACTCAGAAGTGGTATTACGTTCAGGTCTTTACTGTGCATTACTCATTTCCCTAAAGGATTAAAATGGTATGGTACAAAACACCTGAGAGAATGTTTCTCACTATAATAAAATTCATGCCCTCACTTGAGATTATTTAGACCATAAAAATGCTCTGAAACTTGCAAAAATGCAAACTTACTGCATACATACGTCAACTAATCTGAGACTTTTCAGTGTCAGTGAGTTACCATGGTTACAGAAAAAGCGCCAAGACTGTTCACAAGCAAATAATTTCGATCAGATTTATTTTTAAGAAACAGAAAAAATGTTCCATGTTTCTATCCAGTTATAGAACACGAATGGACGGTTCGGAAGAACGAACAATGCTGTGAGAGCACGAACCGAGTACGTGAGTGTTTCTAGAGCTTTTTCATGTTCTCCCAATCTTTCGCGAGTGTACGACTGTTTTCTATTTCTTTTAAGGACGGTGCCTACTAATACCGAAGCATTTTTACGCGGTTTATGACTACGGAAAAAGCAAATCTTAGCAAGGGCTACTGAACATTTTTTAGAGATAATTAAGCAATAACTGTTCTAAAAAGCAGTAAAATACATGTATTAGTAGGCCCCACTCATAGGAAACCCGAGTATCTCGAGGTGCGCAGAACGTATGCGCAGGAACAAAAGTAGGACCGTCCTTAAAGAACACTGCGAGAAAAAGAAAAACAATCACTCGTTTACCTTGATTATCAAAATGTAATTCTCTGTGCTCGGGCAGTCATTAAATCAACAGCTTGTGGAAGTTCTGTGTTACTATAGAGTTAGAGAAGTACGGCTTTTAGCATACGCTTTAACAAAGAGTGTGACAATTGTTAATTTTGTGGAGACTAATCAGAAAGCTACGACCTTTCCTATTTCAGTTAATAGTTCATTCTGTGGCCGTGTGATTGAAAATTATGATACTTGGGCACTTTTTCAAAGTCTCCACACTTGTTCATCCCTTTGGGTGGTTGGGGTTGACTGGAAAAAGCCTCATTGACAATTAGTGCCATTCCCCCGAGTTGGTGCACCTCTATGTGGCAGTGAAGAAACCAGTAGCCAGGATTATCGGACAGGAAATTGATGACAACGTATCCCCCAGCAGGGACTATGACTGTGTCTTTTCTGATCGTATCGTTATTGATAGAAAATGGCTTTCGTTCTTTACTCCAGCTTGGTTTGGTACATCTCTCTTTGTTGCACCCCGATTTAGTACAGTTTATATCATCGCATTTTATATCACTATTGTGTTTTCCAATAAAACCAGTGCTTTGGTTATATTCTGGGTATCCAACGTGAACAACATGAAACGTGTGGCCATGAAGATGAATTGGATGAACGTGGGAAGCACCAATTGCTGAAAACACCATTTGAATAGTTTCATTATGTGGAATGTCTATGACATGGACACATGAGCACTCGGGTTTCGATGGATTGCAGTCGGCCGTAAGATTACAAATTGTGTCCTTTTTTTGAAAATCTTCATTTTGAGTTTGGGGAGGAAAGGATGGTAGGATGAAATTGCGACCATTCACTGAGCTAGATTCAGTTTCACCCTCAAAATTGAAGTTGATGAAATGTATGCAATTTTCGCAATGCGGGTTTGCATTTGGAAGCTCATCAGGTGGAGTTGGCTCGAGTAAACGTAGACTTTGAACATTAGTACAGTTAATATAATATGATGCATGAAAGTTCTCAAATGGGCAGTTCACTGCTCTGCATGGGTCGTTGCTAGTGCACTGTATGGGAGGAGACTTATCTTTGATTTCTTGATATTTTGTTGACGGTACATGAACATCCGGATCATCCGAGTCCCCATTCTGTTTGTAGTGCAAAATGGCCTCTGCCACATGTCCTAAGGACTGGTAGGGTGGCCCGGTTCCATTTAGATCAATCTCCAGAGTTTCTGCTCGCATTCAGTAGTCTTTCAGCCCCAAGCTATTTGCTGCATTAAGTAGAAAGTCATACCTTTCTCCGGAATGGATGATGATATAATCAACGTCTTCTTCAGGCTGAATCCAATAGCCGTCAGTGCCCACCACAGTCAGTTTATGGCCATCAATGGAGAATCTGTAAGCATACAGATTTTGGGCTCCAATCAACCGAAAGCGATATCTATTTCCGGCCTCAACAGTAAATATACTCAGTCTTGTTTTGTTGTATGGAACATCAGCATGCCTGCCTTTTCCATTTATAATTCCAGAAAAATACGGGACAGGCCCAACCCCTCCTTCTTCAAAACTACGTGTGGGATTATACCGTTCGTCAGCTGGAGTAGGCACCTTGCCAAGCGGTTTGTCTGGATAAAAGCCCAAGCTAGCGTGGATCTGGGTGAACAGGTCCAAGGATGCCTCATGTTGCCAGTCTAGAAGTGTTAAGGTGTGCTTATCTGGAAGGTCTTCAAATTCACCATGCTCTTGGAGTTCATTTCGGATTTCGTTCATTCTTGCAGGGGTTTCTTTAACTATAAGTGCACCGTAGAAGCCATCTGTTCTTTGAGCACCACTGTGAGAATGGTACCAAAACGTCCCAGAAGGACGAGCAGTGTACTCGTATGAAAAGCTGGATGAAGGCCCTATCTGACATTGAGTCACTTGCCCTACACCATCCATCCAAGGTGTTCCTCTCTGGTGCATCCCATGCCAGTGAATTGAAATACCCTCAGTGGTAAGATTGTTGTGAACATGAATTACAACAGTTTGCCCCTCGTGAACTATCAAGGTAGGTCCAGGAATCTGTCCATTGACCGCTACTGCCAAACGATACGTTTTACCATCTACAAACTGGGGATAAGTGCAATTGGTTTTGTCCCGTGTTGAACATGTTCTATTTGTTTGCAGTGGCGTGGGTTTCCCATCATCACCGAAATAATAGATCACTCCCTGGGATCCTCGCATAGCAATTCCCGTAGGTTTATCCACCACTAACTTTTGATAGCTGGTGAAGGTTCGAATTTCATCAATTTCAAGGTTAAATGTACAAACCTCAGCGGATGAACTACATTCACAAGTTGGATTTCCGTATTCACAATTGTGGGTTTCTACCAGTGTTAGTGTAATGTCTTTCGCGTTGTAATTGTACTCGTCCTCTTCATTATCATCAAGCCACTTGTTGAGTTGTGGATCATTTGTCAGATCCTGGTACGGCTTATCACCAGTCTTGACAGAAGTGCGAATGGATGCTATATGCCAACCGTCATTTCCTCCATTTTGAGTTTGTAGGTGAATTTCCGTAATGTCGGATAACGACACGCACTGTGAATGGTGAAACCGGCTTGCAAAGTGTAACTCTCTCGTATAAGGTTGGTTTCGTGTCATAGGTCCTTCAAGTTCTGCCCGAACGTTTGTGTTATCTGATAACATGAGAACTATCAAGTGCTTTGTTCTAGACCTTTGTGAGAACTGTGCTCCATAATCGTCTCCCGTCATTGCATCTACACGTATGTACGTGATACAGGATCCTGCGACAGCATTGGTAAGGAGAGAGAGAGAATATGCGAAAGCTATTTTGTTACGTAGTCAAACACGCACTAACTTAGTGTTTTTGTTGAAATCAAATGCAAACGTTAATATTTTTAAATAAATTCTCTAAATTTGCCAAAGTGAGTCTGAACAATGTAAAAATCTTCCTTAAATCATGAAATTACATGTTCACTGTCAAAGATCTTCAAAGGTGCATCCAAACTGCGACTGTCAGCGTTTTAACGAGAAAAATGCAGGAACTGTAAAATTCTTAAAACATTCCACTCTCTGAGTTTCTTCTTTCAACAATTTCACACAAGGAATAAAGCCTCAGTTTCTCCACTATAGCTCATATCCCGTATTTCAGGTCTATCGCTGGCCGAAAATACATGATATACCCAGAATGTGTCCTCTAAATTTGTAGAAAAAGAAAGAAAGAGAAAGAAAGGGATCGGAAACAGAAAGTATCTTGAGTATGAGAAAATCACTTTACCTTCGTCAAACTCCCTTAAGTGATCTTCGTGAAGGTTCCTTGGATAGTCAGAAAAATCTTTCAGCACGTCTAAGGAGAAGAAAAAAATGGACAAAGGTGAGTTGATTCTTGGGAATCGAATTATGGTAGCAAACTAGAACGGTAACTCACCGAACCTTCCTTTTTGGATTTATTTGGAAAGGAAGAGGGTGGAGAAAGGCAGAGCTCCAAACAAATTGAAGTAGAAAGGCCCTCTATTTTGTGTCAATCTACGGTCGTGCTCTACTGGGAACAGACATTTTCGATTGGCTAAGCTGGTTGGGTCTTTTTGATGTCCTGAGTAAAAAAATATCCGGGTGACTAGGTTGATCAAACATTTCCAAAAGCTTTAAACCCAGCTTGAAAGGCTGCATCCACTTCAGCAAAAACGGTTTTAGTATTGTCTTACTGGGAAACTTTCATCAAACCAACAGCCGTCTTCCTTGTTCTAATTTTTTGGAACATGTATAGTCATTTGGAAAGCTTTGGAGTGTAGACAATACAGTTAGGGTTAAAGTCGCACAACGAAGACCCCCAGCTCCCACACCTATATCTATTTACAAGTCATCTTTCATCGCTGTTTCTAATTACAACTCACTGGTTGCGATTTTCACGCGCGCTCTAGAATCTCTGGGAAAGATGGGAGAGTACTCATTGTTTACTACATGTATTGCTAAACAATCTACTCACTTTCTTCAGGAGTCTGGAAATTCATTTCGGGAAATTCCCTTGAATTGTCGAAAACCACTTTGGGCACGTCTAAGGAGAGAAACAACCACATATGAGGATCTTCAGTAGAGATAGTAGAGAAATGGAATTTAAAGACTTGTATTAAATATTAAGTATAAAGAGATAAAAAACTAAATTCCAACTGAATGGTGATAGGGAACAAAGTTCCAGCTGGTTTTCCTTTCGAAATCCAAAGCTAGTTGCCGTAGTCATACTATGGTGATCAACAAAGAACACGTTTAAGTGTGTTGGTATGTTGGTAAAATAAAATACTTATTGACTGATTTACTCGTTCATTAGTGCATAATACCGGTATTTTAGTGGTAGATGTGGTATAGAACTTTCGAGCCGAGAATCGGTGGCTTTAGTCTGATAATTGCCTCAGACAAGAAACTTAGTCTATCTTCTCTCTTTTCACCCATGTGTATAAAAGAGTAGCGACCACTGTTTAGTCTAGAATTTGATGAACAAACTTGGATGTGTCATTTTCTTTTGTTTTATTTTGTTGGACAATTCGTGTCGTGTTACATAAGTTCATCGACGCTTGGTCACATGATTACAGTGACCTTGCCTTTTCGCACGTGCTCACAGATCGTAGCTTATCTTGTTTTTCAAAGCGTTTTTCTGTCCGATATCCAGCACAGAATGTAAGTCGTATCGTCTGTAGTATTTCTTTATTAGTCGTTCTTTTAGTTTATTTGTCATTTATTTTTATTCTTTCTCAGTTTTCAACGTTCATGACGAGTCAAAAATAGCTTTCGATGCCACGAGGTTGTGATGTTTATACGAGTGGAAATTAAAGTTTAC
>NW_028145444.1:4517500-4757500 GCF_977016875.1 Pavona decussata | reverse complement strand
CGCAATCAACTAATCAGCACCAAGATTTTCATATGCAATTGTTGTTTGGTCAAAGCCGCAAATCTAAACAATGATCACCTTCCTTTTAAAAGTATCCTTTGAATTGTTTCGTATCCAGATCTTTCTTTATTCAACCAGTGCCGCTCGTTATAAATTTCCCAAAACTTAAAAAATCTCCATATTTCCACTTACTGCCCAAAGAACCACGTTATACTTAAATTTAAAATATTACTACCAAATGGCCTGTTTCGTACTCTCAGAGGGTAGGAATTTTTTCCTTAAACATCAGTTGAAAAAGCGTATACGGTCAGTCTCTTTAACGAAACTGTCTCCTTGCTGTCTAACTATTTTCGCTAGTTATTGGGAAGCTTCCGACCGCATCATATAACACTCCTAAGCAGTGCAACGAATTGTTATCAACCCTAGCAGCTTCATGCCTCAGGAAAATTGGTCATGCCAAAATTACATTCCTCAAGGTCTTCTAATTACATACGAAGCTTCAAACAAAGAACATTTTTATTTCCAGGGGCGTTGGAACCACCTTACTTAAATCATCCATAAACCTAAGTAATGGACTGTCACTGAGGCATCAATCAAGTCGAATTTGGATGGCGCCATATAGTGTGACAGGTATAATCAATTCTGGCTCGGCATTTTTCATTTCATGTTTCAAAACCTTCCTAGCACAAAAGTACTTCCAATATGCAATTATTGAGTCTGAGAACAAATAATACTGCTTCCTCTGTTAAAGCACAGAACCCCCTCATTTTTACCCGTACGACTCAGGTACACTGGACCTACTTTAGCAAACCCTTTTGTTTTTGTTTTTTTAAGGGGTTACTCCAGTGTCCTTGTTTTTGATAGAATCTTAATCATCTGGATTGCGTTTCCAAATTATTTCCTCCATGCCGTTTAGCCGGCCGGCATGCACAAAGGCAAGGAAAAGAAAAGAATTGCTCTCTTAAATGGGAATGGGGTAAAATTAGAATACTAAGAACAAATGACCTGGTCAACTGTGTTGATGAAACCAAACATTCGTATAATCGGGATAGTCAGAAGTGAGTTTAACTCCAGTGATTGATTTTTGGAAAAGAGTGGAGATTGAGTGAACCAGTATATTTCCTTTTACAGTATACTCTGGCGGTATACCAGTATACCGCGAGAGTTTAATTAGCCACTTGGGTCGCTGATACATAGAGAGGTATGTGGAGTCCTCTAAAGAACTGAAAGTAACTAGGATATGACAAAATTTTAGTATGGAAAATATGTCTATCCACACTAAACGTTTGATCTTTCATTAAGTCTCAAGGGAAAGAAACTTCCTCGATTTAAATTTAGTTTAACTGATTATGTATTTAATGAAGCTGTCAGAATTTCCCGTTACGACTCGGTGACATCGGCAATCGGCCAAGAACATCGACAAAGAGCCGACCAAAACAAAAGCGACCTTCTAGAATACTTCTTCCATTGGAAACAAGAGATCAATATGATTGTGATGACGAACTTCATTCTAGTTTAAAAATAAATTAAGCTTCGCTCTGTTGGATAAAGATAAAGGTTGTCTACTTGATTGGCATGGTTTGATGGGTGACATCGGCAATTGGCCAAGAACATCGACAAAGAGCTGATCAAAACAAAAGCGACCTTCTAGAATACTTCTTCTTCTATTGGAAACAAGAGATCAATATGATTGTGCTGACGAACTTCATTCGAGTTTAAAAATTCACAGCAGCGCATAGGTTCTGCTTTTTATTGGCAAAGTGATTTGCGATGTAGAAAAGGAGCTAGTTTCTGAAGAAACTGTGGTATTGCGTCGGTGGGAGGGTAGAGACGAATCAGTGTTTGGTTTAATCAAAAAAGTGTATAAGTAATTTAGTCACCGAGAAATTTCAAACCTGAGGTTTCGAGTGTTAACCCTTTATCAGAGCGGATCACAGTTTGCAGTGTATTGAGTTGTTATGATGATGGCGGTGTAATTAAAAGAGTAAAAGCAAATGATAGGCTCATATTTGGTTTACCATCCAGTCCAAAACTAATTAAGCTTGAGTTTAAAAATAACACATTTGAAGCTCGGCCTAGCCTGCAAACTAGAGGTTCTCTCTCAAGAAATGTCTTGAAAGGTGTATACTAGCTAGGGTGTGAGAAATACGTGTACCCTACAGGGAAGTGCCGACATTAAGCGCTTAACCAAAAAGCACCGGAAAAGAATACTGCGAAAAAATTGAAGTGAGAACTAAACGATTTCTCCTCAACTGTTCCATTGTACATCCGCTAAAATTGACTGTAGCAAAAATAATATTTCTTATTGAAGATTGAACTTACCTTCTAGATATGTCGTCGCCAGATCCTCAAGAAAATAAAAGGATTTGTTATCATTATGACTACATTTAACATCTTTGAAATACAAATGAGACATGCCCTAGCTAAACCATGCCAATCAAGTAGACAACCTTTATCTTTATCCAACAGAGCGAAGCTTAATTTATTTTTTAACTAGAATGAAGTTCGTCATCACAATCATATTGATCTCTTGTTTCCAATGGAAGAAGTATTCTAGAAGGTCGCTTTTGTTTTGATCAGCTCTTTGTCGATGTTCTTGGCCGATTGTCGATGTCACCCATCAAACCATGCCAATCAAGTAGACAACCTTTATCTTTATCCAACAGAGCGAAGCTTAATTTATTTTTTAACTAGAATGAAGTTCGTCTGCACAATCATATTGATCTCTTGTTTCCAATGGAAGAAGTATTCTAGAAGGTCGCTTTTGTTTTGGTCGGCTCTTTGTCGATGTTCTTGGCCGATTGTCGATGTCACCCAGTCGTAACGAGAAATTCTGACAGCTTCATTAAATACTTAATCAGTTAAACTAAATTTAAATCGAGGAAGTTTCTTTCCCTTGAGACTTAATGAAAGATCAAACGTTTAGTGTGGATAGACATATTTTCCATACTAAAATTTTGTCATATTCTAGTTACTTTCAGTTCTTTAGAGGACTCTACATACCTCTATGTATCAGCGATCCAAGTGGCTAATTAAACTCTCGCGGTAAACTCGCGGTAAACTTACTCACGCGGTAAACTCACTTCTGACTATCCCGACTATACGAATGTTTGGTTTCATCAACACAGTTGACCAGGTCATTTGTTCTTAGTATTCTAATTTTACCCCATTCCCATTTAAGAGAGCAATTCTTTTCTTTTCCTTGCCTTTGTGCATGCCGGCTAAACGGCATGGAGGAAATAATTTGGAAACGCAATCCAGATGATTAAGATTCTATCAAAAACAAGGACACTGGAGTAACCCCTTAAAAAAACAAAAACAAAAGGGTTTGCTAAAGTAGGTCCAGTGTACCTGAGTCGTACAGGTAAAAATGAGGGGGTTCTGTGCTTTAACAGAGGAAGCAGTATTATTTGTTCTCAGACTCAATAATTGCATATTGGAGGTACTTTTGTGCTAGGAAGGTTTTGAAACATGAAGTGAAAAATGCCGAGCCAGAATTGATTATACCTGTCACACTATATGGCGCCATCCAAATTCGACTTGATTGATGCCCCAGTGACAGTCCATTACTTAGGTTTATGGATGATTTAAGTAAGGTGGTTCCAACGCCTCTGGAAATAAAAACGTTCTTTGTTTTAAGCTTCTTATGGTCACCATTGATGAATAGCGGCTCTTTTAATTAGCAAAGAACGTGATCACACAGAATAACTTCAGGCAACACCTTAAATTCGAGGAGCAAAATACTGGTATCAAGTTCGAAGTGTTAACTGACGGCGAGAAAACAAATATCAAACTTTTACTCTACGGAAATTCGCTGTAATTAGAAGACCTTAAGGAATGTAATTTTGGCATGACCAATTTTCCTGAGGCATGAAGCTGCTAGGGTTGATAACAATTCGTTGCACTGCTTAGGAGTGTTATATGATGCGGTCGGAAGCTTCCCAATAACTAGCGAAAATAGTTAGACAGCAAGGAGACAGTTTCGTGAAAGAGACTGACCGTATGCGCTTTTTCAACTGATGTTTAAGGAAAAAATTCCTACCCTCTGAGAGTACGAAACAGGCCATTTGGTAGTGATATTTTAAATTTAAGTATAACGTGGTTCTTTGGGCAGTAAGTGGAAATATGGAGATTTTTTAAGTTTTGGGAAATTTATAACGAGCGGCACTGGTTGCGAAACAATTTAAAGCATACTTTTGAAAGGAAGGTGATCATTGTTTAGATTTGCGACTTTGACCAAACAACAATTGCATATGAAAATCTTGGTGCTGATTAGTTGATTGCGAAAAGCAGTTTGACTTGTATTTTCTGTGATTTCTAGTGAGACTGAACCGTAGCAGTGTTTTTACGTTTCGTTGGGCATTAATTGAACGGAAACATTTTGTGTGAATATTTTTACCGTTTAATAATAAACAACCCTGGTTGGACGCGACAAACCCGACTGTTTTCCTGTGTTTACATTGAAAAGAGCTATTGCGAGTACCATTGCTTTATAGCTTTGAGTGCACGACGCTTTACACCCCCTTTACAGTACGTCTTTTAGTTCTGAGCCAGAACTTTTACTCTGTGCAGCGCCGGATGCGCCATGTTTACAGACAGCTCAGCTAAACGCGTCTTTTGCTATTTACCAGGGCAAAACCAGCAGGGGGCCGCTATTTCAGCACCTCGTGAATCTCGTCATGTTTATTCGATTTCTTCGAATCATCGAATCAGTGAGTTCTTGGAGCGAGATTGAATTATAACAATAAACGCTTAAAGCGATCGACGATTCGACCGTTCAACGGTCTGTAACAAGTTCGGTGTTAAAGATAACTTAGAATAAACCATACTTATTAATATACAATTGTAATGTCTTTGAATACCTAAGTCGCCAAAATGCATGAGAGTGCTAAAGTATTTACATAGAAACATTAAGAAATAGAAGCATAAAAGCTAGTAGAATAAATAATCTTACGCGAATCACATGATGACAAGTGATTAGATATTAATAGTAATAAAAACGCTAAAAGGTGTAGTAAGAAACAATGGAGTATGGGATAACTAATAAACAACTTCGTGCAGATAGAATCACACTGTTTGTTAAGCTTTGCACGGATGAAGAGAATGTTAAATATTAGGCAGTCGAGCTTGTCCTAATATTTCCTCAGGAGTTTGAAGTTCCGTGCAATGTTCTCTGGCTCCTTCAAGTTCCATCCAGGATCCCTCCAACAAAACACCACTGGTTGTAGCTTTGTAAATTCTCGTCACAAAATAAAGTAAGTACGATTCAAACACTACTTTCATCTAGTGAATACTTTTATGTATTTTACGTGTTTTCTCAAATAACTTGTGAGCATGAATCGAATTAACGTTAACGCAAGTACAGTCGAACCTGCCTTTGCGACCACCTGTAGTGAGCGAGAACCTGTCATTAGCGACCACTTTTTCCAAAACTGAATACCAAACGTTTTCAAGTCAAATGACTATAGATGGAACCTCTCGTAAGCGACCACTTTTAGAGATGATTGCTTAAAATTTTCAATTATTTTTAACCTCCTGTAGGCGACCACTTGACACACAATCTGTTGTATCTCTCAGGAGCGGAAATTGAAAAATGTGTTTCCTTAACATATTGGCACATCTTTACCGCGGACGCCGTAAAACTCACAGTCGGAGCTACCGGAAGTGTCTCCCGAAATAGCTTAGCATTGAAACAATTAATAAAATACACATGCACTATACTGTACACTGAAATAAACTTTAATCAGATTGAATCCCTTGTAGGAGAGTCCAGCCGGTGTTGAGCTGTCGTGCAGTGTGTAATGATTTAATACTTAATGTCAGTGCACGTTTTGAGCTTAGACTAAACTGACACGCGTGGCCTCGGAGAGAATAAAGTGCGTTCAACTGTCCTGCAGCAGTTTATTTTTAGCTCCAAACTCATCGACGCACAAGTGTGGGATTGTTCTGCAACCTACAGGCCTGCTGGTGTTTTTAATGCTGGTAACCACGGAAATCACAAGTTTTATAAAAGAGTTGTTAACTTTTTGCTTATGTCGGTTCCGTTTCCTGAAAAATGTATACACCTGGAATAATAAAAGAGTCACGTTTCTTTCACAAGAATTGTCTCACTCGCTGTATTAAGTAATTTGTGAGATACAATAAAGGTAGTTGTATGCGCTTGTTCCGATCCAATTTTACAGGTGCTCATCGAAGTGAGTTACCATAGTAACCGAGAAATTATCATTAAATGATGGACAGGTAACAATACTGATAGGCGGAGTCAAATAATTTTGCATAGTAATGAGGGTTACCTTAACCTCGTTTTCATGTCATTGGATATTTAATGAAGGACGACAAGATGACGTCATAACCGGAAGTGGGTGGATTTATGCCCAGTCTCCTTTAGAGTCACAGACACCAGAATTTAAACTGCCAACAAAAATATAATACAAAAACACATCCTAATATTTACATGGCAGGACGTGTGCGAGGTCCCAGTGACCCGCGCCCGACTTACTATTAGAAATTACTTAACATTCTGTCTAATCTTTCTCTCTCTCTCTCCTCTCTCTCCTTTCGTTCCTTCCTTCCTTTTCCTTTTTTGATCTTTTGCTTTAATTTTTCTTTTTCTTTCTTTAACTCTTCCAATTCTTTGTTCTTTTGTTTTACCTCTAACAGCAGGTCTGCAATTTTTTTATTTAATCTTGAAAATACTCGTACTGCTTTATCAGATAGTGGTATTTCGAATCCCATCTGTAAAAAACAAAATGATTTGTATGTAGGTTAAACCAATAGCTTCATTCATTAACAGACAATTATTTTGACTGAAATAAAGAAAACGTATTGAAGTCCACTTTGTTCAAATTAGTTGTGATCTCTTTGTATTCAAAAGAAAGAAAGATGTGCTAATTTTTAATGCAAATTCAGTACTAAAACATATTTCTCATGCAAATTCAGAACCGTTGCTTAACGTTTTTTTTCAGAAAACGTTTAGAGTTTGGAAAATGATGTTAGGTTAGAAAAACATAGCTGTGGGTTCCTCTTTTAAAATCGTGTGTGTAATACGGAACCGCAGTCCGATCGAAAACTTAAGTAAACGTTTTAGGCGTGTTAAACTGAAAGAATCTAGGATTACAATTTGGTTATTTGTCGTTTCACAAACTAAAAATTCATCTATACGACAGCCATTTTCATTCCATGTGCTTTTTTAATAGCCCATAATAGTCTACATCCGATCTAGGTCCCACGCGGCCACGAACGCCTGGGACTTCACAACAATAACTAGAAAATGTCACAAATCAGATCAGTTCGTCTCTCCATTCTCCCCCCCGAAGAGCGGATCCAGGTACAGCTCCTCCTCTCATGGGAATCTTGACCTCAGTGTCAGCATCATACATTCAGCGGGCACAGCCGGGTAACTGGACGGATGAAGTTGTGACCTTTGACGATTACTCGAACAACGCGCACTTGCCCATCTTTTCCTGGGATCACCTCAGCAACTCGTCCCAGATCCCACTTTGTACGCGGTGCATTCTGATCAACAACCAGCACGGCATCTCCTGTTTTCAGGTTGTCACGTATCTCTTTCCGCTTCTTTCGTGTGTTCAGTGTTGCAAGAAATTCATCCCTCCAGCGCTTCCAGAACAACTTCACAAGACTCTGGATTAGTCTCTATCGGTTTCTAGGGTTGAATGCTACTTCATCAGCGACTCGAGGCGCTAACTGTCCTCCCAACTGCCCAACAAGGAAATGGCTCGGCGTCAGCACAGGTTCATCACGGGCGTCGGTCCCCTCACACGTCAGCGGTCTCGACTTCATTAGTGCTTCTACTTCTTTAATGGCAGTCTGGAGTTCATCATCGTTCAGCCCTGCATTTCCAACAACTGACTTCAAGGTTTTCTTGGCTACTTTAATCAGGGACTCAAACACTCCTCCAAAGTGCGAGCCAAGGGGCGGATTCCAGTTCCACTTGATCCCCTTGTTAGCAACGTCGTCTGCAATGCTCTTATGATCCATTGACTGAACAAGCTCTTGCAGCTCCCTCTCGGCTCCCACAAAGTCACCATCCGACTGAATGCATTCAAGAAATCTGCGCTACTCAGAGAAAATGCCATCTCACGATGCACGGCTCTGGTGGCTGCACATGTAAACAAGCACAAGTACCTCTTGGGGGAAACTCTTCGTGTTATCTTGGTAACGAAAGGCCCGGCGTAATCAACACAGGATTTCGCGAACGCCCTCATGGTTTTTCCAAGTCTGGATTCCGGGAGAGGTGCCATTATCTGCACTGCCGGTTCTGTTCGCCGCTTTTCGCACACCTTACAGTCTCTGTCCCAATTCTTTACTTCCTGACGACCATCCACAACCCAGTAGTGATGTTGCACTTGTGATAAGACGTGGTTAACCCCTGCATGGTGACACCGATTGTGTACATCTGCTGCAATTAGGCGAGTAATGGGATGCTTTTTTGGTAGTATCATTGGGTGAATGGCATTGTAAGGGAGAGCTGCTCTAGTTAGTCGTCCGCTAACTCGTAATACGCCCGCTTCATCCATGGTTGGGGTTAGCGCTTTTAGATGGCTCTGCTTCCTCACTTCCTTCCGTCTGTTCAAGTCTTGCATCTCCTCTGGGAATCGCTCACACTGTGCTTGTTTCAGCCAGAACTTTCTAGCTTCATCTAACCCAGCAGGCGTCAATGACTCTTTCATTTGTGCTTCTGGAAGGTTGTCCCTCTTCTTAACCTTGGTAGACAGCTTCGCAACAAATGTCATCACCCACGTAGTGACTCTTATCAGTCTGGTCCAGATGGAGTACTTCAATGGACCCATCAACGGTTCAATCAATCAATCAATCAATCAATGAATCAACTTTATTTACCTTCGAATTTACAGTGTAGCACTGAAGTGCTAATATCTTCGAGCCAACTGCATTAATAAATAATGATAATAAAAAGTTAATTCTATATAACAAATAAGATAACTAACTACCTAGACAACTAACTTGCAAATTATCATGATGTAGAAAGGTTTGCAGTTCCTGCCCTTTTTAAGTAAATTATTGTTCCCAGTAGATATCAGTCGTCGAAAAGAAGTAAAATCAGAAATAGTGTGGTAATGGTCAGGAAGAGAATTCCAAGAATGCCAAGTAACTAAAGGAATTGATACCATAAGAAGTGGTCAGTGGTTTGGGCAAACAGAGTATATTATGTCCTCTTACAAAATAGGTGCTAGAGCGTAAATGAAACATATCTTTTAAATATCTTGGATAATCAGAAAAATGAAGACATTTAAAAAATAGTAAGAATCATATTTTGTAAACGCTTGTCCTTAAGGTTTGCAGTTCCTGCCTTTTTAAGTAAATTATTGTACTCAGAGTTAAAATCCTTGAAAATAAATCGAAGAATACGTTTGTTTAAAAGGTCCAGTTTATCAGAATCTTGTTTACTAGAGAAATGCCACACCATAGAACAACAATAAAAGTGAGGAAGTATAAATGCCTTATAAAGACGGAGCATGGTCTCAGTAGACATCAGTTTGCCAAAGCTTGTCATAACGCTAAACTGGTTGTTTACCTTTTTACATATAGAGGACATATGCTGCTTAAATGTAAGGTCTTTATCAATTGTAACGCTGAAAAGTTCCACTGAGTCATTTACTGGGAAATTAAACTGATGGTCAGTTTTTCCTAGTATCATCCCTTGGCGTTTGCTGGGATTTGCTATCATTCCATTGATCTCGTACCAGGCATTTGCTGAGCTCACCTCACGCGAGTTCCCCCTTTCCAAGGATACCGGATCCGTATCGGCGGTGTAGAGTTGACCATCATCTGCATACATATTTAATTGTAAAGTTTTGATTTGTGGGAAGAAATCATTTATGAAAATATTAAAAAACAGTGGACCAAGAACACTGCCTTGAGGTACTCCTCGCCTGACTTCTTGCCAATCAGAACTTGTATCACCTACTTTCACCCGCTGCATCCTACCGTGTAAGTAATCTTTAAGAAGCCTACATCACTTGGCAATACTTCTCAGCAACATCTGGCCTTCTGTTGAGCTGCTTTTCGAGCGAAAGGAGTCGGCCCTCAGCACCTGCTCCATTAGAATACAATGGTGGTTGATCATCCACCCAGGGAATCCCCACTTCATAACGCCCATCAAGGTACCGTCTCGACCTGCTTGCTTTTTCTGCGGCCAGCATTTCCTCTGCGGTCAGCGGCTCACTCTTGTGATCAGCGAGTCCTACAAGTTCATCATCCCACATCTTCCGCATCAATTCATCAGCCTTCAACTCTGGAGTAGGGATAGCATGAAACGTGTAAGTGTGATTTCCTGCACAACACTCACTAACTCCGCCCGGCACCTGTCCAACAACCCATCCATCCATCCCAGCTGTGTCTTAACACCCACAGGGTCCCCTGGTTTGCCTACACGATGCTCAACTGGCAGAAGCAGTTCCTCATAGTAATCACTGCCAATGAGTAGATCGACTTCTCCACGTCCAACTGAATTTGGAATCTCTAAATCCCGAAGATGGTTCAATCTTTTCTTACTCTGGGACCAATCCATTGCTTTCATTTCACATATGCTTGGAGTTGTCCACAGAAGAACTTCCCTCTTGGTTGCACCATCCACTTCCGGTCGTTGTCGTCCTCTCGTTTTCCGCGTCGTCCATGCGTAAGTTCCCTATTCTTGGTTTTCACATGACGTCATAAAAAACTGAAATTCATAACTAAATACAATTTTGGGTTTTCATCTTCATCACATAAAAGAAAATCTAAATTTCCATCGGCTTGTTTGTTTTCAGTAGGATAGCATTCTTTGTTTTGAAAATAGAGCAGTTTGAATTTTAGATTTTTGCGCAGTGCGTGACAGAAGGATTGCAGCTCTAAAAATGTCACGTACATGAAAACATCGATTCGCCTCGTGTTTTTTTTAGGTCTGATCGGCTAACATGTAATAGAAGCGTTAATGTCAATGTGTGAAAGTTCAGCAGAGAGAAGAAAGGCTTTGAAATAGCCAAGGCAAACTCCAGATGTTTTTGCTGGTTTCCGGCCGCCATGTTGGTGCCCATCAGACGGGGCACCAACATGGCGTCCCATTCTAAACTCTGTAATTTTCCGGGGTACATTTTCTCGAATAACTCGATTAGGAGATATCGCCCAGCCCTGTGGCTTTCACACGTTGTTTATGTATCACTCTTCTACAACATATCAATTTCTTGACTTTATCTATTGACTGGTTGAGGATTTTATTTTTTCACTTGCGTGACGATGTGTGAGGTGAAAACCACCTATTAGTGTGTCGACGACGAGGTTTTCAGTATATCATGATCATTTCATGCACGTTTTAACGAGAATTTAGCATCGAATTTTTCATTAACCCGCACTGGGGTTATTTCTGTACTCTTACCTTCTGAGTAACAAAACAATCCAGTTTACAAATTAATAAACATTAACATTTCTTTTTTTTTTGATAAACAACTCGCAAGCTACACTGTTGCTCGCCTGCACGTCACGAATTATGAGATCAGAACCGATTCACAAACAATTGACATCTGGAGCCCGTGAATGTTTCCAAACATCACATATTGGGCCCTAAAACTTATCAGACTGACTGAAGACAGCCATTCAATGTTTTTCGATCCCAGATTTCTTTCCTATTCTGCTCTAAAACAATATAGTTATTCCGGTCAATTAGCCTACGAAATATGTGCAACAAATTACTTTGCATACCATTTCGATGTCGCAGGAAAAGTAGTGCAAATCAAACTTTACAGCTCCTTCATCTTGTCAAAAAAAAAGCGGTCGATCAGTAAAATGGAGAAAAACGTGTGACTTTGTTCCTGCCGTGTTGTTCTGAGCGTTCGTTTTTAGCAGCGACGGCTCAAATCAATGAGCCAGTGTGACACTGAACAACTGTAACTGTATTGTCACTGAACAACTGTAACTCGATATTCTCTTCGTTGATGTGGGTAACGCGCAAGTGATCCTGGCCAAGCATTTCGGTATGGAATCCTGCGCGTACAGAGCACTTAGCTTTTAGAAACTGTAAATAGTGAACATTACTGCTTGTGGGCCAAGCTACGACTACCCTGGTGATGAAAACCTTGTCAGGCTAAAAGACTGTACAAGAGATGAGAGAGCCCATCTTGCCAGCTTTGTTTTTTTTTTGTTTTTTTCTTTTCGTGAAAAAAAATTCAAGTATTATTGTCATTTGATTTTTTAACTAACAGTTATACAGACCCTGGAACATCGATTTTTTTCGCAAAAAAAAAAAAACAAACACCCATAACCACCATCCTCACAATTAAAAATATGAAATCTGTATATTTGAGAGCATAGAAGTGAATTCCCCACCGCCCTACCCCCTTCCCCTAGCTATAAGCGTCAATAATATTGTGGTTATTGTTTGCTTTCCTAAATCGTTTTCTCGCTGCTCTTGCCAGTTTTTTTCAACTCCGTGAAAAAATAATAACAGGAAATCTGAAATTGGAAAATGTATAGGCGAAATACGGCCCTCACCCGCACGTGCTAGTAATAAGGTAGTTACAGCCCTCACCCGCTTGCGCTAGTAATAAGTTAGTTTTCGTGGCCATCATCAGACAGACCAAGGCTGGCAAGATTCCTATCTTCTCGGAAATTGAAAGAAACTGGCAGGAACAACGAGAAAACCGGTTTAGGAAAGTAAACAATAACCACAATTGACGCTTATCGCCAGGGGGGATGGGGATGAGGGTGGGGGAGGTCGGGTTGGTCGGTTGGGAATTCACTACTCTGATACCCTCAAAGTTACAAATTTTTTTTTTAATTGTGGGGATAGTGGTTATGGATAGATTTTTTTTTTTTTTGCAAAAAATCGACGTTCCAGGATCTGCATTACTATAGGTCAAAAAACCAAAAACTGACACTAATACTTAAACATCAAGTTTTTTCGCGTAAAAAACCAAAGCTGGAAAGGTGGGCTCTCAGATCTCTTATACAGTCTTTAAGCTTGACAAGGTCATCATCACCAGGGTAGTCATGGCTTGGCCCACAAGCAGTTCTTTTCTAAAAGCGCCCTGAACGCGCGCAAGTGCCTGGCCAGGATCACGTGCGCATTACCCACATCAACGAAGTGAACTCGAGTAACAGTTGTTTTGTCACACTGGCTTATTGAGTTGAGCCGTCGCTGCTAAAAACGAACGCTCAAAACAACACGGCAGAAACAAGGTCACACGTTTTTCTCCATTTTACTGATCGACTGCTTCATTTAAGAAGATAAAGAAGCTGTAAACACTTTTATTTTAATGAAAATAGGCATTAGTTTTGAGGCCATTTTGAGTAGCGTACACAAATCTGCATGCTTTAGAAAGCAGCCAGCGAGTTTGGAATGTTTATTGTATTAATGTTCTTGTGAGATGGTTGGTCTAGGTTTATGTAAAGTTTCAAGTTCATTGGGTTATTTTACACCGTGAACGGGGCTTCGTCCTTTGACCTAAATTTTCGCGGTTTTCATCGGCCTGTGACCGCACCTAGACCGCATTTCAAACTCTCGCAATTTTCTCAAAAAATAAAATACCTTGGAACTTTAAAATATGATTTTCGAAAAAAGTTAATCCAAGGGTATCTTCAGGCGAAATATCAGAAATTCGACCAAGGGGTCGCTGAAATGCAGTTCTCGATTCTTACTGGCAGCCGCTCTTAATACTCTACGGATTTTATATTATTAATATTCGCAAATTTACTTAGAAGTCTTTAACTGAAACAAACAAACAAACAAACAAACAAAAAGTTTTCAGGTTCCATCGCTGACCTTATATTTTTGGGACTGGTTTAGAAATGTCAGCTTGGTTTTCATTCGTTTTAGAGTTACTCTGAACACAGGGATTTTAAAACTATATATAATAGGATTGACGAGAGATCTTGGATACACGTAACAAACCAAAAATGTGAAATAGGGTATAATAAATCAATTCTTTATACAAATAAGTGATGCAGAAAGACACGAGGCTAGGAAGCCAAAATATAAGAGATGCAGCTGTTACAATAAACAGAGTCTTGGAGAGTTTAGTGCTTTGTTCCGTACTTTTCCTGCAATGTGCTGAGTTGAGAGCAGGAACTTTTTGGTTAAGTTTTAGTAGTATTGCAAGATAAGACACGCAGATGGAAAACAAGGATACAGCTACGATACAGCAGAAAGCTACCACATAATATTGGAATTCCAATAACAGGTTGTATAGAACAAGCAAATACATTGCACCCAGAGTTATTCCAGCGACCCAAACGAGAACAACACTGTGGATGTAACCTTTAATGCTTGCTACTCGATGGCGGTGGGGCCAAATCATAGCGAACGCTCGTTCCACAGCAATGATTGCAAGAAAGAACACAGACACACTCGAAAACATTGCTTGAAATAAGACTGAAGTCATAACTTCATGCGTCAGCGTTTTGTTGGCCATAGCATCGAGGAAACCAGTATTTCGTTGAACTTGTAATAATGTTGCCGTTAATATTAAATCTGAGACTCCGACAAAAAGATCTGCAACAGCCAAGTTGATGAGAAGAAGAGAAGTTCGTTTTAGCTTGTTTCGGTGAATCCAGAAAACACATATTGTAAGACTATTCCCCATGCAAACAATTAGAGATTGGAGAGTACCGACGCACTCAACTACAATAGCAGCGGTTAGATTAGACATAGCTTGCGACTAACACTGTGGCATATGCGTAAACATTGAAACGTTTTTTTGCTGATGTTGTGTAGTTAATGAAGTCTGCAAAGTGAACAACGATTAGAGGGACTTTGTCGAAGATGACAAGAATGTGAAATCAGGTATGACGGGTCGCTATCCAACGACGTCTGCTTTCCGCCTCCTTGTTTTCCGCCTCCTGTCTTGTTTTAAAGATCCTTGTAAAGCGAAAAATAAACAGTGGGGAGCTTTCATAGAGGGGTAAATAACTTTCAATAATATCCTGACAATGAAATATTATTAATTTTTAAATAAAACAAAGGTTTGAACACATTCAGCTATTTTACGGAACATGAAAGTAAATTTTCATTGGCATCATGCCAGCATGCACAACTTGATTCATTTTAAAAATTTCACATTAGGAACATATATCCGGCCAGTTGTGAGCCACTGTCAAAATGAAAACGTTTTTTAACTTATATTTAATTTAGAAAATGTTTATTGAGAATGTCGAGGTTAATAAGTGTTTATTTTCATACTTTCAATTAATACAGATAATGACGATTTCTATATGTAAATGATGTCCTTTTATATTCTCCACCATGGATCAAATTATTTCTCTTACCAGGTGCAGGTGTGATTAAAATTTGACTGCAGAATGCTTTTGACAGTTCAATTAACCTTTAATATAACAACAAAGTACACCGCCTTTTAAACGCTTTTCTGGAAGGACTAAGCTAACTAAAGTGCCAGTAGCATAATTATTTTATCATTGTCATCGTCAACTTCATTATCACGAAAGGTGCAGATCAGACGTCATACCCACAGCACTGCGGGCTTGATGATGGAATGGAGTCTGATTCGGCAGATGTGAATTAGCGGGCACGACATTAGAGTGACTTCCACTGGTAAGCCGAATCTCTCAGACGCCAAACTTAATGCATGGACTCCTAAAAGTTTATCATTCGATATAGCAAGGTTAGTGATTGGCTTAGGCGTTGTGGAGTGGCCGTCAAGCTGAAAGTCGTGAGCGTGCACAACAAACAATTTGGCCGAATTTGGTTAGACACAAGTACACCTTAGAATCACACGTCACTCGAAAGTCGCATCAAAGCTCGACTTTATTGCACTCACCTTCTGGATAAATTTGTGGCACAAAGGTCCAAAATAATTGAATTCAATTGGTTCGGCACAAGAGAGTTACTGAGTCTAAACTGCGCCTTGGTATCCTACCGAAGCACGCAAGAGAAGGAAAAACGTTTGAGATAGACCTTCAAGTTAACTGCAAGCTATGTCTAAAACAGCTATTATTGCAGTTTGGTGCGTTGCTGTTTCCCAGTCTCTGATCATTTGGATTGGGAATGGTTTTACAATATTTGTTTTTTGGATTCATCGTAAAAGACTAAAACGAACCTCCATTGTTCTCATCAACTTGGCTGTAGCAGATCTCCTCGTTGGGTTTTCAGATCTATTAGACAGTGCTGCGTTTGATCTTCCGAAACAACTTGGACGAGTCATTGTCAACCAAGAAATTCATCATCGTATTTCAAACTCGCTTCAATTTTCATTTTCTGTTACGTCTATATTATTTCTGGCTCTTATTTCCTTAGAATGAGCGTTCGCCTTAATTCAACCGCTCCGTTATAGAACAACAAGCACAAAAGCTTTCATCTACAGTGTCTTTATTGTGTGGCTCGCTGGCATAGCTATGAGTGCATCACATTTCTTTTTAGATCTTCTTTTTTACGCAGTATTATGTTTTATTCTCTTCACTTTATCCTTGGTTTCCATCTGCGTGTCTTATCTTGCAATACGACTAAAACTTAACAACAAAGGTCCTGTTGTCAACTCGGCACATAACAGGAAAAGTGCGGAGCAGAACAAAAAACTCTCCAAGACTCTGTTTATTGTGGTAGGTGCATCTCTGCTATTTTGGCTTCCTAGCCTTGTGCTTTACAGCGTTCATTACTTTTATCAAGAAATCCTTAATTATACCAGCCATCAGATTGTTTTAATGTTACATATGACCAATTCTCACGTCAATCCTATTATTTATAGTTTTAGAATGCCTGTGTTCAGAGAAACGTTAAAACGAATGAAAGCCAAACTGAGGATTTCAAATAAGTCCAAGAGATATACCGTTAATGATAGGAAGTGAGAGATTTATAAAGGAAAGGAAGGCACAATTGGAAACAAGTCTAAAATTAAGTTCACTTCAAGTTTTATTCAATCTCTACTGAACTCGAGAGAACGCCGGATCTTTAACTGTAATCAAATCAGCACTTTTTGGTGCTTGTATATTTGTAAATTGTTTTTTACTTTAAGGAAGTCCATTCATTAAAGGAATTACAAAACAGTACGGACGTCGTTTTTGTGTTCTTATAAATACCAACATCGATAATCAATATTCCGTAAAAGTAAACAAAGCTTCCTAGTTCACCTTGGCTGCATTTGATAACATTGTTTAATTTTGTTTATATTTCGGATGCGTTCATTCAACTTTAATCTTTCATGTTCAATTTTTGATCACATAAAATAATAACTTTTTGCAAATTAAAGTGGAGCATGACCTGCTAGCTGCATTTGAATGGAAACCTCTTTTTTATTTTCCCCGGTCAATGTGCTTATCCTTTTTCTTATTCTTAATTAAAATTTTGACCTCTAGGAAAATATTGTCGCTCCGATTCCCTGTTGTGCCACCCTTCACATGATTAATCACATTCTCAGTTGACTTAGTTATTGGAAAACCACAAGAAGCTTTTACCGTAACTTGATGTATATTAAGTTTATTTTTAAAGAAAAGACATTATCTTAGAAAAGAACTGGGAAGTCTTTTAGAAGCTTGGAAGCATTGCACTGAACGAATGTTTTTTGCTGTGTTTACACTAGTGCCACTTCTTCTCCATAGGCTGCATTGACTTCATGGAAAGACAGTGGTTTTGTCTCAAACCAGTTGTTTTTTGAAAGAAAAATACCAACAATCGTTGTTAGGGTATGAAGTCTGTTTAGTGCATAGAAGTTAACTGGTGAGGTATTAGGGTCGAAAAATTTCTGACAAAAACACGAATGCTTAGTCACGTGATCAAATTATCAAATGTCAGCCAACAGTCTAGTAGACATTGAACTTGACTTAAGCCCTTGCTAGAATAAGAAAATGAGTTTAAGAAAGCAATCAAAAGAATGAAGCCTTGAATTCCCTGAACACTTGAATTAAAACAAAGCAGAAAGGATGGGGTATGGATCTTTTCAAAACGAGAGGCAGCTATAAATGTGTGGTAACTTATTCAACATTTTATTTTCGGGTTGAACTGACTCCGTTCAGTGTTGGTTTGAGTTCTAACGAAATTAGTAAAAACAGATTACAAGTAATAAGGACTGACTCGTAATGAGAAATGATAGTTTCTCAATTTGTTTTTTAGGACTTTGAACTGGTGGTGAAGTAATTTACATTTTCCAATATTTTTGGCTACAAAATTTCTGTGTTTGGTCAAAACAAAGGAAAACATGAAAGGACTGAACCTCTATCCGAGCCATTTTCGCTTCACGGCGTGACAGGACTTTGGTGCAACTGAAAGGTTTGCCTGGTTATTTACATAGATGAGAAATAACATCTGGCCTAAGATGGACCACTGTTTTCCGTCGTCTAGTAGGGAACCCACGTGGTCCAAAACTTCCAAAAGGTTGGAGGTGCATGATTTCCCTCTAATGAATCCATGTTGACAATCTCCTTGACTTTGGATATCAGTGACGGTAAGGAGATGGGCCTGTAATTCTCTGTGCACTCGGCTTCATCTTTTTTTAAAAACAGGAACAACGTAAGCTTTCTTCCAGTTCGGTGGGAAAGGTTCAGTGCTTAATGACTTGTTAAACAGCTTACAAAGAGATGGTGCAATTACAGAGGCTGTTTCCTCAAGAAGTTTTGCTGGGATTTTATCAGGTCCTGTGGCTTTCGTGACATCAAGGGCTTCGAGCAGGGATTGGACTTCGCTAACCGTGAGCGTTAATTCCGACATATCAGGAGAGGCTGGTGTATTGACAGCGCTTCCAGATGAAAGGGGGAGGGGGTGTCATGGGCAGAAACTGATGCAAAGTAGGCGTTAAACAGATTGGGTATTTCCCGAGGATTTTCAGCTGAAGATGTTAACTGCGTAAGATTACCTGGGTCAGCGAATTCACTGGCTGATATTGGCGTTGAGACTCGATCAGTGATTGTTTGCGATTTGAAATTAAGCTTCAATATATACAAAAAACGCTTTAGGGTTGTGTTGTGGTCGGACTCGACGGAACCAAGAAACTCATCACGACTGTTCCGCAGCATGCGCTTAACTGTTCTGCGCAAGTTTTTTTAAGGGCCCTTAGGTGGCTCGAGGGAGATAATTTCAGCTTTTCTCTTATAGATTCTTTTTCTTGACCAGTATGGCACCAGACATTTAAAGTATGGGATTCCGTCCTTTTAGACTCTTGGTCTTTATATATCTAGTTAGAGACTGCTGCAAGAAGGGTGTCTTTCCATTGATGTCAGTCAGTATTTTTATCGTCATTGGCTATGATCGAAGAGAGGTTAATTGCTGACAGCAGACCCTCAAAGTCGCCTTTTGCATAATCGTAGACAAATATCAGGGTTTTTGGTAGACCTTGGTGGGGCTTTTCTAAAAGAGTTAAAATGAAAAATAATGACGCCGTATCTTTTGGAAACATTCAGTGTCGGTTACATTGACAGTGCGTTTTTTGTTGAGTTGTGTCAAGAGGTGGTCGTGAAAGGTTTCAATAAAGGCTAGTTCGTTAACATCCGATGCGCTGTCAATGGAGCCCCAGAGGACGTTTGGCAAATTAAAGTCACCTGAAATTACCATATTGTCGAACTGGTCACAAACTTCATGCAGAAAATCATCGAATACATTCATCCAACTTGGGTCTTCACTGCTCAAGCATGTTAAGGCATGGCTCAAGGCCATATCTGGGTAAAAAACAGAATCAATCATAACTCTGCAGAAATTTACTGAAAGACCACCAAACTTGGCAGCGAAACAGAAATTGATGACCTTAACTCACTTCTAACATCGAGTCTTGAAAATAGATGTCACGTGACCGGTTATGTTTGTTTCTTTGCCCAAACAGAAAATAGAAAATGGGGTGCCGAGTTTACATATGATGGATATCGATTAGAAGGTTTCTCTTACCCTCTGGTTATGCTTTAAATGAATCTGTCCTGAATGGTTGACCTCAACATTTAGTAAACGGGTTATTTAACAAAACAGGTCACGTGACTTATTAAACTTCCTAATAATATTTTAATAAAACCAAAACCCATTCCATTCAGGACAGATTCACTTACTATACAATAGAAGCTACAACCGCACATTCTAAGCTTCGAGTCACAATGAACCATTCTTACCCCATCTGACAATTAGTTTTGAGCGCAATTGTGACGTCATCAAACACGTGACCACTATTCTTATGCCTTAAGGAATTTAAGGTCGCTGTAATACGTCGATTACAAACTTATGGCTACTCTGGGGATTTACATTGATTTCAAAGATAGGTAGTTCCAAATTCGCGGGGGGTCTTAAGTAAAGAATAAGCCATGCCTTAACATGCTTGAGTGGGTTGCCTATAGCAAAAACGGAATAAAATTCTTTGACCAATAAGCGTAGTAATTTTTTCAAAAATGATCTCAAGCTGTTGCAGCTCGGCTTCCGCTTCAGGCTTAAAGCTTTGACAGCTTTGAAGGAGGCTGTTTTGATTGCGATAAGAACTCCACCACCACTGACCTCGACGAGACCGATCGCTCCTAAATATTGTAAAGCCGGAATGGAATATTTCAGAGTTTCTGTTATTTTGGTTCCTGGAAACGGTGGAGGTTACGCACGGATTGCCAGTTTACTGTGCTGTCTTGTGATACCTTTTTTAAGCTTCTGGCATTCGTCACGAGGCAATTAATCTTTTTTTAAACATCAGTCGAAGCAGAAACCGGTCGAGGGTAAGGATTAATGTCACCAGACATCAAGAGGCGAAAGGTAGCATTTGTGTTGTGTAGTAACAAACATGGCACATTTACATTACATGGCGCAGTAATAAGTGTTGACTTAATAGCCAAAACAGAAAAATAGCAACGGCTTTCAAAGAGCTCTTCGAGTGACGACCTGATTCCCTTGACAATGTCAACAGACCATCGAAGGAGCAATCGTTTTCAGGAAAAAAAATTGTAGGTATGAAATAAGGTGAAAGGAGTCCAAGGCTAGCGGTACCACCAAGACTACAACTGCGTTTGACGTTTCACCACAAGTCATCCTTCTGTCATTATATCGTTTTAGTCCGTGCGCATGCTCAAACCTCAAAACGTACCTCATGGAAGACGAAATGACTACATTGTCATATATATCTCAGTTTAAGTCAGTTAGGTGGAAATGAGGTGCCAACGAAAGGGATCTGTCTCATATGATCTAGGGGCCGACTTTTCTCTCCCTCACTGTCTTGTCGGGGACAAATTATCGGAAAGCAGCGAAGAACCATCTCTAGCTGGCATAAACGAACCGCGGGCTGAAATCTCGTGGTGCATCGTCATGGTACAAGGTTCCGGCAAAGTGTTCAGAGGTACCGCTGTCGGCTGTATTTTTCTCTCTTTTTCAGCCATTTTGATATTAAGGCTGGCATGTCGCCTGAAGACATCGTAGGGAAAGAAGCGTTTCATTCATGTCCCTTGTCATGTCCTTGTAAAATTGTCGACGGGTATTGTGTACAATTTATAGCCTTTAAGCCAATTCTTCACATAAAACACGTCTCCTGAAAATATAACATCGATAAATACATTTACGTGCAGGGAGGATTGCAACCCCTAGGTGTCCAAGATGAAGGGCCTGTTTCACAGGAAATTCCTCCGCGAATCTGAGGAGATTTTCGGGAAAACGTCAGGGAATAATTACGGCACAGCAGGATTAAAACTCGGGAAATTCGAAATCTTTTCCGTGAATGTTACCGAAAAATTTGGAGGATATTCCAAATAATAATCGAGAAAAGTCGATAGAAATTAGCTAATTTTATCGATAGTCGATAAAAATCGAAATGTGAGTAATAGATAGTTATCGATATTTCAATTATCAGTATATTTTTCCGAGTATGCCTGTGTTACTTACTGAATAATACATCAGTCTCAATATCGATTTTACCGAAAAGATATTTGATTTAAGATAATGACACAAAGTATATCTCAAATTGTACCGACATAGTTGAAAAACAAAATGATGACAACTTGCGTAACCAGTTTTGACACGTTTACTGCTACGGGCACAAGTCTACATTACAATAGCTAACCGTTAAAGTTCTGTAAAAAAAATCAAATGCATCACTCGGGTAACAGCCAGAATAGACTCAATATTCTGGACTGTTTCCTGTTTACTACGACGAAAATTGCTGTTTTTCTTTGCGGCTTTTTTCAACGTCAATTCAGTCAATATGTCTATAATAATACAACGCATTTGTATTTACAGCGATGGAAAAGAGATAAGTCGGGAAATGCCCTGCCCAATAACGCGAAAAATCTGTCCGCCATTCACCGCTCGGTTCGCATTAGAGAAGCCTGCGATACTTTATAAGCGGTCTTCCTGCAAGAATTGGCTCGTGACGTCATATACGCATCAGTTCATGAAGTTTGACAGTGCGAGTTAATCAATCAAGAAGAGAAATTAAGATGTCGTTGTCGTCCCTGGAGGGAGGTATATTTGATTCTAGCACACCTATTACATGAGGGTGTTGTTAAATAATACTAGCAGTGTATAGTTACTAATACAACAGTGGATCTGACTATCAATAATAACGGTTAACTTCCAATGAAATAAGACAAAGGATTCAGCACGCTAAGCACAGAATGAAAATACATTATATTTCAGGAAATCCTGCTCCGTGTATTAATTGCAAAAGAAACTTTTCAACAAAATCCAATACTGAGGGACTTTACAAAGACTAAAAGGGAGAAATGACTAAGAGAAGTTTTCAGCTGAGTGACGAAAGTAATTCGCGTTTGCTTTCGTTTTGCTTTATTACGCTCTGTGATTGGTTAAGACTGAACTCGTGCTACTTTCTCAGCCAAGGAGAATCAAAACCAAAACCAATCATGATTTGCGCATGCTTGCAGGTGTTTTACCGCCCTTCGCGCCGGTTACATATATTTGCTAAGGATTTTGATTGGGTGATTGTGTTGTTTTCGTCTGCCGTGATTCCCAGAGTACTTTTCACTTTGGTTTTAATTTTGTCTTTACGACACTCAGACTTTTCAGTGATATGAGAGTACTTCCCTTTAGAATATTTAATGGCACTTGAACGGACTCGAATTTTATAAAGGAAGCGACTTGTAAACTTTAATAATGATTGGAGGAAAAGGAAAACGAATTCATTTCTCCAAAATACACTATTTGAATATTGTGTAATACTCGGTATTCTATTGAGTTGAATTTAGATTTCCCTTGATTCCCGACATCAGATCATGATCACTTGTTAATACTCTACGGATTTTGTATGATTAATATTGGCTTATTCACCTAAAAGTCCTTACCGCTGCGTTTCTTTAACTGAAACAAACAAAAACAAACAAACAAACAAACAAACAAACAAACAAACACAAAAAGACTTTCAGGTTCCATCGCTGACCTTATACTTTTTGGACTGGTTTAGAAGTGTCAGCTTTGTTTTCATTCGTTTTAGAGTTTCTCTGAACACAGGCATTCTAAAACTATATATAATAGGATTGACGAGAGAATTAGTTACATGAAACAAACCAAAAATGTTAAATAGGGTATCAGAAATCAATTGTTTATACAAATAAGTGATGCAGTAAGACACAAGGCTAGGAAGCCAAAATATAAGAGATGCAGCTGTTACAATAAACAGAGTCTTGGAGAGTTTAGTGCTTTGTTCCGCACTTTTCCTGTTATGTGCTGTATTGATAGCAGGACCTTTGTTGCTAAGTTTTAGTCGTATTGCAATATAAAACACGCAGATGGAAACCAAGGATACAGCTATGATGCAGTAGTAAGCTGCCACATAAGATCGGAATTCCCAAAGGTCGAATAAAACAAGCAAATACACTGCACCCAGAGTTATTCCAGCGACCCAAGCGATAATAACACTGTGGATGTAACCTTTAATGCTTGCTACTCGATGGCGGAGCGGCCAAATCATAGCGAACGCTCGTTCCATAGCAATGGTTGCAAGAAAGAACACAGACACACTCGAAAACATAGCTTGAAATAAGACTGAAGTCATAACTTCATGCATCAGCGTTTTGTTGGCCATGGCATCGGATAACCCAGTATATCGTTGAACTTGTAATAATGTTCCCATCAATAGTAAATCTGTGACTCCGACAAAAAGATCTGCAACAGCCAAGTTGATGAGAAGAAGAGAAGTTCGTTTTAGCTTGTTTCGGTGAATCCAGAAAACATATATTGTAAGACTATTCCCGATGCAAACGATTAGAGATTGGAGAGTACCAACGCCCACAACTATAACAGCAGCGGTTTGATTAGACATAGCTTGCGACTAACACTGCGGAATATCCTTAAACATGGAAAGGTTTTTTCTGATGTTGTGTACCTAATGATGTCTGTAAAGTGAACAACGATTAGAAGGACTTTGTCGAAGATGACAAGAATGTGAAATCAGGTATGACCTCGCTACCAAAGATGTCTGCTTTCCGCCTCTTTGTTTTAAAGATCCTTGTAAAACGAAAAAATAAACAGTGGGTAGCTTTCACAGAGGGTTCAATAACTTCCAATAGTACTCTGACAATAAAATATTATTAATTTTAAAATAAGACAAAGGTTGACCGGAATATGAGAGGAAATTTTCATTTACATATGTATTATTTGATTCATTTTAAAAATTTGACCTTTAGGAACATATATATCCGGCCAGTTATGAGCAACTGTCAAGATGAAAGGATTTTTAAGTAATATTTGCTTCTGAAAATGTTGATTGAGAAAGCCAAAATTAATGTGTTTATTTTCATACTTTTAATTAATACAGATAATGAAAAGTACGCCGATATCCAAGTAAAATTTCCTTTTATATTCTCCACGGTGGATCAAATTATTTCTCTTATCAGGTGTGATTAAAATTTGACTGCAGAATGCTTTTGGCAATTCGAATCACTTTTGTCACAAAAACTGGGTACACTGCCTTTTAAACTCTTTTCCTGAAAGAAATAAGCTTACTAAAGTGCCAGTAGCTTAATTATTTTTTTCATTGTTATCTTCAACTTCATTATCACGAAAGGTGCAGATCAGACGTCATACCCACAGCACTGTGGGCTTGATGATGGAAAGGAGTCTGATTCGGCAGATGTGAATTAGCGGGCACGACATTAGAGTGACTTCCATTGGTAAGCCGTATCTCTCAGACGCCAAACTTAATGCATGTACTTCTAAAAAGGTATTATTCGATATAGCAAGGATATTGATTGGTTTACGTCTTGTGGAGTGGCCGTGAAGCTGAAAGTCGTGAGCGTGCACAACAAACAAAATTGGGCGAATTTGGTTAGACACATGACGCCCTTAATTTGAATCACACGTCACTCCAAAGTCGCATCAAAGCTCGACTCTTTAAAGCAGAAAGACACCTTCTCGGTAATTTTGTGGCACCAAGGTCCAACATAATTGAATACAATTTGGTTCGGCGCAAGAGAGCTACTGCGTCTAAGCCGCGCTTTGGTATCCTACTGTAAGTACGCCAGAAAAGGAAAAACGTTTGAAGTAGACCTTCAAGTGAACTGAAGCTATGTCTAAAACAGCTGTTATTGCAGTTTTGTGCATTACTGTTTTCCAGTGTCTGATCATTATTATTGGAAATAGTTTTACCATATTTATTTTTTGGATTCATCGAAAAAGGCTAAAACGAACCTCCATTGTTCTCATCAACTTGGCTGTAGCAGATCTCCTTCTTGGGTTTTCAGATCTATTAGATAGTACTGCGTCTGATCTTCCGAAAAAACTTGGACGAGTCGTTGACAACCGAGAAATTCATCATCGTATTTTAAACTCGCTTCAACTTGTGTTTTCGGTTACGTCTATATTATTTCTGGTTCTTATTTCCTTAGAACGAGCGTTCGCCTTAATTCAACCGCTCCGTCATAGAACAACAAGCACAAAAGCTTACATCTACAGTGTCTTTATTGTGTGGCTCGCTGGCATAGCTATGAGTGCATCCCGTTTGGCTTTAGATTTCCTTTATTACGCTGTATTATGTCTTATTATCTTCACTTTATCCTTGGTTTCCATCTGCGTGTCTTATCTTGTAATACGACTTAAACTTAACAACAAAGGTCCTGTTGTCAACTCGGCACATAACAGGAAAAGTGTGGAACAAAACACAAAACTCTCCAAGACTCTGTTTATTGTGGTAGGTGCATCTCTGCTATTTTGGCTTCCTAGCCTTGTGCTTTACAGCGTTCATCACTTTTATCAAGAAATACTTTCTTATTCCGGCCGTCAGATTGTTTTAATGTTACGTATGAACAATTTTCTCGTCAATCCTATTATTTATAGTTTTAGAATGCCTGTGTTCAGAGAAACTTTAAAACGAATGAAAGCCAAGCTAAGGATTTCAAACAAGTCCAAGAAATATACCGTTACTGATAGGACCTGAGAGATTTATAAAGGAAAGGAAGGCACAATTGGAAACAAGTCTAAAATTAAGTCCACTTCAAGTTTTATTCAATCTTATTCAATCTCTACTGAACTCAAGAGAACACTGGATTTTTAACTAATCAAATCAGCACTTTTTGGTGCTTGTAAATTTGTAAATTGTAAATTAATTATATTTTACTTTAAGGAAGTCTATTCCTTAAAGGAATTATAAAACAGTACGGAAGCAGCTTTTTCCTTCATTAATACTAACATCGATAATCAATATTCTGTAAAAGAAAACAAAACTCCTTAGTTCACCCTGGCTGGCATTTGATAACATTGTTTAATTTTGTTTACATTGGGCTGCGTTCATAAAATCCGACTTTCATCTTTCAACTTCAACTTCTTTGATTACATAAAATAATTACTTTTTGCAAATTGAAGTGGACCATGAGACGTACATTTGAATGGAAATTATTTTCCACTCAGTGCGCTTACCCTTTCAGTTCTTTTTCATAATGAAAATTTGACCGCTAAGAAAATAATTGTCACTTCGATTTCCTGTTGTGTCACCCTTCACATGCTCAGTTGACTTAGTTATTGAAAAACCACAAAAAGCTATTTCGGTAACTTGATGCATATTAAGTTTATTTTAAAGAAAAGACATTATCTTAGAAAAGAACTGGGAAGTCTGTTGGAAGCTTGCCCTGAACGAATGATTTTTGCTGTGTTTACAGTTTTGCTACTCCTTCTCCAAAGGCTGCATTAACTTCATGGAAAAACAGTGGTTTTGTCTCAAACCAGCTGTTTTTTGTAAGAACAATACTAACAATCGTTGTTATGGTATGAAGTCTGTTTATTGGTTTGAAGTTAACTGGTGAGGTATTAGGGTCGAAAAAGTTCTTAAAAAATTATCAAATGTCAGCTAACAGTATAGTGCACATTGAAATTGCCTTAAGCCCTTGCTAGAAAAAAAAAATGAGGTTGAGAAAGCAATCAAAAGAATGAAGCCTTGAATTCCTTGGACACTTAAATTAAAACAAAGCAGAAAGGATGGGGTATGGATTTTTTTTTTAAAACGAGAGATAGCTGTAAATGTGTGGTAACTTATTCAACATTTTATTTTCGGGTTGGACTGACTCCGTTCAGTGTTGGTTTGAGTTCTAACGAAATTAGTAAAAACAGATTACAAGTAATAAGGACTGACTCGTAATGAGAAATGATAGTTTCTCAAGTTGTTTTTTAGGGCTTTGAACTGGTGGTGGAGTAATTTACGTTTGTCATTTTTTTGGCTACAAAATTTCTGTGTTTGGTCAAAATAAAGCAAAACATGAAAGGGCTGAAAGACTTCGGTACAACTGAAAGGTTTTGTTACGCCTGTACAATAGAGCTTTTAGGACCATTTAGGTTGAGTACAGTGTGCGCAAGACTGGCCTCACCCTTTTTTAGCTCGAGGTTTGTCTGCCATGGCCCAGCAAGATTGAAAGGCAAAAGTGGGTTGTTGGAGTTTTATGACGGAGTTTCCCTCTCCTATCAACTTGAAGTAAGACCGGCAAAATTCAACCTAAAACGCAGGGAATATGACGAGAGCGATCCCTTCTAAAACGAAATCTCCTGACTTGCTCCCCCCCCCCCCCTTCTTTTTCTATGCTTGATACTAATAAGGTATTTGCTACAAGATATGTCTGATTGGCATAGTTCGAGGCAAAGGAAACGCATTCAGTGAGTCCCCTACCAATACGGCTTTGGGATCCTGCTCCCTACTACTACTGGATAGTCTAACGGTAAAAGGCACGATTTGTGGTTCCAACATTGGTTTCCCCGAAGAAAACAGTAATGGAACCGAGAAAAGTCGTCTGTTTACTCCAGCTATCTACTAGATTTAGTTAGTTAGTTCTCTCCGCGCCATGAGGCGCATAAGGATCTACTAGATTTGCACTACAGATTTAAATCTCTGATCCATCATTGTGTCCTTTTTTACCTTAGTGCTGCGTCACAACATTCATTTACACTCTTCACATTCACATTGCAGTCTTATTGATCAGTAATCCTCAGGGCCGGAACGACTCTGATAAATTTTAAATTCACTCGGCTTGGTCTGGCGGTGGGCTTTAAGGTAAGTATTTGCATTTTGCAAGTTACATTCAACTTTTATTATATATTATTATCATTGTACTACGCATCATTTGAAACTTGCCACATTTTTTGATATGTCTCTATATGTTCGGAAATGTTTTCAGTCTATACTAATAGTCATGAGCTGGACAGACAAAAAACGAAAAACTGATTCAAAAAATCTGGGTTGCAGTAGCACTGCCCTTGTTCTTTAACAGAACGACCTGGCAGTTTAGAATGTTTTTGTCTTTCCGTTCTAAGAGGACCTGGCATTTGTTTGTTTGTTTTGTTTCCAAATAAGTCAAATAATAGCTCTTGCGGTTTTTTCTTTGGTAAGTGTGATTGATTTATTTTCGTAAGACGTTTAATACTTTCCTCGTCTTTTCATGGCAAAGGTGCATCGTAACTGCAGATTTTACCATTAGAAACTTAGCTAATCAGAATGCTGGATCATTGGCTTTTTGCCAAGGGTATCAGAGGCCTCGATCACCGGTCAGGCCCTGGAAACTAGCACAGTTTCCGTTCCCAATCTCCCCGACCGATTTTGTCACGATGCTGACTATTCTAGTCACAAAGTCACGCGAAGTTACTTGGACGAAAGGGATCGACTTTCGGCGCTTTTCTATCACCGCCAGTAAATGATCGTGAATGCCAGGTTTTGGGGTTTAAGTAAACTATTTCTGAGGACAGCTGTAGTCAGGCATTTAAGGAGTGGAATTTCAGTGATGCTGCGTAAGGAAGATGTCGCCGCCATGAGGATTGATTACCACACGCCTGTGTTTGACGAGAATTGTCTTGTGGCAAAGGAACCATTCGTACAGTTTGATTCGTGGTTCAAGGAAGCTACAACGGCTCCCGGCATTGGAGAAGCAAATGCTATGGTGCTGACTACCTGTGGAAGGTGAGTTCTGTTCTCATGGTTAAGAAAGAAAACTACCAACTTCGATTGAAAATGTCCATGGGTTGAATATTTCAAGTTTATTATAAAGTTAGTTTACAATTAGATATATTATATAATTGTTATAGCTTCCATTTCACAATTCTAAAACGGTGTAATTAGAGAAAGCTTGTTAGTACGCGTGTTTTATTGCCTGAAATGTAAGCTACCATTTCCATTTACTTATAAAATCAGTCACAGTTTGGCCTCCGGCCGGATGAGAGCTTCAGCTTAATGTTATGTAATCGGTTATGCAATAAATTTTTGTTTTGAATTTTCACAGTCCGATGGAAAACCACAAAACCTAGAAGTTAAAAAAAATAAGTATTACATTGGTCACTAAAGCCTTTTCTGAGACATTAAAATGAAGTTCATTTGTCTGTCGGTCAGTCTGGGTATGCATACATGACGTACTTCCTCTCTATCCTTCAACCAGAGAACAATTTATTCAAGAGCTCAAAAATATAAATTTTTCCTCGGACTGAAATATTCTTTGGTATAATGTTCATGCCATGAATTTTTGATTGAGCATGTGCATTAATTGATAAATTAGCCGTTAAAAAAAAAAATGAACAAGATGCCCCTCTAATGGCATTACACGGAGTGCTTAATTAATGTAGCCCCATTTATTTTCCATTGTATGCTTCGCAGATTTTTAAAAACTATCTTCCCTTTGCAATTGAAATAATTCAATGGTTTTATTCAGAGAGACTGCTTGATATTTTGTCATTGTGTTATTGGGAAACATACCGGAAATCACTCTGCGATAACGATTTTTATCATTGTGTTACTGGGAATCATACCGAAAATAACTCTGCAATAACGTCATGACCCCGCTGAACTGGTCTGGCTTCCTTGGCTTTGAATTATTCGATCTGTTTGTAAAAGTGAAGTTTCTTCGCTGTGAACTCACACAATTTCCACCGTTTCAACTTTCGAGTACTATTATTTCGATTTACCGCGCGAAAAACTTTCGTTTTCTTTCTGAAAATGGCAGATTCGGAGTCCTAAATTCAGACATGTGGCCGCCATTGAACGAAAACAACTTTTCCAAATGATGATTTGCTTTGACGTCACACAAGTAGAGATGAGTGGGTCCCCTCCCTCGTGATATACGCGCGGATAATGGAGTTTGATTGGGCCGCTTTTGTTCAAGACAATCAAAACAATAGATCCCTTCTGGGAGAGGGAAGAATTTAATCTAGTTTTAATGAATAAATCAAATGATGATTTGACGTCACACAGGAAGTGATGAGTGGGTCCCCTCTCTCGTGATATGTGCCTGAAAAATAGATTTTGATTGGGCTGCTTCTGTTGAAGACAATCAGAACAATACATCCCCACTAGGGGAGGACATATTTTAATGCATAAATTAATGTGCACATTTGTGTATACAGTGAAGAAAAAAAGGTATACCCGACCGAAACCTAGACACGTAATAATAAAAGGGCATGCATTTTGCCCACTTAAATGGTGCCACATTTGTTGTGCTAAACAGTCAGTAATCAAATCAAGTCACACATCAGTCAAATTATAGTGCTTTGAAGACAGTCATGCTCTCTTTTTGTTCAACAAACAGGTTAACATGTTGATTTTGATTGAGGATAGTAAAGTTAACTTTCCTTGTGTTGATGTCCTTTACTAATTATGGGTATCTCCGCTTAACAGAGATTGCCGACCAACAGCAAGAGTTGTTTTGCTGAAGGGTTATGATGAAACAGGATTCACCTTTTTCACCAATTATGACAGTAAAAAAGGAGAGCACCTGGTGAGTTTTATTATGATTATTCAGAGGTTTCTTTCAGCAAACTGTGAGCAGAGATCCCCTCAATCTTCCTGATTTTTCTTGGAAGATTGGAGAGATGTCTGCTCTCAGGGTATTCTTCCAGTCTTGTATATATTTGGAGACTGTTGACTCATCAGAATGATGCTTCATCAGGAAAAAATGTCTTCTTTTGAAGTGATAGTCATAGACTTATACTAGCAAATGGGACTGTTGGCTTAGGGTTGGAATTTATAAAGCTAATATATGAGCAGTTTAAAACAGATGTGAAAACTTAGCACTGCAAACTGGTTGATGCTGGTGTGACTACTTTACACTTGAGAAAAAGATAGGTCATGCTATAGCAGGTACTATGAGGGTGGGGAGGTTAAGGGTAGGCAGGTGACCCTGTTTAGATATCATGTGGGCACTTTATTTACGGACATATACAAAACATGGACCCGGGTGCATGGACCACCCATGTGGACCCGGTCCATGGACCACCTCGTGTACCTGGGTTGTGGACCCGGTCCATGGACCACCCCTGAGGACTGGGTCCATGGACCCAAGCCCTGTTGAGGTTGGTTATACAGAGTTGGCCCTCCATCCGATATCTCGAAATGTAAACACTGCTCTTCGCGAGCACCTATGTCCTCATATCAATAGGTTATGTGTGAGCACTCTACAAGTGCAAAGAAAACTAAATATGGATAATTTGCGTAAAAAACTCAATGGTGGTAAAAGCATAGAATCTCAATTAGTAGAAAGTAGAAGGTGAATTACATATTGAACATCATATTTAATCTGTATTTTATACTCAGTCTGCAGTCCATCCTATATTATATTGACAGGTAAAACATGCCTTCAAAAATTTGTTCGTGGTGATCCATGGACCGGGTCCACAATTAAGGTGGGGTGGTCCATGGACCCAGTCTACAGGGGTGGTCCATTGACCAGGTCCACAAGGTGGTCCATGAACCGGGTCCACATGGGTGGTCCATGGACCTGGCTCCATGTTTTGTATACGTCCCTTTATTATATTTACATACATTTCACAAAGAAATGTATGAAAAGTAATGGTTCTAATAATGTGGATAGGAAGATGACCAGGCCATCCTGTCCATCACAAGAGAGTTAAACTAACACTAGTTATTTTTCTTTCAGCAAGAAAACCCTTACGCCTGCTTGTTGTTTTACTGGCATCCTTTGCATCGACAGGTACAATAATAATATTGTAAATGGCTATACTGAAATAAATACATTTAGGCATGACTAACAGAATGATAAATGAAGTATGAAAGTATTAAAATAAGTTGTAACACAGCAAAAGGCAGGGTGATCTCAATCCCCCACCCCCTCCCCAATCACCCGTTCCCTCTTTTCCCATACCACATTGGGGTTGTGAGGTTGCTTGTTGATGTGTATGACCATATTTCCTCTTTTAAGCCCCCTCTCCCTTTTAACCCCCCCCCCCCCCCCCCACCACCCTTGGCTAAATTACCACCTCCTCCCTGTGGTAAGTTCTCACTCACTCCCGGTCCCAATCTGAATAGTGAAGTTTTACATTGTGTGCTGTCTGTTATGGACTTGCCAGAATCATCACACAAATACTGAATGTGCAGTTCCAGAAATAGTCCCTACCCACCCCATGGAAGGTCACCGGAAATTGGTAGGGTGAGGGGGGTCGTAAAAGTCAAAATTTTAGAAGCAATGTTTGAAGCTAAAATGGGATTTCTTGGGGGGATGGGGGGTGCAAAACAAAAAAAAAACTTCCATAGGGGAAGTATGGATATTTTCTGGAACTGCACATTATGGCTTGATGAATAGGTGGAGTAAACAATATGACATGTTTCAGGAAAATTTTTGAATGCTTTTGATATATACAGTACAGCCATGTGTTTCAATATGTAACTACAGCTGTAGTCTCCCATTCTAATAAGCCCTGCAGTCCTGTGAGACCCAAAATTGATAAGCTCCGTGGAGGGCTTGTTTGTGACTGTCTGTCCCAGGAGACTTAACAGTCTGTGTTCTATGGGTTGATCTATGATCAAATGCAACTGCAGTATCTGTTAAATATAATTGTGGCTGTGCAGCACAAATTATCCTGGAATAACAGACTTTGTGACAGTTCCTGCAGGTCAGATACTGGAAGATGTGGGAAACATAGCATAATTATAAAAAATTGAGCTTGTGCCACTTGAGAGTCAGTGCAAAGTTTTTAAAAATCAATTTGTAGTGTTTCACCTTATCTTTGAATGTTTCTGTCAGGTGAGGATAGAAGGACGAGTGGAAAAGCTGTCTGTAAAAGAAAGTGAAGTGTATTTTCATTCCCGTCCTCGACCCAGTCAGATTGGAGCCCTAGTAAGCAACCAGAGCTCAGTTATTGCAGGCAGAGAGGTATGTACTAGAGGTAAAATATACAGGAAATTCTCCTACTGGGCCTTCATAATTTTTCTGACTTATAGCAGGAGTTGGGAGATGTCCAGTTTCAGACCAAAAATCCATCAATACCTGTTAACTAATACCAGAACAGCTCATAAACCATACAAAAAATCTTATCTATATAGCTTATATAGGGAAGTATCCTCTCCAACAAACATAGCTGTGTAGAGCCCATGCAGCTGGTATTTCTACAGTACAAGTGACTTCATGTGGCTGCAAGCAAGTTGGCTACCAACAGCAACACATAAATACCATAATTAAATTTTGTTACTGCATGTACGGTGTGTTTTCTGAAGTCGAGTGTTGCATTATACATATACTTCCCTTTTTTGTTGTTAATCTATCAGGTTTTGGAAGATAAGGAGAGTAAACTTAAAGAAGAATATGCTGATGAAAATAAAGTGATTCCTAAGCCGGGTTACTGGTGGGTATATAGTTAACTGAAATTATTTTTATTAACCAAGTGCGAGAACCATACTGGGAGGATATTGGCCAGAGGTCTTGACAGTACAGACCGAGCATATAAAGGTGCGTACAAAAACGATCGGGGGCCAATATTCTCCCAGTACAGTCCTGAACGAGACGGTTAATAGTAGAGATTTATTACATGACTGAAGAGAACTTGTAATATATTTTACCAATAAAAATGCGGGAAAATGTGAAGGATAAAAGATGACCTGACACTGATTGAGGGCCTACCAGGTGTTTTAGCAGGAAAAGGACTTTTTAAACCAAAAGTTCGGATAAGCCATTACACAGGAATCAGTTTGACTTCACTTTTAATTGAACCAATCAGATTAATTTTTAGTAAAAAATCTATCAAATGTAACAGAAATTGTCAAAAAAGCCAGCTTTCCATTTTCATTCATCTCACTTCTCTCGAAAGTATAAAGCTTTGATTCTACCAAAATCATTTAACAGAGAAAGAATAAGTTAAACAGTGGACAGCTTTAAGGTTTTGTGGTTTTAAACACCTGGAAAATGAATGGTTTGTCTTGCATGTCGAAACTCAAGTAAATGGCAAGAAGCAGCATTAGTAACTCCAAACACGCAAGGGCCAGGCACAAATATATAATAATATTCAATCTTTGTCGTCGCTTTAGGGCTGGGTTATTAACAATTTTAACTGGCCCTGTCATGAACTGGAATGTGCATCCCGATATGGATGAAATATTAACACCAGCAAAGCGGGCTTCGAGGGTGTTTGAGCTTGACAAGTAACTGACAGAGGTCATAACATTCTGAATGTTAGAAACTGATTGGAAGGAACCTTGATAGAAACATCTTACATTGCTGGAGCTTCCAGTTGTTGATTTGTTTCTTTCACTGAGTGCATCAGACATCTGGTGTTGGTGGCATAGCTATACAGATGCCAATTTTTACATGCTTCATATTTTGTGGCCGCTTAACTGCATTACATAGTTTTCAGGAAAATTGGCCTCAAGATTATGTCATAGTCCGTAAATTGATATGGTCTGTGTATAACAAGACCATTGTGCAAGATCAAAAATAGTTACCATAATAGTAGAACTTTAGTCTTCCCTTATTTAACCCCCAAAAAATATTTGACAATTTATTTTGTCTACACATTTTGCATAAATTGCAGTTGCCAATGAAGGCATTAATTCACTCAGACTCATTTGTTTGTCATTTCAAAAAACATGTCCATTTTTTTCAGGGGTGGTTTCAAAGTAATTCCTGATCAAGTGGAATTCTGGCAGGGGCATTCCAACAGACTTCATGACAGGCTACTCTTCCGCAAACCTGGAGAAGATGAAATTCTTGATAAGACTTTAACAAAGAAAGGCACAAATGGATGGGTCTACGAAAGACTAGCACCATAACTTATCATAAAAATGTTTGGAAAAACATTGCAAAAATCAAAATTGGCAATATTATTGTTGTCATTATAACTTAAAACTATTTATAGATCCAAATGTAAAGGCCGTTATGTTGATGGAGTTGTGTTCACCAAACTGTACTAAAATATTCTTGATCATAAGTTGGTTTTCAAGGATTGAGAATACTTTATTGGGAAACGTTGAAGGCCACATTGTATGCCCTATTGAATGTGGCTAATTTGGCTTGGTAGGAAGTATAGAGGTTATATCAGGAAATAATTTAATTTATATGTGTATCTATTTAGAACTTTTCTGTCTAGATATCAGTTTGTTGTGTCTTGCCTTTAATTACTTCCAAAGTACAAAAACCATGAACACTAAGAATGAATATAATTGGGTATACCTAAACTATTGCTTAATTTGCAATCTCGGTTCTTGGTTTCTTGCCGAATGTTGACTTGTAAGAGGAAAAAGTTACAAAAAATGGAGGAGTGGTTACTCAGCTGGTCTCATAGGGGGAAAGTAGGTGAAGCAAAATAAAATGAAAATTATAAAAATAAAATAAGATTTTATGTTACTAATGTACAGATCTCTCCAAGATCTATTAAATAAATACAAATTGACCCAATATTGGGTGTGTAATGACTTCTTGTGCCATTAATGACACTCTTGGGAGTGAGAGGGTTTAAACATGAAGGTTCATGTGACAAACATCCTGCAAAATGCTAGAACTTGAGTAATCAGGAGTGGAATATGTGAAAGAAATGAAGATAGATGTATTTTTTTTTTTCAGTCAGTGACACAGGCATACTTGAAAAAAATCTCGAAAAAACTCTTGCAGGAAAATCTGAGTTTTCCTTATAGTCAAACCTAAGACCTTCTGATTACTAGTTTGGATGCTCTACCACTGAGCTACAGGAGACTCATGGGAGCTAAGGCTTTAAACTAGGTTCATGGGACAAACATCCTGCGTACTGCTAGGATTCGAATGTCAATCAGTACACTATCATAGAGGCAAGCGTCACAAAGTCAGAAAAAAAAGTCAATGGAATGTAATATCGACTTGTAGTTGCCTTCATTTGTAAGCTAGGGCATGGAAGCATCAGCTCTGCACCTAAAAGCACCGACAGTTTTAAACAGGTTGTACATGTACCCCTGACACCTTAGCATGGTTGTAACATACATAAGTTTCTGAGGTGTGCACACCTTACCGTTATGGATTTTACACTGGTATGCATCCAAAATTGTCTCTGCTTCTGAAGCAGGTATAGATCTTGAATGCATAGGTGGTCTGGATAGCAGGTACAGTGTGAACAAAGGGGCTATCCATGCAAATTTTGTTACTAATCCAAAATGGATCCACTAGCACAATAAAGTCACTGATTAATGTAAAATTGTGAAAACAGCCAAATCATGTTTATGGTGTTAATTGTTATACTCAATGATGATTCTGACATTCTCTCGCTTAATTTCAGTTGAACTCACTTGAAGTTTCAAAATTCTTACTTGACATGCATACAGTGTAAGATTTTCATGCATAATTTGCAGCTGTCATTGATTCTTGTGTAATTGTCTCACTTATGTGGGCTTATCTTGTCAGCCAATTACCCTCTGGGGAAAATTCTTCATAGGAACACCCCCCAACCCCTCTGAAATTTCCGTCTATTAGCCCCTCTCCCCCTCGGAATTTCCATTGACCTTCCGTGGGGGGGGGGGGGGGGGTATGGATATTTCTGGGATATTTCTGGAACTGCACAATGATGGTGTAGTATTGAAGACACTCAAAGAAATCTCTTTGCCAGACATTACAATGCCTTTGCTTTCACCAATTCTCACCCTTGCTTGTCTTTGGCTTTGTATCGTTTAAAATAACATTCATAATAATTGCTGCAATGTTTTTTGACACAATGAACTTTATTCTGATTTTGTTAGTAATAAAATTAGCAATGAAAATAAAAGGGTATATTATCATGACTTGTTGAAATTTTAATTCTGGAATAGGCATAATCCAATTTTCCAAAAGCCAAAGATGAGTTTCATAAAACTTCCTGCTGCGGACACATACACTGTATAACCAAATTATGAATTTGACTGGGATAAAAATCTGTTAATTAATGTTTTATAAAACTTGTGCCAGCAGGCCTACATGTAAAGTAAAGCTTGGTAAAATGGGTCGTGAAATTTGTTCAAACATGTCTGCTCGTAAAGACATGTCACAGCACAAATTTCTGTCTATGGTATCGTAGGAATGTAATGTAATGTAATGTAGCAATGAATCTTGCATGTGGATGTAAATGTACATTGTATAATCTCAAATGTCTTATCACAGCTTGCAGGCAATGTTCGTCTAGCACAAGTGTTCTGACTTGGGATGCTGACATGATGAGAACTTATTAATAAATATTCACTTGAAGTCCATAAATTTGACATCACTGAGTAGAAAGAATTTTCTTGGCAAAGGTCTTGGAGCAGGAGAAAGCACTACCATCATCTGGCGATCTAAATCAACATCATTACTGAAAGACAGACAAAACAAATGATTATATCACAAAACTGAAGGTCTACATCCTGTTCCAACTTAGTGCAGGATGTACATGAATAACACATTCATTTGAACTACATGTAAAGTATTTAATTAAAAGTTCTTTGACCACAGTTCTCATCAATTCAAAGTGCCCTGGGCAAGGATGAACAAAGTCACCATTGCGTGTCAATTAATCTGGTTAGACAGTAGTGGCTAAGTTATTTTCAAAATGCTACTGAAGGACAACATGCAAAGATAATCTTTAAACAGTTTTGCAAATGACAATAGTCAAGGTGAAATAACCAGTGATATCAGCAATCTGTCATGGCGACATTCAGCAGCATATGTCTCAGTGCAAAAAAAAAAAAAAAAAAAAAAAAGCAAAGGGAAAAACTCACACAACAACAAAGCCAATTGTGTTTGTTGTGACCAGGTCTTCTTCTAAAGATTCAGCTGCACTCAGAGCTAACACACAGTGCTTCAAGTCACGGCCTGTCAACACCAAGATGATAATCAGCACAATGACATTATATTATTACAGGTTTATTCAGTAAAATTTTAACTGCAAACTTAAGTAATAATAGAAAGACTGGACTGCAAGTAGCTTAAGAGCTACATGTAATCGAGGCAGACCAAGTAAATGCAAGTTTTATTACTGTAGTATAGTAGTAAAGTATAATTACCACGTGGAAGAAGGTTTTGCAAAATAATGGTATTTTAAAGTTTGTCAAAAATAAATTGGAATTAAGAACAACAACAAAAAAGAAGTGTATTTATTACATTATTTTAAGTTTGAGTTAACTTTCAGACAAAGTAACATTTTACAGATTTTCACATAAATGAACAGTACCTAATCACACTCTCACATTCACAGATAATTTAAAATTAATTAATTTTACACCCCCCCCCCTAAAAAAAAACAACAACAACAACAACAACAACAAAAACCCACTTAAAACGGGTATGTGAAAAACACCAACTGCTTCAAAACCAAACAAAGTAAATGAATACCATGTACCGGTAGTTTCATTTACCTGGCTGAACTGCGACAAGTTTGGTTTCATTCTGCTCTGGAGCCATTCCCAGTGGTAGACATGAATCAGGGACAGCTGGAGCTGAAAAGATAAAAACAAGTCAATAACAAGATGGTTACCATCTACTGCAGGGCTGTTCAGATAAGGCAGCTTACTGCACAAGGAATAAAGTGTATTAAACAGAATTGGATTTTCTTCAGGCCTGTTACAAGTACCGTATCTCTTCATCTATAAGCCAAGCTGGTTACTTTCAATATACCGTAGCTGATGGCCTATAATAATAATAATAATAATAATAATAATAATAATAATAATAATAATAATAATAATAATAATAATAATAATAATAATAATAATAATGCGTGGGTTTTATACAGAAATGCTCACCCGCGCATAACAATGATACAAATTATAGAAAAATGCATATGGCCATAACAGCTGGTTTTCAGCTGCTAATGTAAAATGGCAGCCCTATACTGTATTTCCTTTATTAAAGTTTTCTCACCTGGAAGAGACACAAGGGAGGAGTAGTAATAATCCTACATGTAATTACTGTTTTATCTACATATGTACATGAACTGGTGTGGAATGAGCAATGGTGTGGAGGGATAATGTTTGAAGAGTTGTTATAATTAATCTGGACTTAAAGATTGGTTAGTGAAAGGTGACAGGCATCAGGTGGTTTCATTGTATAACACACTTTACAATAACCCTCTTTACCCCATTCCACCAAGGAATGACTACCAGGAATAACACTGGACATTCATGCTGTGGATATTGTAATTACTGGCTTGATAACAAACTGAAAACCTCAACTTTGTTTAGTTTAAATAATTATGTAACTTACCCCCTATTTTAAAAATCTTGATGTCTGCAAACTTTACTTCAAAGCTGTGTGGAAAGAAATTCATCTTCTTCCCATAAAAATATGCTCTTACTCTATCATCCCTGGTACTCCGCCTGGTCTCTTGGCTTCTTACTACCACCTAATCAACACAACAAATATAAATATTTCAAAAACTCATTAATAATTCATACATCCATTGCCCTATCGAATGGTGGATAAAACATCATGTGCAGTAGTTTTAAAACCTGATAAAACCTTCTCCTTATTAGTATGCGGTGTTCAATGTTTTTCTCGTATGCCACATGTAATTTCCAACATTGACAAAAGCATCATTGTTATGAACTCTCTTGACACGCTTTTCCAGGAATGTTTTTGAAGCCATTCAAAAAACTCACAGCACGAGTTTTATCGGGCTTAAAACCACTCGGCTGTACCTCGTGGTTTTAAATCCCCATAAAACAGTGCTAGTCGTGTTTTAAACATTACTTAAAACATTCCAAAAATTCTCAGCCAACAAACAAAACAGATGTTCATACAATTTTGCTCACTTTTAATTTTGTTACAGAGTGGTTTTTAATTGAGTGTTGAACGCAATTTCATGTTTGCTTTGGTTTTGCTTAAATCAACACTTAGATATAATTATATAAGGGAATTAGTTTTTCCAGAAACTGTAGTACTGCATTGGTGGGTTAGTGGAAATGAGTATTTGGTTTTATCAACTGAGGTGATAAGGTAATTTGACCCCCGTAAACAGATCCGCAAACATATGTTTTGAGCAGATGTTTCGATGCTTGGAACATCAGCTCTCAATTCTCTCAAATTATGGTGGCCAAATTACCTGATCAACTAAGTCGATAAAACCAAAATATTATTTTTTATTACTCTCATTTTGGTGATCCTTGCAATCTGATTGGTTCTCAACAGTGTGATTTATTCCTAAATAGCACCATTTTATGCCCTAAATCGCATCCTTTCTTTAGCCCATCAAAATGGAAATGAAGTAACAAAAATAGAATGTAATATTGACAATAAAACTCTGTGATTTCAAAATAGGTGTAATAAAGTGGTAATTGAACTTTGTGTCTTGCAATTTTCGTCTGAAATCATGCTTGTGATTTCAAATCGAACTCGCGCTGTGCGCTCATTCGATTTTGAAATCACGCATATGATTTCAGACCAACGGCAAATTGCACTCCACTCAGTTCAATTACCATTATTAATTAATACTTAGCTCTGCAATAACCGATACATGAACTGTTCTAATGGTTCCAAACTAACGACTAACGCTTTTAAACGCAGTACTGACGGTTTTCATGAAACCTTTAACGGGTTACTAACGGATAACTAACAGATGACTAATGGATGACTAACGGACGACTAACGCTTTCGGCCGTTTAACGGATAAGCGTTAGTGTACGTTTTCCTGTGTGTGGTCACAATTGGATAAAAAGCTCAAACCATTTTCATAACCAATTTGAAATAAAATCAAACCAATTGTGACTTGCTTGTAAATGTTTTCCCCAGCTTGAAGCAGTTTCTTCACTTTGCTTAAAGTTCTAATTGGTTCATTGTGTTAAGTATATCAGTCTGCTGTGATGGTTAGAGTTATTACTAATGGTTTCAGTTTTATGATATTCAATCGAAAACCATACATGTATATAATTTCAAACAGAAGCATGTCATCCATGTGCCACACATGTAAATGGAGGTGAAAATACTTTTGGTCATATAATTATATTTATTTAATGATTATAAAAATTTGATGTTACATCAAGATGAGATTTTGCAAGATCAAGTCAGAGTGCTAATTAAAAAAGAGTAAGAAAAACGTCTCCTCACCCCACCAGACTTAGGAAGATGTACAATTTGAACTTTGCTGCCGAACTGTTTCTTGAGATCATTGTAGACCCTTTCCTGATCAAGAACAACTATTACATTCACTGCAATACAAAACAAAGTTGTTTGCATTATTGATGTGTAACAATAAATAATATTATTGAAAGAGTGAACAAGATAATGATTATTTCCCTGTACATACAACACGTGTAATTATTTTTAAAAAAATTAATTAAAAGGAGCTTGAACAGGTCAGGAACATGCCCAGTGCAAACCAACAATCTTGAAAAAAGTTACCATAATTATTAGTGCATCTTTTAATGTTTTTTTTTCCTTCTTTTTTATCAGTCAAGTGTAACTGCATGTGTTATTATGAATAAATTATTATTATTTTTTTAAGAACAATCATATTCAGACAGGGGTCTGTAAAAGGAAGAGTTGACAAACTATGTATGTATAGCATAAATGTGGATGCTGACCTTCAAATGCTTCTGCTGCATGAACCAGGATTCTGTAGCCAGTTCCAGTCACCCAGCCACAGGTATTGATAACACAGCCACTTGCTCGTGCTACAGTAAAACAAACCATCCACACTGTTTATTAATAATTACTAGTGACAAATGGAGGATTAATATTGTTCAAGAAAGTACAGCACATGCAGTGTAATATTCATACAATAATATACATGTATGAACTGACCTTTCTTGTTCTTTTCAAACCTCTGTTTCGTGACTTCAGCTATTTTACTTGATATTTTGTTGTACAGCTTTTCATTGGGTCCAGGTGATAGATGACCATAATGATAAACCAATGGAGCCTGCAATGGAAATCCTGTTCAACAACAAACAACAAATTAATTAATGCATGTTTATTGACATAATTATATTGCGCTACCAGGCAATGCTAATGTCTGGTAACAACCAGGGCTGTCAGAAGGGTAGTAACCCATTACATTGGAGTATGTTTCAAAGATGGTCTTGGTTATTATACACCAAGAGGGGAGGTAAAAAGTATGTTATTTTATTTAGTTATTGGGAGGTTGGAAAATAACTCAGGAATTGCAGGATCTCTTAATTTAACCATTTTCATGGCCCATGAAAGTTTCTTTCCAAGACATTTATGGGCCACAAAATACATGTATGTGCTCCTTTTTTTCCTGGAAAATTCATGGCCTCAACAAAGCCACGAAATTTTGTTTTGCAGGATGCATGGGCCACAAAAATATTTTCATGGGATTTCAAGGACCAAAGACCAAAAAAAAGTCTTTTTAGCCTAAAAATGGATTTTAAAAAAAGGTCAATGGCCCAGAATGTAACCTGAGAAGTACATGAAAACCCTATTTAAACAAAATCCTTGCCAATAATTATCTTTTCACCCAAAAATGTCTAAAATTATTTATCACAAAATTATTAAAGTACTTAACAGAAATATTTTCACACCTTTCCAGGTGACATGCATGTATCCTTGTTGTTGCTGAAACTAATTTATAAGAAAATTGTGAACACTAAGAATTGAAAGGCTGAGAGCATATTAACAATTTTAGGCTGATTTTCTGTTTTGCTCAAAAGTGTCCGAGTCCTGCATGTGGCTTTCAATTTATTCAAAGAAAATTACTCTAGCTATTTTATTGTGGTTTTTTTTGCTGATGCCTCTAATTGACAAAAGGGAACATGTACTACAAGTTTTGTTTGTGGCCCAAGGTGCATGCCGTGCAAATGTAAGTTGACAGTCCCTCGAAACTCGAACTTCGCGACTCGATCCTCGAAACTCGAAAGCTTCGAGTATCGAGGCTCGAGTCGAGTGCATCGAGTATCGAGTCGAGTGCATCGAGTTTCGAGGCAGGGAAACAAAGAACTTCTCGCGTGATTAGTTTTTCACACGTCTTATCCGAGGTCACAGTTCAGTTCCTTTTTACAGGAACCAACTCCGCGAGACGGCCAACTGTGTTTGCGTTTTTGTTGGAGCGATGTGCGCACGTGTATGCTCGAGCTGGAAAGAGTTAGCTCTCCGAGCGTTTTCTCGGTTCCTTGCTGATTACAACCGAAAGTATCGTGCGTTTTTAATCAAGGAAATGCTGTTTTTGAAGTTTTGATTCGAAAGATTAAAGGACAATCAAGCATAATTATGTGCAGCGTACTACTTAGCGAGGCTAAAAGCGATCGCGCGTTTCCATTTTCAGCTTGTGAATTGTGAAACAGCGGCCAAAAAAGTCGCCATCTTTTAGTTTCGCTTCCTTCACTGTTAAGGGTTTAGTAAACAAGTAATCCAGTCATCTGTCAGAGGAGGACACGGTTACAATCAACAGTTGATAGAAAATGAAGAAAACGTGACATAATTTGCCTTTTGAGATGATCTGCGTAATATTTATGCAAATTTGTAACGCTTGGCCGCAAATGTAAACATTCGCAGCGGCTTTCGAAGTCTGCTCAAAGGCAAGCGAACGGCCACGTCGAAGTTTCCCCGGTTCCTTGCCGAATCTACCGTAAATGTTGTGCGTTTTTACATAAGGAAATGCTTTTTTCGAAGTTTTCATTCGAAGGATTCAAATACAATCAAGTATTATCTTGCGCAGCGAAGATATTTCAGAAGCGATCGTGTTACATTCCGCGAAAAAGCCGCAATCTCGTAGTTTTAAGCTCGCTTCGTCGAGTTTGAAGTTTGATTAAAAAGACTTAATGTAGCATATGAAAAAAATTTAAGCATGTTTTAATTTCACAACAACGACGAACGGATGTGTTTTAAATAATACGCGGAAGGAAGAAACGCGCCGAAACAGATTTATCGAACACTCACTGCCGCTGATTTGAATTACTTCAACTTCCGACCAAACTAAAAAAACAGACCACATGCAAGAGCCATGGGAAAATCGCCTTTGTTCTCTCTTATTGTTTGAGGTTCGAGAAATTAATCGTTTCCTCGAAAGCTGCCATCGAGATCCTCGAAAAATTCTTCGAGCGTCTCGATACTCGATACTCGAAACTCGAGCCTCGAACCTCGATACTCGATTCTCGATAGCTTCGAGGATCGAGGATCGAGTTTCGAGTCGAGACTGTCAACTTACATTTGCACGGTACTGTAGATTACGATAGATAAACTTAAATATGTTATCTCACCTTCTTCAATGTCAGCAGGCCTTTCAATCAGAAGTGCACCTGTTTTTAAAACAAAAAGCAAAGAAGAGTGATCCTTACAGCTAGTAAATGAAATTTGTTGGATCACCCATACTCAAGAGTATACAGTGGTTTTGCATTAATTAGATTCCTTTTGAACATTGTTACCCACTTTGTCTTATCCGACAAAGTGGGTGTATCTTTCTTTCCGTCTCCCTCAAACAGCGTTGACCAACTGGAGGTTGGGGTGGGGGTGGTCAAGGAATTTCTCTTCCTATCACCCAAAATGCTGTATATAAGCCATACAATGTACATGTAGCTGTACATGTTGTGATTTAAATAATTTTGATTCTGGTTTAAAAGTTTTCAAGCAAGTTTGAGTTTTATTCCCTTAATTTAATTTGTTTCATATTGTAGTAAGAGACAAACGAAAAATTAAACTGGTCTGAAAATACCAGTATCATTTGCAAACCCAAAACCACGACACATACGTTTTAGCAATATGAGAAATACAATATACCCGAGGTGGCGTCAATCTTGGAACATGTATCTGTATCTACCCAGGTATAAGTGTTCACACAAACTAATTACAGTCAACTCTCGCCTTGCGTACACCTTGCTATTATGGAGTCCACCCAGATAATACATAGTGCAGCTAAATCCCCGGCAAAATAAATTACAGACGTTTGACTGAAATAATTCCCACTATCACGGACTCTCGCTATTAAGGACACTAACTCGTGGTCCCGAGGGTGTCCGCAATAAAGGGAGTTGACTGTATAATAAAACAGTCAATTCTGATTGTTTCTCTGCACCAATAGTGTCCAGTCTCTAAGAACAACTAGCTGTCCAATAGACCTTATTCACTCTTAATGCTAATTGCCGATTACAAAACATGTCTTATTCTCGAGAGAATCATTCTGGAAGTAAAGAATGCATGCCAGTGTGAATATAACCAATTATTCTAAAAGAGATGTCACATGATCTGTAATGGGCCGGGGCAACAAAACAATGAAGTGAATAAGGTCTTTTAATTACAAGTTTTTAATTAGATGCCTTCACTGTTCAGGTGCTTCAAGCACACTTTTTTTTGTTTCTACACTGTTTACAAATTAAGGAAAAATATCAAATGAATAATTTATCCCAGATATTTTAAGATTAAAGAAGAAAAAAGGTTAACATACTATAGACTACAAAACATTGATTTAATTTTTTTACTATGATTAATAAGTTACAAGTTACAAGTTAGCATAGCAATTATTGATAACTACAGGTAGTTGACTTCATGTCATACAATTCAGCCCTGCGGAATTATGCTAACTTGTAATTTTTTAAACTGTCCTGGCTTGTACTTACACACTTACATGTAACTGATTTGAAATTACTTGCTTGCTAACTCCCTGAATTGTACAACTATTAACCATATGTTACAAGTGCTGTACATATGACTATAAATGGCTTGAAAACAAATTTTCACTTACCCATGGAGCCAGGAATTCCTACGTACCCCTGATTAGGAATAACAAAACCCCAACAACAGTCAGCAAGTGAAGAAAGGGTGCAAACAAATTTATAATATTTTAATCAGTGTTATGTGCACTCTCAAATGACTGGTTATGGTTGAAGCTACAACCACACATGAATGTACTCAAAACTAACTCGCAGTAGTTTTGTTTTTTATTTTTTTTAGCTTTATGGTATAAATACTTTATTGACTTTATTGGATTCGTTGCAATTACTGTAATACATAGAAAATTAAAATAATAAAATAAGAATATCCTAAGCATCAGCAACTGGAGCAGAAAACAGGATGATACCCAAATTGATATTCAGCCCCCAACTAAAAGTATTTAAAATGATAACTTTAATAGAAATAAATTAGCATATAATTACATATTAAGTTGATTTAAAGAGAAGTTAACAACTTACATCCCCACCACTTGGGGGATTATAAGAAAGTGTTTTGTTATTGGGAAAGTCTAAAAGCTCCTTTTAAAAGTGTCAGTCCACACTTTTTATGCCCATAATTTGGTAGTTTGTTCCAGAATGGATAGACTGTCCTATTAATAGTAAAACGAATGTTTTAAATAATAATAAAATTTTGTTTTGCGTGTGGTACTTGATAATTCAGTTCACACGAATTGTGCATTCTCTGCTGAATGTACTAAAACAAATCATCAGGTTATTAGGGTTTTTGGAAAACATTGAATCCTAAGGTCTTTTTAGTTTGGATTCTTCCAGAAATTAGGTACTACCTTCCATAGAAAGTGGTACCCTGTTCATGTACTTATAGAAGAAACACTACATCTCTTTTTGGTGGGTCTATTTGAGATATTTTAAAAGGCTCCTTTAAATACCTTAAAATACCTACCCAGTGTTCACCCACCCTCCCTAATGTTAAAAAGAAGACATGTTACTTTAATACAAGTGTTAGGGAAAAATGTAAACTATGTTGCAATGCTGTTTGCACTAACCTACACTAATTTGACATGACATGTCATGTAATTTTCTACTGTCTTCTCAAAAAAAAAAAAAATTAAATAATTATTAAAATGAGATTTCATTGCAAATAACAAGCCTCTTACTTGTCCCACATCAAGATCAATAAACACAGGCCTCCTGCCCATCCTAACAGCATAATTCAACATCAACTGACAAAGGGTGGATTTACCAACATCTACTGGACCAACGACCAGTACCTGGAAAATAATTATACCGTAATGTTCAGTGTTTCAAAACATTGTTGCATGTTATATTTAGGGACTTTACGAAACCATGGCAGCAATACCAAAGAAAACATCACATCAGTTCGCATTACTTGAACTTCTTCCCGATTACTCCAACCAGTTTTGGGGAAGAGGGTAATTTGACTCCCCTTACAGAGTTACTTACTACATGTAAGTGCCAGAGGCTGGCTAGAAAAATGGCTACTTTAAATTTTGAGCCTAATCTTCGGTGAAAAGGGTTTCATGCTCAAATTTAAACTCGCACAAACACTCATTTGCCTAGCGGCCTACAGTACTGTAGTTCTAGATCCTGCCTTAAAATGCCTACGTGGGATTTTCAAACGTATGTAATATGGCTAAAATCAGTGGCATTGAAATTCAGGATCATTGTACATTTTTTTTTCTTAATACTTACCCTAGGACCAATCTCAGATTCAGAATTTTCAGCTTTTTGTCTCATTTGCTCCAGAGCCATATGAAGATTGAGATACATAACCATTGGAGTTTCCTTTGAGACATACGACCACTCCGGGGGACCAGAAATTTAAAATTGGTTAAGGAACAAACACTTTTTCACTCTGATGAATGTGAATTGTACATATCAAATCTTTCTTCCCCAAGTGATTCATGGCCTTTGTTTACATTGTACCATGGTTAGAATTGCTAGCCACTATTCTTTCTTTTAAAAATGTATTCTAGATACAGTGCTTAATGTTTCAGTCTAAGTCATCATTTCATAATTGGCAGGTTTTTGGCAAGAGAGACGAAAACTACTTTTTTTCCTTCAAATCCAAATTGCTCCAAATAAGCCCTATTTTGACACAGAGACTGGCTGTCATGTAAGAAACTTTGTTGCATATTTAATTTTTGAACAAAATGCTATGTCAACAAGAAATAGCTTATTACTTTTCCAGAAAAGGAAAGCCACCTACACAAATGAGATACAGATGCTCAACTGCAACTCGATTTTTTACTTTTACTGTCTTTTAATTAATAATTAATACATGAAGGACTGTCAGTGGAGTCCAATTCAGTCTGTATTGTAATCATACAAGAGTGTGCTCATCCAATTTGTTTAATCACAAGTATGAAATTACAGACAGAATTGGACAACACAAAGTCCTGTTACCAAAATTTATTATTTATACTCTAACAAAATTTGAGAAAAAAGCTAACAGTTTAACTTTTTGGTGAATAAATACAGGACAACAGTTGAGTTAAGTTTCGAGATAGATTTAATTACCGTGCACGCAAATGACGCATACTGTCCAATTACCCCAGGCATGAGGTGTACACTGTCCTATTAATCCTCAAATCATGGCTGCTGATAACCTTTCAGATTCAAGAATTTTGTTATAGTTATGATGAATCACAGAATCAAGGATTCATAAACTTATGCAAAAGGATATTTCCACAGTACAGCCATGCCAGGTGAAGACAGCAATCTTTGATCCAGCATTGAATGTAAACTTCTTGTTCTTGATAAGCTCTGTTCCAAACACTTCGCCTTGACCTTGAAGGAGCTACATTGTACAAGTGTAAATGGGAAGACAAACCGAAAGTACAATATAACCTGACAAAACATGTTCAAAATCTTGGTAATCCAATGAGAAGATAGCAATTTGTTAATGGCTGTCATCATTGATGACAGTGAAAGTGGTTATTAGCCTGATCCTGGAAGCATGCAAAATAAAGCATCCCACTTCAGTAGGAAATTGTATGTGGTAGAACTCTTATCGGATTTCTTCTAAATTGTACAAGTTATACCAAGTGGAAGACTGCTTTTGGGCCGGAAAAACTACAGTAACTTAACAGGAGTCCTCAGTGCTAATTAGGTCTGTCAGCATTGGTGCAAATGCAGTGTAAATATATGCTTAAAGGACTGACAACAATAACTTTTCTTATATATTGTAATTTCCTTTTGTTGTAAACCATTGAAATGTTGCATAATAATAAAAACCTTAACTTTAACCTTAATAATAACAATAACAGATACATAAATACCTCTTACTAACCAAGTTAGAGGTCTGTACTGTATGTTCCTGACCAAATTTTTTCCCATTCATTTATGGCCCAAGCGTGAAGCGCGTGGGCCATAAATCAATGGGGGAAAACTTATGGACTGAGAAAATGAGGTTAGTAATATTTTAGAGAATAATTTTGCTTACCACAAGTTCTGCTTTTCCTTTCCCCTCAGGAATCTCAAGCCTTAACTCGGAGTCTTTTTCAAGCTTGAACTGCTGTCTTTCCTCTGGCTGAAGTCAAGATTACAAAACACATGAACCCATTAATGACTTGTAGTTCTCTGAATAGAATCTTCATCACTATTGGGGTTCCCTTGCACCTCAAGAATCTATGTTCTGGGATTGTTTTTCAATCTTGGACTTGGCTTACACTAATTTGTAACATTTCACAGATTTCACTTATGTCCAGAAATGCACCTAACCCTGAATTCGAGTACTTCATATAATACAGGCCTTTTTGTTGTTTTCATATGACTTCATGTTTGACAGAATTATGGGTGTTTTAGTAAAAATTAAGGCTAGGGGAAACCTTGTGATGTCTGACTAACATACAGTTCATGAATTTCATTAGCGTGCATTTCTGGACATATTATCTCACAGATTTGTATCTGCATCACGTTATTCATAATTAGCTATTGTTTCTAAAATTTATTATTAACACTTCCTTGTTGTTTGTTTTATATATAGCAAAAAATAATTGTAAACATCCTTGAACTGACAATGGATACTGAAGTGTCCAAAACATCTCTTCCAAACTAAGATATTGGGTGATTGTTTTGAAAATGTTTAATTATCTATTCTATTCTACTGCTCGGAAAATTTGGTAGTATTTTCATTTGCATGTACATGTAACATAACAAATATTTTTTTTTTTTAAGTTCTATTCTTATAACATATATCTTTTTAGTATACTTATATAGAGTGGGAACTTAACACTCTGAATGGTATTAGTAAGGGCTGTTTTTCAGCAAGTACTAGTTCCTTCAAAACGAGTGCGAACGACTGTTTCTCATGTAAGTACAGTCGAAGCTCTCCTTGCGACCACTCTCATTAGTGACCAACTCTAGTTACGATCACCATTGTGACACCCCGTTTGAATTGTTACTAAACTCTGTAATCAAAAGCTCTCGTAAGCGACTGCTCCCATAAGCAACTGCAACCACTTTTGGGAATTACAGCTGTACCAACTGGTCTTTTCCTTTGTTTTTAAGTTCTTGTAAGCGACCGCTTTAAGATTCTGATATGTATTACGACAACTTTTTAATAAAAGTTTAAAATCACATTTACAGTAATATAGCACTGCCTAATAATGTGCGTAGATTAAGATCTTGAATCTAAAACTCAAGATGATTGACGGTTGGATCAAGAGTGTCACCCTGAGACCGAGGTAGAAACCTTAGGCTCTGGTAAGTGACCAGCTTCTATTGTTTCAGCTTTTAATCGCTTATGAGTGCTTTGACTGTATATCAATTACCACTTATACAAGAACGTGTCTTAATGGTGGAATAAAAGTTATGTGGGAAAAATGTCATTGGAATAATTTCAAACAACAAAGGAATCATGGCCAAATTCGACATGCATATGTTCTGGGTACAACTGTAGCTAGTAAAACAAAGTACTGTATACACTAAAATTTGAGATTCGCCAATCAAGCGAAGTGATTATTATGCTTTTTCAAACGGTACCAAACTTCTGTTCACATGATTCCAAACTGTATTCTTGAAGACCGGATAACAATTTTCACAATGTTGTCCCAAAACACGTGCCGAAATTTAGAAAGAATTTGAACCGTTTGAATTTTTGCTCATTGAAACAACATCGGCATTTCTGAAAAACACATACCGGGGCTTTTTCTTGTTCAACTTCCATCTCCTTTAAAGACAGTGCTTCTCTTAGACGGTTTAATAGCAGCCTGCCCAACTGATGTTCATGATTAGAGCTAAAAATTCTCCTACAACACTTCATTCATCTTTGAGTCATGCCGTCCGCCATCTTGAAATCTTCTGCTCTCCCAGTCTCTAACCCGACTATCTTGAAAACGAGGCTCGTCGCCCGCGTCTTTTGGCGGGAAAATTATTTTGACGACAACAAACCAATATTTTCAGCGTGAATCGGCCGTTTGTGTCAAATTTGTGCTTTTTTCTCTTCCTTTCCTCTGCAGTCGTTTTGAAATAGTAAAGTCGCAATTCAAATGTAAGGTAAGATAAAGCTAATTTTAGCTTTACAGTATGAATTGCCACTGATTCTCTGTCGCCAGCGATTTTTGTACTTTGCATTGCAGAATTTACTAAGACAACTTGACGTTGCATTCAGGTTATTTAATCGATCGTCTAATGAATGCATGTATTTTTCCTTGTGTTAAACTAAGCTTACGTAGATAAGTTTATTTCTGAATGATTAACTACAGCTTCGAACAGCTAACTGATATTAGACATATTTGTCCAGGAGCGCCTAACGACAATTTTTTCCAGGCTGTATAATTCATTAAGCTTACGTTTGATGACGTTCACGCAGCTGTGAAGTACTCTGTGTTTAAAAAATTAACTGGCGTAGGAAAAAAGAGCCGCTCCTCACTGCCAGCGAGCTAACCATAGAATTGTTCTTGCCAGCAAGCAGTAGCTTTTGTAGTGAAATGGATAAATGTATTTCCAGCCGGCACATTGATTTGTGCCCCTTTAAAGCTCCTTTATAGAGGGTCGTACAGGGGGGGTCTCTTGCACGGTTCACGAACAGAAAAAATGGCAAATCACGGATCACAGAAATGAAAATTTCGTTTTCAAGCTCTTCACGGGTCACGCAAAACCTTCAGGTCACGGATTACGAAGAATAATTTATTACATTCACGTTTCACGGGAAATAAAATCAGCTAATCACGCATCACGAAAATACCCCTGTACGACCCTCTTTATACACCAGTCAATTAAAATCCCGGCCCGCCGACTCCCGGGACATAGCGGGGATTTAACGCGGCCAAAGCCAGGATTTAACGGTCATGTAACAACACGATGGCCCCGAGGGGCAGGGAAATTAACAAAATGTTGGTTGACCTGGGCCATTGACTGGAAGTGGGGACAACAGCGGGGATTTAACATGAAGGAACATTAAGTAGCCCCTTGCCCTCCTATTTTTTAGGTGATTTTAAACAAAAACAGTCATAAACGTTTCATAACTGGGAAATGACTTAGTTTAATTTAATTAGATAGATAATTAAATCAAGCTCATTTTATGGATTGAGTTACAGGTTTTATGTGCTGAAAGAACCACCTGTGCCAGTTTGATACTAAATCAGAATCTACAAAGTGCTGACAGTTTAAAAATTTTAATGAAAAATCTTATGATACCATGCTAAATGTTATGTCCGTCACAATGTGGTGTTTTCCCCGGAACAATGTTAAATTCCCAGCTGTGTCCTGGGGATTGGGGGGCCGGGGTTTCAATTGACTGATGCATTAATTGCCAGCAACTGTGAAAACTGAAGGTGGTTTGTCAGGACCCTGTGAACATTTAACAGTCACCAAAGAAATTACATACCTTTATTTAAATCATTAAAAGCCAGGATTATTTTCTGATCAAAAACCTATGTTCAAAAATCTGTTTTAAACCGCCATGTTGGTGCCAAAACAAAAGAAAATTTGCTTACATGGTTCACATAAAAATGGAAGTTAACTCCCAGAGGAGAAAAATCTTATTGTTTCTAACCACCAATATGGCCGCCATGACATAACATGCAATCAACCTATTCCCAGCAAGTATCTTGTTTAATAGTGCCAAGAATTCTCAGCCAGCACTAGCTATACATGTATATAGCCCAGGAGTTGATATTTTCAGACATTTTGCATATCGGTTCAGTTCTGTTGAACTCTCCAGTTTGTTGTCTAAAATGGGAAAATTCCTAATTGTTATATCTTGGAAACCCTAACTGCTATAGATGACTGGTTTTAATTTTTTATCATCCTTTTCAAGCTTTTTGAGTCACAACCATATATGACAAGTCACATGATCAGACCAGAAAATTGCCTAAAACTGCTGCATTAATTCATGCATGAAAATTGAAAACAGTGCCAATAGTTAAAGATCGCCAAGGTGTAAGACATGACATACTGATTTCTCAAAATTTGAATTTTTTTAGAAGTGACGTCAAAAACACATATTTGCCCATTTTCTTCAGTAACAAAAACAGTAAATGCTGATGTCATGTTATAAAGAAGGTAACGTTGTAATGTCTCCAACTCATGAAAGAAATTGGAACTGTACGCCTTTTTTCTCAGCATTTTAGGGATTTTTCTCTCTGCTGCACAGTTGGAGACTAGCACTAGTCACATACATGTTATGATGATTTTTAAAATCCATCTGTTTACCCTCATACATTTCACCAATAAAACACCACAAAACAACGAATCACAAAATACCATCCTTAAAAAATCCCCAAGTATTAACAACTGTCATGTTGTAGTTAGGTTAGTCCCCCTTAAGCTTTGTAAGTTTGGAACTTGCACTTTAAATAACTTAATTAAGCATGTTTTGAGGGTTAAAGGGTTTATATCAATCTTTCAGGCTTGCAGAGAACTGGTTAATGTCCAGTCCACTACATGCATGTGGAATGCTTTCTCCAAATCTGTGATTGGAAGATCTGGCAGGTATGAAAATGTTTGGATCTGTCATCTTCCCTCACAGTTTTCTTGAGCTTTACCACAAAACTGCCTCTGAACTGTACACCTTCTTGGTGGAAATAACTAACCATTCCTTGGGTAAGCTGATGCTTGGTAGCCAGTGTATGGTCCAAGGAATCCAGAGGCTTGATGGCTATGGTGAGAAGTTCTTCAGCAGTCTGGCCTTTGTTATAACGTCAAAATGGAAGCTCCTTTTGTTCATATTCACAATGATCTTCTTCATCTTCAGACTACTGCAAAAGACACGTAAGTAAATTGGAGGGCTTGGTGCAAGAGGGTTATTATACATGTGCATTTTTTTACCTTGAAACCTGATCTGCTCCAAATCAACTCTATGGGTATGCAGACTTTAAGATATCGGGTGAAATTAAACTCCCATTTTTATTTTTTGACCTTAAGGTTTTAATGTGGTTAAATGTAATTTAGGCAAGGTTAAAGTCAGCTCAATGCTGGTCAGCGGTCGCCTCTTGTCACGGCTCAGGGGCGACCTTTGTATTCTCTGCTTGGGGGCGCCCCATGGTTCGCATCGCATTTGCTTGCTTGCTGGCCTGCGAGATAGGCCATTTTTGCCACCTGAAGCTCTGGCCGGCTTGTCCCATTCTCTAGCTTGAGTTAATTGGCCTGCTCAATGTCAACTTTTGCTCCCTGCTTCTAATTCGGAGGGTTCGCCCAGCGCCATTGATTGCTGTTCATTTTGCTGGTTCTTGCGTGGTGGCGTCCGTTGCACGATGGTGCTTACATACCAGTGTATCTTGGCTTGGGCCTCTAGGAGTGCCATTCGCTGTGCCTTTCTTGCTGCCCGTCGAACTGACGGTAGTGGCGTGGTAAGTCTATTCCGTTGCAATTCTGTGGGCTTTCTGTCCGATAGTGTTTAAGTGGGTGGTGCTTGAGATTGTTGGATTCGGAGGTCCCTTGCCCCCCGCTGTGTCGCAGGCCCCTCCTTGTTCAAGCACCAAGTGTCAGGGGGGTCGTGATGGTGGCTGCTCGCAGGGTTGCCATGGATACCTCCTTCCCCGTGCCTGATTGCTGTCTGGCCTTACCAACCTTCTAGGCACCAGCTCCCAAGCTCATCTATTGTTGATGAGTTTAAATGTGGCTAAATGTAATTTAGGCAAGGTTAAAGTCAGCTCAATGCTGGTCAGCGGTCGCCTCTTGTCACAGCTCAGGGGCGACCTTTGTATTCTCTGCTGGGGGGCGCCCCATGGTTCGCATCGCATTTGCTTGCTTGCTGGCCTGCGAGATAAGTCATTTTTGCCTGCCGTCTTGTCAAGCTCCTCCCCCCCCCTGTCTCCCCCCCCCCCCCCCCCCCCCCGTTTGGTAAGTATCGTGTCTGGTAATTGTATTCCACTGATTGGGTTCAGTGTGACGGTGCCCTTGGTGGTGGCTGCTCGCAGGGTTACCATGGATACCTCCTTCCCGGTGCCTGATTGCTGCCTGGCTCCACCAACCTTCTAGGCACCAGCTCCCAAGCTCATCTATTGTTGATGAGTTTAAATACGAAAAATTGCCTTACTTCTTTTCCTTGCATAATTCAAGCAAAAGAACAGTCAATAATTTTATTATTGATGCTTGGTTGATTTCTGTCAGGCCACAATGCATATTGACAGTAAACTGACTTGCTTGAGTAATGTTGTCTTGAGGAAACAATTATGAGCTATTTGAAGGAAGTTATATTATTTGGATTTACTTTTAGTCAAAAATGGAGATTACCAGTAGTCTGAAAGCGAAAAGGGAGTGCAGAGTAGATGTGATTTGCAACAAATATTTTGTTGGATCTTAAGAGTGGATCGAGAATAATTGTTTTTTAAAACTGGTGATTTAAATTCAGAGATTTTCGCATCTTCTATTTTCAGGCAAGGAGGTTGAGGTCAAGCCCAACAAAGACAATTTTTTTCTGTCAAGATTATTTAAAATGATCAAGGTATGATCATTTATTTTTATTTTATTTTATCTATTTTTATCTATTAAGCTGGGAAAGAAGAGAATAACGGTACATTACACATTGACCGTTAGTTTTAAAAATAAATAGGAAATGGCTTCCTCGACAACCGAGATCAGATGAATTTGCAGTTAGTTAACTAAAGGTGGTTTGGTAATAAAAACAGTTTTTGCCCAGAGATTTTTTACTTCCTTTTGATTAATTGTTAAAAGAATACAACACCTTTTTAAATGACTTGTGTACATTGTATTCTAATATTTATTTTAAGGACGGTGCCTACTAATAGAGAAGTATTTTTGCGCGGTTTAGGACTATGCGGGAAAAGCATATCTTAGTAGCGGCTATTGAAATCCCAAAAGAAAATTGGGGGTAACCATGCATTTTTCAGAGATAATAAAGCTTAAATTTGGAAAAAAGTGCCATACGTTACTTTGTATTTTCCTGCTTTTTAGAATAATTGTTGCTTCTTTTTGGATACCAAACTCACGTGCTAAGTTCTACTTTCTCCGCATAGTTTTAAACCATGCAAAAATATCCCGGTATTAGTAGGCACCACCCATAGGAAACCCGAGTATCTCCAGATGCGCAGAACGTATGCGCAGTAACAATAGTAGGCACGTGGTCCGTCCTTAAAATTCCTCAATGGAGTTTTGGTTAAAAAGTTTTTTCCTGATTTTTTCATTTTGTTGTACAATTAGGGTAAGTTTATGGAGAGCAGTCAAGCAGTGACTGTCTGAAACCGACTTACTTTAATAATAATTTTAATTATTATTTATAACATTTGACAAAATAATCTACTGGTACAATAGTAATATTTGAAACAATAAACTCTTTTTTATTTTAATATTTGCAGAATGCTCAAAAGCCTGAAATTACTGCAGATATTATATCCCTTATAGAGAAACATAATATTGATGTGAACAGCAAACACCCTAAGTCAGATTCTGGGTTAACTTTGTTTTTGGTGAGTTTTGACTTGAGGACAAATGTTTGTTTAAATAGATGTCATAAACTCGTTCAATGTGTTGTTCCAGAAAATATCCCTACCTCCCCCATGGAAGGTTTTTTAGTTTGAGCCCCCCTCACCCCTCCAGAAATTTCAGTTTAGCTCCATACTTTCCTTTAAAAATGTTGGCTTTTGATACCCCCACCCCCTCAGAATTTCCAATGACCTTTCCTGGGGTGGGTATGGATATTTTCTGGAGCTGCCAATATGTGGAGCAGGTGATTTTACAGAACTTATGATGTTAACATTTCTGAGCAAGGCCAGGAAAGACTTTGAACAAACAAAAAGGATAAGACGCGTGTATATCTATTATGTTGAATCTTCCTGAGTGACCATTCCAGATTGTAAGCAACCATTCTCCCTTGGATGATCACTGAGTCATTAATTATTGTATTTGAATCTCCCAAAAGTATCCCCCAGGACCTGCAAGTGACCTCTTTTCCTGATCTACTTGGTGTATGCTTGTGAGAGCTCCATCTGCAAGGTTTTCATTAAATTTTGTGGTAGGAGTCCAAGCTTCTAATAAAATTCCTGCATCTGTGGAGGAGTATTAATTAACCTTTTGTGTGATTAAATCCTCAGTGTGCCTGCTTGAGTGGGGACAGCTGTCTTATATCATACATGTTAAATAAAGGTACATGACCAGTGCCATAATATGAAGAGCCTGGGGGCAAGAATTTCTTAAGCGACCTGAAAATTTAAAAACGTTGCAATTTGCACCAAAAAAACTTTCTTGTCAAAATGTTACCTGGCTAAAGCAGCATTTTAACCAATATCTTGGAAGAAACTGAAAAATGTCCAAGAACAGCCTCCTGTTTTTGGGGCCTTTAGTGTTCACTCATGCTTTGACAGTAATGAATATTAGTCTTGAAAATGCCTTTTGAATACTCAGCTGTTAGGGCTTTTTACTCATTCTTGTCACCAGACCTCTTCTCAGACAAGTGATTCTTATTCCCAGGATGACCTGGCTTAAATGGAACTTTGCAGACATATTTTGTAATTTTTAACTTCTTATTTGGAGTGAGCATTTACATGTAATAATACTTGTTCCCATTGATTGCCAGTCATCTGGAAACATTTACCACCATTAACATTGGTAGTTGTCAGTTTTTTTGACATCATGGAATTTTAATATTAAATATTAATGGGAAGTTACAGCAGTCATAGTGGAATTTTGTTGCTTAAGGTCCTGGTGTGAGCCCTGCAAGTGGAAAAACTGAAAAGCTCGTTGTAAATGCGTAAATGTTTTTTGTCCATGTGATACAGGTGCAGATATAAATTCTTGCACTGCTTGTGAGGACAGTGCACTTCATCTTGCCAGTTTTTGCTCTGCCACTCAGAATGTCAAAAGTAGTCATGGCATTATTACCTCTCTGTTTGAAGCAGGTAATGTTTTTAAAACATACCATATACTATTCACACTATTTGGCAATACAATAGAGGGATTTAAAATTCTTCAAACAAATGGTTTGTTATTATTTTTGCTTGAATTTGTTTACCTTAGTTTAAAATTGCCTTATTGTTAAGCCCCATAGCCTGGGCTCTCATATGAAACGGGTGGGGTTGCTTGTTGGAAATTTCGAATTAAACCGCTAAAGGAAACCAATCTGGGTTTGGCCCAAGCTTTTTTAGACCCCTAAAAGAGACCATTTTAAAACACGGTCAAATATATATTTTTATATTTCTTCGTGTGCAACCCTAAATGAGACTTCCATGGCTAAATATAGTGGCGTTTTGCACAGAACACCTTAAGTGACACCAAAATCTGGAACTTACACCCTAAAGCGAGACGACGAAAATCCCAACCCCTTTCATATGAGAGCCCTCCTCCCTCCCGTGTTAAGCCTTCAAACCTTTGGACTGGTATTTGAAATACCGGTAGTACTATTCAAAGTTTCCAAAAGTTTGGATTGATTTCGCTTGCTGTAATACCCTCGCTTTCCATTAAACATAACTTTAAAATTCGCGGTATGGAATTAATAGCGAGACTGATAACTTGCGAAGATGTTGTATCAATAACTTGCAACCAGGATAAGCTGGGAGAAGACCTGAAAGGCATGCTGTGGTTTGTCTTCATCTACTCTTTTTTTTACTGCTAGTACTGACTTTCTACTTTTTCTTAGGATGCAAAGTCAACTCCAAAAACTGGCTTGGTAATACTCCACTATGTATTGCTGCCTCATCTGGAAAATGTGACCTTGTACGCCACCTGTTATCTCTAGGTATGTTGAATTGTGCACCTTCTTTCCTTTAGTGACAGTTGGTACTTATCAGATTAATTTCCAGTCCTTGGAAAAGTTGATGAAACATGAAAAAGTCTACACCTTTCAACAAAATCCAGAGTGTTGAGTTAGTCGTGTCCTCTTACACACCTCATCTCCTTCTTTCATCCCTCCCCCTCACCCGCCCCTGTCATGCAAGGTAAACCATCCATATCACCTTTATCTCGATCAAGTATCGTAAGTTACATATATTATAAAACACTATTGAATAGAGCCCTTCTTTTGGTCTTTTCATGGTGTCAGAGGAAAATTTGAAACTGTCGCAAAAATATTATTTTCCGAGTATGACCACAATAATTACATGTATGATTGACTGTTTAGGTGGAGACAAAAATATTTGCAATAATGATGGAATTTACGCCATGGACTTCGCGACAAATGCTGGTAAGTACCTTACACGTCGTCTAAAGGAAGGGCTTACAACTTCAATATTGCCACCAATGTGCTTAAAAAGAGTTCCATGATTTTATAACGTGGATAATTTTAAAATGGTTTTCAGTTGATTGTCAAAAGTAACTTAATGTTTTCTTTGGTTTTTCTTTACTGTGCTCTGTGATTAGCTGGCAAAATTCGCGTCACTTTCACGACCAATCAAGAGCAAAATCGAAGCCAATCGTGACGTGCTCGCACGCGTTTCCCCGCGCTTGTTGCTGATTACATGTAAAAGATTCGAGTTCTTATCGACTCATTATGCCGTTTACATGTACTTCTGCTGTGATTGGCCAGAGTAATTACCTAGGTTTTGGTTTTACGACACTCAGTTAAAAACCACTCTATAAAAATCAATTATGGTGGTATTGGAACGTGCTGATCAAACGGAATAACTAATTTCGTCTCCCAATGAATGTAGACAGTTTATCAATTTTATGTCAGTTACGGCTGTAACTATGTTAAAAGACCTATTTTTCAAATGTTCTCTTTGGACAATTTCTGTTCATCGAAGCTCGTAGTAGTTCTCGGGCAATACAGAACAGGTTCTGTTGACGGAAAAATATTGTGCATATTTGCGCACAAAGTGGAGGTTATTATTAATTTTGTTTCGTGCAATAAGCAAAGGCGAAAGACGAACTTCTCAGTAATCCTTGCTATAACTGTAACTGAATCCTGGGAACTGTCTTCCAGTTTACCCCTGTTTGAAGTGTAGTTGTTGTGGCTGATTTGCTAGTCACTGACGCAAACCGTAAACGGCTGACCATAGTATTACGTGAAAAGGAAATGACGTTTTAGGCCTGTCGTTACGTAGTAAACTGTTTTAAACAAAAGTCAGGCAAGTTCTAATGTCCAACTTTTCCTTCCTTTAAAGTATTGCAAACTGCACCTCCCATTCTACTAAATTAATAGGGTAGCTACCTGTCAAGACGTTCAAGTTAATGCATGGGTCCAGAGAGACCCTGATTAAGTAATGTTAGCTTGATCTGTAGATGAAAAAAAGTTTTAAGTAAGCGTTTACTTGACGGCAAACACAAAAAGAGTCAGCCTGCTATCAGTTCGTGGGTTTCTTATACTCTACGGGAAAGGAAGATATGTATCCTTGTCCCTGTTTAGGGTGTTAATAGAGGCTGTGCTCACAAGGTGAAAAAAAGCAGGCAGCCTGCCGGCATAACTTGAACTGCTGAAGAAATTTAAAGTATTGTTACAAGAACATTATTTTTTTCTAATATGACTGATATATAAAACATGTGTTTTGGAGGGGAAGTATTTCCTTGTCTTTTACCAGGAAAGAATTATTTTCGGAAACTTTGTTGCGGAGCCATTCTTTTCAAAATCTGCCCGCAAATTTATCTACACAGGTCATCTCGACGCAGCAAATTTATTGGCTATTGACGTCGCCAACCCACACGTGTGGGACATTGTCGAACCACATACCCCTCCACGAGTTAAGCTTGGTCTTCAGAGTCCTTCCAAGAAACATTTGGTGTATTCATCCTTCAGAAGGAGACGAATGGATTTCTGTTCTATGGTTAAGTAACGAGCACGCAATGGTATTTCATGTATGGATTCAATGCAGTAATGCGTTGGGATTTAACTGCAAATTAATCTTAATGTTTTTAAGTTACCGCAAAGTCAATCGTTTTACAATCCCGATTAATTTGCAAGCTGGCATCTTAAAGTAACAAGGTGGGGCATAACATCTCATTTCTTTCATAATGGCATTACTTTTATTATCTGTTTGGCAGATGATCATGTGACTCCAACTCGCTCAGTTACACTTTATTTGCCTTGTCGATTTTCGGAGAACTTTAGAGGCGCTATTTGGGTATTTTACGCGTCCTTATTGGTTTTGATGTTGGTGCATTAATTTGACGATTATTCCTTGCTGACATTCTGTAGCCCTGATGCGCCAGCTAAAAGCACGTTTGTACGCCGTGGGAATAACGAATTTTTCTCCTTTCTACTGGTTACTTGTAAATAAAAAAAATGAAAAGTGATTTCTTTCTTCAAGCTGTCATTGATCCCAAATTTTCTCTAAAAAGTCCATAACAAACAAACAAACAAACAAACAAAACAAAAAAAACGACAGGACGAATATAGTAAATAAGATAAGAAAACGGGAACTTTTCCTCTTCTGTCGAACCAACGGGACTGACAGTAATTTCAGAGTTTCCAGTCCTAGTCCAGTTGTACAGCAACCTGTTGTCGCATTAAAACCAAACTCTGTTACCTAGTCTACTGTATTGGCATGAGGGTAATATTTGCAATGTCTTATCAAGCTACTTAGTACTTTAATGAACTAAGTCGTCCCAAATTTAAGTAGCTGTCAATGGCGACCTGCACCGTTTGCAACGCCTCAAAAAGAACGAAAAACAGAACAATGTTCCTAGCCCTAAAAAACAAACTGCTGCTGCAGGTTTTCAGGGTCTAGTGAAATGAGAACTTTTGAAAGGTGCAGGCCTTCTGAAATACTTGACATTTAGAGCGCGCCCTCGACCACCCTTTTCCGGTTTTGATAAGGCACATATAAATGTAAGTCCTATGTGTTGTTCTGCATGAATAGGTCAGAATGTGAACAACGCAGTGATGATAATAATGAAGATGACTAGAGCTCAGAAAATGTTTGAGCCTTCATCGAGCTTTCACTTTCCTTCTGTTTGCCTTTTAAGCAGATGCTAGTGTCCCAGCCAACTGGGCTATGAAGCCCCTAAATTTATCGACTGTATAATGACATCTGATGGTAATGTACAGAGATGTTATAAACTGCGGGTGAAACGATGATTGGTAAAGCGATCTCGGCACTGGCCAAAACACCCGCGTGGGTGTTATTAACTTATAGCCAAGAACTGATAGTACTGATGATTATCTATTTTCTCTTGAAAAAGTCATGATCGAACAAAGTTAGAAAACAGCTCAGTCTGCTTGAGAATTAAGAGACTTAGTCACATAGAACTGAAAAAGGTGTTGGGAAGCAATTCTTCCACAAACCCCTGAAATAGGTTGGATGTGGACACTAATTGGAGGAACTGTATCAGCCCTCCCGTTGATACCAGTCCTGCGACTGAAGGGATCACCCTGTTTAAATATCAATTATTATTATTATTATTATTATTATTATTATTATTATTATTATTATTATTATTATAGCAGTTAAAACGTATTAAGAGTGGCAGATGTATTTGACTTCTCTCACTTTTGACCAGAAATAGGGTGCACTGAAAACGCTTAGTGTTGCTTCATTATCATCTTATTTTTTATGAAAATGTGATGACGCACTTAGCTAATACTGTACTTCTTCAAACAAGCGCCCACGCTCTAATAAGCGCCCTCTCTCTAATAAGCGCCCACCTCGACCAAAATAGCAAATAAGTGCTCCCCTCGAATAAGCACCCCCCCTCACGTTCTTAAATGGTAAAGATATCACAAAGAAAGCCTGTTTCTATTGTCAATCTTATAATCTTTTAAACTTCAGCTACACCGGCATCAGTGAGAACAGCTTCTTCTCCGCTGAGTCAATTTCAGTTATTTCTAGATTCTATCTCCATGTACTTGCAGAGTTCTTTGATGTGCATTAACTGTTCTTTTAATTTCTGCCCTATTGCCGTGCTCTTTGTAAATGCCGTAAACTTCTCAGGTACAACATATCATATCGCCTGTCAGGCATATCACTGACGAGGATCATGTAAAAAAAATCGACATTTTATAAACATGCATACCGGTACATCTGTACGTATACCGAGACTGCGGTATTCACAGAATAAAGTTTAATGTTTATTACATTTACATGGATAATCATAGATTTTTTCCGTATGATTTGATTTAGCCAAAATAACGTTATAGTTTATTGAAAGAAAAACGTAATAAGCGCCCCCTCCCTCCCTCCCGGTACCATACGATATCTTCGTTACAATAAGAGCCTGTGATGTCGTCCTTCTCCATTTTTTTCCCTAATTGTAAATTGTATCTAGGGTGTAGCATTTCTCCTTTGGCGTGTAAATTGTAAATCCTGCTCTCAGTCTACGTTTTTTAAGGCGATGAGCTCACAAGCCCTTAACCACCGGAAGATGATGATGTCTTTTCTTACCCCACCCATTGCTGCTTCGTCTCGAGCAAAGATTTCTGGAGGGAAATGCGATTAAATTAACAAACTTAATGGTCAAAAGCTGGGCGTCATTTGGGCGAGTGTGATACTTTTGATGTTCTTTCGGTCATATTTAAGAATAGTTATCGTTTGCGGGATTACAGCTCGTTTATTCTGGCTTAGTCTGCGCATTCGTCTTAATGCGAAGAAAGCTATTCGGCGATGTCGAAATCTGAACGAAACATTTAAACCTGTTTCAGTGCTGGGGATCACAAACTAGCAACATGTTTACTAATAATCATAAGCGCTCGAGGTTTTGTCGGGCTTGTTTTTGAATGTCCTAAAAGGTTGGAACGTTTTCAAACTTTATTCAACGGAAACTAATTTACTACCTGTCAATCAGGGAATGCTCATTCTTTGTCAACATTTTACCAAAGTTGCTGAAACTGTGGTTGCAAAAATGTTTACCTGTCCATGCTTTGAGGTTCTTCTTGCTCCTTGTTGACTAATGTTTACTTTTTCGTGTAGTGGCAGTAACTGTGGCCACGATAGAAAGGTAAATGTTGGCTACTGAACTTGTCACAAATCTCTTGTTATCTGGTGGTAAGCTTTGTTTTCGATCCCTTTGCAATGTGGCAGTCGTCGATGGTACTAAGCTTCAACCAGAGAGGAAAATAAGCACTTCCTGTCGCGCCTTACTTATTTTTTTCTAAATCTTGTGTGTTTAAAAAAATAGAAGTACTATTTTTCACCACAGAAAAAGCCCACAAATAGCAGTCACCTACATGTAAATTTATCCTGTAAAGTTTTACGCATGGTCTGTTACTTTTAATGTTAAACAACCGTTTCGGGTAACGAGTGGCATCCTTGTTGAGAGTATTATGAACGTAGAATAAAGATCCAAAGGCATAACTTTTCGACCATTGAAGAATATTCTCTCGAAAGTGCGCTTCCGCTCCGATGTGGACAGTGTTTTCTTATGTAAATTATATTGACTCCCACCCAAGTGTCTTTTATTTCAAAGAGAATCTCTTTTATGCTTCCGCTGCTGTGATTGGCTGCACGGCGCGTTCGTGTTAGAAGGTCAATGAAACTTTCCGCCTGATTAATATAAGTGAGAATACCAGAGGGACCTCAAGCTTCTTCTGCTTCAGTGAGCATCTGCATAAATACAGACGGGTTCACTCCTAGCATTCTTTCGTTGTCTCCTGAATTCCACTGGCATTTTTAAGAACATGCAGCGACAAGTCTGTATTCTATTTCTGCTTGTCAACTCTGGCTTAGTTGTTGACATGCCAGGTAAGCTATTCATTCTCTTAGAAATATTAATTTATCTAGACTCTATCATACAACTTCAAACTTTGGATTAAAATGTGCAGCAGCACGAGTCGCACGACCCATTTTATGAACAAATGAATCTGTCGTTTGTTCAACTTGTGTAGATTTAAAAGTCTCGGGTGTCGACATCCGAAAGTGTAAGAATGGCTCAGTTGACTTGCCCTGAGTTTATAACCAAAATAAAAAATACTCGCCTTTTTATCTCTGAACTAACCCAACAGTGCGTTTGCTGAGGTTTTAGAAACATAAATTTTCTACGTCACCGCGTACCCTCGGCTCATTTGAAGTACTAATGTATTAGGGGAGCTACTATCTCGATCTCCTGACTAAGTCCATCAATCTATTGCTCTCGAGGGCGTCATTCGTTGAGCAATCCACAAGAGAAATTTAATAGGCTTGCGTTCACGTGTATTGCTGTCTGTCTTCAGGCCATAAATGAAACGTCAATAACTTGACTTCCATTGCTAAGGAAATCAAAGTCATATTCACGATAACCCGTCACGACTAGACTATGCCAGACTGAAGTATTAAATCGCAGCGCATTTTAATTTCTGAACTCGCCATGAGATTGTCACTAACTTATCTTTATTTAATTATTCCCTTATAGGTGGCCAAGCACAGCTCGTTGGTAAGTACGTCGAGTAGTTAGTTTTTAGCACCTAATTAAGTAATCATGAGATGTATTTGTTCATGTTTTCGTGTTCACGGCGGCGAAGTTTTCCGTGAACGTAAATCACTAAAAGGTGTTGATACAATTTGTCGCCGTAAATAGAGTAGAATGTCAACAGCAGAGGCGTGATACAATAGCCTGATAATATTGACTGATTGACATGTTTAGTTGCAGTCGCATCCGTGATGCCGGGCGCTTTGTGGTCAAGCTATTGTTGCGAGATTCGGAACGAACTCCTTGTAGTCAGCCACTTGCTTGATAATTCCTGCAACTGGAAAACTTTGAATGTAAGAAAAACATGATAGTTCTCATGCCTTGAACAACACTTTCACTTCTCTGAGACTATTGTTCTTTTTGGGGTGCCGAGAACCCTAAAATCTGTAGAAAATTTAGATATTAATAAGGTTATCACCCCACAGACGAATTGTCGGAACCTTGATGTATTGAGGCTGGAATGCCAACTTAGAAAGCAGTTTTTTTTTTTGAAGTGAACTGCCTTAAATTCCTCCTGTGTGGTCAACTTTCCTTTCTAATTCCACACAGTGTTAGCATGCATGCATCATCAATATAGTTAATTACCGCTAAAATCTTGTTTATCTCAAAAGTTGTTTTAGTGTTTAAGCCCTTTAAATGGCTTGATAAAAGGCGGGCATAAACTCAATTAGCGTATTAGCTCACTTCTTTTATCTGGTGCATGGAAAAAGAAAAATTAGCACCAAGCCATGATTAAACAGAACGAGAAAGGCCTAGAAAACCTTGCACTCGTTGTAGTTATATCAGTATGTTGTATGTTGATCTCTGATCTCGGTTGGTGGTAACTAAAATATGTAAACAAATTTTGCAGACTATAGCGGTAGAGTTCACCAGGTTTTGTAAACGTAGCCGTAATTATGATTTTGTCAAGTTCGTTTATCATATTAGGCCAGGCTTGTCGCCTTGGTGTCCGTTTTCACAAACAATCCCCTATTACTGTTAATGGTTGAGCCGGTAAATGTTACTAATTATTTGAATCTCTATGAGGTTGTTTCAATTTACTTTACTTTGTTCTTCTTGCCCAACTGCCTTCCTGGCGTGTTATTGTTCCCTACTTATTACTCTTTGGCCGTCAAAAATGCATTGATTAATTTTTTAAGGCTCTTGTCTTTCTTTCTATATCTGTTTAAGATCAGTTTTGGACATAATTATTGCATTCTCAGCATACTGTGCTAAAAAGCGCAAAGAACACAGAAAACAACTTATCCTTGAAGAGCAAATAAACTTGAACGAGCCAACCACACGCGCTTTGTGTTTCTTGGTTCGCTCAATTCTTTATAGTTTGCTCTCTCGTCTATCAAACCAGGGACTGGTAGTAATCTAAAGCTGTACACAGTCTTACAATTAATACTGCTTGTAGTCTCATAGTTCCACTTCAAGACAACGACTATTTCTACCCCTGATGAAATACCCCAAAATGTTTGCCCCAAGAGAACTTGACCTAAATAAATCAGATTCTTGTGAAGGCTGAAATGAATCTGAAAGTAAATAAGAAAGTAACTGAGAAAGTCTGTGATCTCTCTCGACAATCGATCGTTAGTCGTTAACAGTTTTAAATTTGTCAGTCGAGTTATGTTGCTTCTGTCATCATACTTTTGACCTAAGACCTCTTTTCTGGAACACTGTGCCAGCAGAAGTTGTCCGAAACTAGCCAATACTCCTCAATCACTGAAATCTGCAAGGCCAATTAAATGCTACTGGTTCAGTTAAATTCCGAAAACGGGAAACCGGATTTCTAACGAAAAAGGAAACTTGTTTCCCTAGCTGATAAAACATATTGTTCGAAAACTTAGCTTGCGCTGCAGCCGTTCTTTTTTTTTTTTTTTTTTTTTTGGTGGAAGCGTTAAAATTCGTTCGGGCGCGCTTTTAGCCGCCTCTGCTGGCTATCGTTCACTATTGAGGATTCATCGCCTATTTTACATTTCAGATGACTGCGGCGGGCTTGAGAAGGGGGAAAGTGGGAGTATTCAGACACCAAACTTTCCTCTTGATTACCCTGTGGATAAAATGTGCGCATGGATAATAGAAGTCCAACCTGGAGATAAAGTAGTGCTTTCTTTTGAGTCGTTTGCACTCGAAGACAATGCAGTTTGCAAGTATGATTACGTCCAGATACGGGATGGTTTGTCGTCGAAGGACACGATGATTGGAAAGTTTTGTGGCACAAGTAGACCAGCCACCATTACATCCACTGAGAATTATCTTTGGATTGGTTTCCGCTCGGATTCTTCCGCTACAGCACAGGGCTTCAAGGCAGTCTGGACAACTGAAAAGTCTGCAACCCGTACAGCATCAGTGACGACAAAAGAGACTATACCTTCACCTACTCCAACTTCACTGAAAGGTTGGTCTTATTTTCAGTTCAACTACATTTGCTAGATTTGCAACAGAATGGTTTCTAAGACTAACTTCATTGTGCTGTACTTCTTGGGTCAGTAACGGGGAAGTCAAAATCATTGCCAATTACCTGCTGTCAGAACAAAAACTACTCTTTTTCAAATACTGTACTTTCTTGCTTACATTTACTATGGCATATTTTTGCTGTAGTTTTGTATATTTGTCTCATTTAAACCTGCAAATATGGACCAAATATTTGAAAGAAAAAAGAAAGAAAGTGAAGTCATTGTGGAAATCATAAAACGAATTCTTCTCAGAGCCAGTCCAGGACCTTTCTTGGTGAAAATTAATGTAACTAAAACAAGAATGTTTTCTTTTTTCCTTTCCTCTTTTTTTTCCCAATAGCTTATAGACTGTTAGTTTATTACCGTTACAAAACGGAAAGAAACCTCGGAAACGTGATTACCCAAGATGAGGTGTATGTGATATTGCAGGATAATTCGTATTCCGACTTTGGAACTACACTGGCCTTTCCCTGGGCTTTGACATAATTTAATTAAAAACCTCTCAGGTCAATACCTGAATGAGTTCGGGGGATAGTTTCAGCTGCTTTTGGCAAGCCAGATCTAATTGAGCTAAAGGACACGTGTGCATGCACTTACGAAGACGTGAAGAACTGGTTTAATTTGGGACAATCTTGAAATGTCGCCCACGGTGTTTCTGAAACTATCCTATGACGTTCACAAAAATCACTAGAACGCACTGCGTACGTGTTATAAACGGCACGATGAACTGACTGGGATTTGAATATCTGGACAAATTCAAATTCTTCCAATTGATTCTATCAGCACTATCTGGTGACCGTACTGAGGTGCAGGTGATTTATTTCAGGGTGTGGTGGTCAGATGAATGGTGAAGACGGAGTCTTTACATCACCGAATTATCCCAAATCGTACCCTATCAACGTCCAGTGTGTGTGGACCATAGTCACAGTCCCTGGAGACACTATTGAGCTAAAGTTCAACGATTTTCATTTGGAAAATTCTGGTACAGCTTGTGGGTATGACTTCGTAGACATTAGAGACGGCAGCAGCCTTGATTCGCCACTGATTGGGAAGTTTTGTTCAAGCAAGATTATCGGACCGATAAGCTCAACTGGTAACTCGCTGTTGATAAGACTTAAGTCTGACGGCACAGTTAGTGAAAAGGGGTTTAGGGCTTCATGGAGAAGAGTATCACACAGCACCTCCTCTTCGCGTGCATCCACTCCTAGCACGCAACCTCCCACTACCACTACCACTACCATTACCACTATCCCAGTATCTACTACCCTGGCTTCCACCACATCGTCACCAAATGGTTAGTATTAATCTCATTTTTCGATATCAGAATCTCTAATGAACCCTCTGCTTTATTTTCGAGATTTGTGTCTCGCAAGAATCAGTTGTACTCAAGGTGTTAGGTTGATGCTTTCCTTTTTTGTGAATGGAAAGACATAACTGGTATAATACTACTTTCTCATAGATCGATAAATAGACAGACAGACGGAAACACACACACAGATTGATGCCGGATGGATAGATCGTTTACTGAAATAACCTTGAGAAAATGAATTACAGAGGTTTACAAGACAAGGACTACTTAGTGTTACTAACTTTGCAAAATAGGAACAAGGGATCCATTAGTTAAGTAACGCTTACGTTTAATAACAATTCACACTAACCTTAACAATTTGAAACATAAAAGTTCCTTTTTCTCACGTGAAAAACTATGTAACCCTATGTTGCTGATGATAATTCTTATTAATTCTAGGTAAAGTTTAGAATTCCTAAGTAAGTAAAGTAAAACCTTTATTAAAAGTGTCGATGTATTTAGCCTAGGTAGACTAATTGGGGACACTAATAAAATATCGTACTAGTAAAAGTTAGATATTTACAAGAAAGTGATTAAAATTAACGAATATGGGAGATCCTGTTTAGCTTATGTACAAGATAAAATTAAAATTTAAAAACTAAAATGATTCTATTGACTACAAAGATTACAACAATTGCTGTTATTAATTTAACGTTTAATCACATTTAGTGGTAATTTATAGTGTGCCGTTACTGTCACTTTTGTGATTGATCCTAACACAGGATTGTCGTCTCATTTACTTTTTAGAGTGTGGAGGTGTCCTTACTGGAGAAAATGGAGAAGTTATGAGCCCAGGTTTCCCAAATCAGTATCCGCTAAACAAGGAGTGCACATGGATCATTTTCGTACCAAATGGCAAAAACGTTAGATTACAGTTCAGAGAATTTGAACTCGAGAAACACTCTAACTGCCGTTATGACTATCTGGAAGTAAGAGACGGTGATGGACCACAGAAATCTTTACTTGGCAAGTTCTGTGGGGATAAGGTTCCTTCTCCTGTCAAATCGTCTGAAAACTCCATCTACATAAAGTTTTACTCAGATGGCCTAATTCCCAAACGGGGGTTTGTTCTTAGGTGGCATTCAATTAAAAGACCGTCACCTCCTCCCGGACCAGTAGGACCAGATGGAAACAACATAGGTACAGTAAGAGCTAGTAAACTTTACAAATACAAGTTGCACAATCTTATTTTGATATATCTATTTAAAGCGGTTTTCATTTGTCTTCCAAAAGTTATTATCTTATTGCTTTAGATTTGCAACTGCTGAGTTCTATTTGTTATTATTTCATGAATCACACATTTTCTTTTGTTATTCAACATCCTTTATTTAACTTACATACTTCATGAATATTAAACTAACTGAAACGAGGGATTTATACAGATAAATCCCTCATTTACATTAGCAGTACTGCGAGAAACGCACACATCAGGTTGCTTCTATTGTTCTCCGTTTCTCACCTAAGTGTGACGGTACTAATTAGCCGCCGTTTGTCCCCTTGAACAAAGGATCGCCTTCATGAATAATTTCATGAAATAAGTCAGATAAATACCTCGAACGTCGGTATTAATCCATATACATCCCTCGGGCCTACGGCCCTCGGGATGTATATGAATTAATACTTCCGTTCTCGGTATTTATCTCTTACATACAATACAATACAATACCTTTATTTACGTGGTAAATGTTCTTAGCTAATCAGCTACTTTACAGACATACCACGAAAAAATAAATAAATACATAAATTAACTAAAAATGATAATAAATAGAGAGAATGGCTTAAAATTGTATGTAGAGTTAAAAAATTATTAAAACTAAGAGCGGATCGCAAGATCATTACATAGTGATATTACAACTGAGCAATATGTATTTACATGTATTTGCGCAATTAGAATATAAGGTTTAATAAATCCATCTTGGACATTAAGTTTTTAAATGATCCAATACTGTTAGCGGCACGGAACTGATCCGGAAGAGCGTTCCAAATCTTAGCTGCGGTGTATCTCCAGGATTTAAGTCCAGAGGTGGTTGTATTCACTTTGAGTAGCTCGAGGATGTGTTTTCCTCTCAGATTATAATTAGTTGATCGTTCATGCAATAGCTCACCTATTCCTCTAGGGACTTTATACCCATGGATGGCTTTGTAGACACCAGTGGCCATTTTAACAATTCAGCAGTTTTAGTTGTTAAAAAATTGCAAAAAAGAAAAAAAAAACTACGCTTGACACCAGTTGTATACGTGCCTTTGCTTGAGTTCTGATTGGATCGCTGTGTTTTGTTACTTGGCTAGTTGCGATTACGTTTTGTTGTTGTTGCTGCCGCTGCTGCTGTCGTTATGCATGCAGTGGCATGCGCGCGAACTGCGAACGATTGCCTGTGAACATGGTCTTTATTAGAGAATAGGGTGCTGGAAAAACGCCGATTTTCATTCGTCTCATTCCCCGGCAGGAAGCCTGTTCATAGCATTAGGATAGCCAAGGAAAGGATTTTATTTAACGTGTATCTTTTTAATACTTGTAAGATAGAAACAACGTCCAAACAGTCCATAATGACAGGCATTAGTACACAGCCAACAACATTCAAATTATGTGCGGGTCAGGATTATTCCTACTTTCTAATTATTTGGTGTTATCATTAAGCGTGAAAGCGCTACATTTTTTATACATCTCTAATGGTAGTTTTTAAAGATCAATGACAGAGGAGCAAATTAATCCTTTTTTGCCCTTCTTTTGTAGTTTGTGGAGGTACCTTCACCAAGATGTCTGGTGTAATGCAGAGCCCGCAATACCCCGGGAACTATCCTGAAAATGTAATGTGTCAGTGGGTTATCGAACTACCACCGCAATATAAAATAACCTTGGAGTTTACTGATTTCCAACTGGAGAAGAGCACGAGCTGCCAGTATGATTTCGTTCTTGTGATGGGTGGACCCCCCTCCTCTCCAATTGCCCTTGGAAAATTCTGTGGTAACGAAAGCGATAGTCTAGTAGAGTCAAACTCCAATGTGATGACAGTTTTGTTTAAGTCAGATACTACCAAGACAAAGAAGGGATTTGAAGCTTACTGGTATGCTCAGCCCGGACTTATTGATAACACTCCATCTCCCACAACGTCGAAAAAATTTCCATCGGGCGAAATTAGAAGTGAGTTTATTTTCAATTTATTTCATTTATTCAAGCCCCTTTTTTCATGGAATGGAAATTCACTCCGTTTACGTTTATGTCACTTTCAATTTACCACATATATTCAGTGGGAACTAGAAAGTGTGAGCACACTTTGTCATGAATAGTTAGGAACGCCATTGTTCGATACATTCGATCACAGAAGACGTTAAAATGTGATAAGAATGTCAGTGGCACTCTTGCTTTACGGCTCGTGTGCCACTTTTTTGTTACCACATTTGACGACATCTGTCAGTGATCTGTAACTGAACAGACGCATGGCAAAATGGAATCTATTTGTTAAATGGAAATTCTAAACAAATGTTTGAACTGGGCTGGATAAATCATATACTAGAAAAATGGATTTTGATGACGATGGTGATTTACACGGCTGGGTAACAATGACGACAAATCCACTTAATAGGTGCTTCGGAGCCCAGGCATCTGGAATAGAAATATGTATTCTAGCCGGCAATAGTTATCAGAAGTGAAAAAGTGGCATCTCAAGACAATAATCTTTATTTTGGAATGCGGCAAAGAAGAAGAAATCCGCATAAAGAAGCACAATTTCCCAATACCACGTTCCTTTTAGAATGAAACAGTTCCCTGGAAGCAGAGCAAGACTGGTTCCTGTCATAATGTATATACTCTTTTTTTTTATAAGAACCTTTTTATAAGAACGTTGAGGCTAAGATTTAGCTAAAATTTAAGAACATTCTAAGAACATTACCCAGGCTGAGAGTCAGTTAAGAAAATTTTTATTCCAACCAAATATTTTGAAAATGAGCAGTATAAACACAGATGAAATAATACATGAAAAAATCAAGTCTATATTGTCCAATTAACCCAAATAATAGGTGTCTTGATCACGTCCGCATAGATTTATTGAAATACTATAAAAGATAACTTAAGAACATCTTAAGAACTTTTCAGTCTCAAATTGCCAACAATAATAAGAACGTTCAGCCTCAGCCTCAAAATTAGACGTTCTTATAAAAAAATAATAATAAAAAAAAGAGTGTAATGTCATGTATCATGCGGTTCTTCTTACCGGCGAATTTTTGTTTTGTGTTCGTAGAGTGTGGAGGAAACTACACGAAACCAAGCAGTGATCTTTTCTCACCATATTACCCCAACCCTTCGTCCGAACCTGTTGATTGTGAATGGATTTTGTCAGTGTACGACGGGAACAAAATTGCGATTGGTTTCAACGAATTTGACCTGGTCGATGATGAAAACTGTGCCTCTGAGTACGTGGAGTTGAGGGACGGCGGATCGGAGTCCTCCACACTGCTGGGACGTTATTGTGAATCTGCACCAATGGTTGTAATTGGCTCCAAGAACAAAATGTGGATGCGGTATCACTCAGATGGAACAGGAAGTAGGGGCTTTGAGGCCACGTGGACTACAATGGCACAAGCGATGAAACCGATGGAACCTAAAGGTGGTGATGTAGGAGATGCGAACGTCATAGAACCTCTTCCTCACCCCCCAAGTAAGTTACAGCCGTAATGGTGTTCGTTTAGTCTCGTATGGAGCGGTTTTCTTTTAAGATTCGTAAAATCAAAACTATTACTGTGGCCAATCAGAACAGATGTAAATAGCGTAAAGAACAATCCGAATTCGAAGGAAATACGTGTACATGTAACCTACGTCAAAAACGGAAAAACGCGTGCGAGCAACTCACGGTTGGTTTTGGTTTTGCATCTGATTGGTTGAGAAATTCGCGCGAGTTTTTGCGAATTAATCACAGAGCGCGGTAAAGCCACACCAAAGCAAATACGAATTACTTTCGACACTCAGTTGAAAATCGTTCTAATAATCGAAATCAGTTTACTTTAGATGTCAAAAAAGGGTTAAAGTGCACCTAACCCCTACACGTTTTTTCTCTTAAATAAATCTTTGCACCTGTTCGAAACATATTGTGCTATTTGGCGCCTTTTTCAACCAAATCTTGACTTTTTAAAGGCTGTAAAAGTTACGAAATCTAGCCATCATCTGCCCCATGAACGAGCTAGTAAGGGGCATGGGTCTATTCCTCATACTTGACGTCACAAACTGATTTGCATTGTATTGAGTCTTTGTGAAAATGCATGCAAAGCAGTTTGTGACGTCATGTAAGGAATAAACCCATGCCCCTTACTAGCTCGGTCATGGGACAGATGATAGCTAGATTTCGTAACTTTTACAGCCTATAAAAATTCAAGATTTGGTTCAAAAAAGGCGCAAAAAGGCCCATTGCGTTTCGAACAGGTGCAAAGATTAATTTAAGCGAAAAAAATTTGGGGGTTAGGCGCACTTTAAGCAGAAAGGTCACGAGATTATTGATACCAAAAACAACTAAGTTCTAGGTCCGTACTGTAAGCTGCGGGCTGAGTTTTTCCCCTCGATCCGTATTTTACAGCAGGGTTGGGAATACAGCTCAAATTTCAGTTATTGGGTTCAGTTTTCAACATTCACGCATACATTTCTTTAATGAGATTAATACTATTATAGATTTTCAACCTTGGAAATAATTGCTGATTAATAGCAAAAACGACTCTAAAGACGTGGGTAGCTAATACTATTTATTTAATGTGAAATTTGGGACATTTTGATTCTAGTGGGTCGAATTAAAGGTGTTATCAAGAGATCTACCTTTTTACTCTAAAAACGGGTCGATTTCTTTTTACGTGGGATGCCCTAAGGGGCATACCGTGTCTAAAAACGGGTCGATTTCTTTTTTCGCGGGATGCCTTAAGGGGCATACCGTGTCTAAAAACGGGTCGATTTCTTTTTTTTCGTCGTAGCCACAAAATCTGTACATTAATATATTCATTTAACTCTCCCCTCTCCTACTCGGGATGTATTGTTCTGATTGTCTTCAAGCAGGCCAATCAAACTCCATTCTTGTCGCGTATATCGCGAGGGAGGGGACCCACTCATTCCTACTTGTGTGACGTCAAAGCATCATTTGATTTATTCATTGATCTCGTATTAGATTTCTGTCGCCATATTGTTAACATGTTGTGGACTCAAGTGTGCCGTTTTAATAACAATTTTGAAGCGGTAAATCGAAAGAATAACTTCTGAGAAGCATTCGACCTTTAAAACTTGGAAATTGGAGAGTTCCTGGCTTAGGAATCGTGCTTTGTTTGACAATTCTAGAACACGATGGGACTTGAGAAGAGGTCATTGATACGCTTACGTTATCGTAACGGAATTTCCGATATTTCCGATAGAACCTTAGGTAGCGCAACACATGGGAAACAACGTAACGCGATCTTCGTGACTCAAACTATTCCATTAGCAAGGATAGTTTTATAAATCTGCGAAGCATACAGTTGGAATAAATGAATCAGCCACAGCATCACGCGTATATGCCAGTATAGCAGGCATCTTGTTTTTTTTTTTCTTCGTAGTAGCTACAAATCTGCACATTAATTTATTCATTAAACTCACCCCTCTCCTAGTCGGGATGTATTGTTCTGATTGTCTTCAACAAAAGCAGGCCAGTCAAAATCCATTCTTGTCGCGTATATCGCGAGGGAGGGGACCCACTCACCCCCTACCTGTGTGACGTCAAAGCATCATTTGATTCATTCATTAAAACCGGATTAAATTTGTACGCCATATTGTTAAACATGCTGTGGACTCAAGTGTGCCATTCTCAAACGGAAATTTCACCATTTTGAAACGGTAAATCGAAAGAATAACCTCTAAGAAGCACTCGACATTTAAAACGGTGGAAATTGGAGAGTTCCTGGCTAAGGAATCGTGCTTTGTTTGACAGTCTTAGACCACGATGGCAGACTGAAAAGAGGTCATTGAGAAGCTTACGTTATCGTAATGGAATTTCTGAAATATTCGGTGAAGCCCTGAGTGGCGTAACACAAGAGAAACAACGTAACACGATCTTCGTGACTCAAACTATTCCATTAGCAAGGATAGTTTTATAAATCTGCGAAGCATACATTTGGTGCCATATTGTTAACATGTTGTGGACTCAAGTGTGCCGTTTTAAAACGGGAGATAAACAATTTTGAAGCGGTAAATAGAAAGAATAACTTCTAAGAAGCACTTGACCTTTAAAACGGTGGAAATTGCAGAGTTCCTGGCGAAGGAATCGTACTTTGTTTGAGAGTTCTAGAACACAACGGGACTTGAGAAGAGGTCATTGATACGTTGACATCTCCGGTAGAACCTTAGAAGCGTAACTCAAGGGAACAACATAACGCGATCATCGTGACTCAAACCATTCCATCAGCAAGGATAGTTTTATCAATCTTTGAAGCATACAATTGGAATAAATGAATCAGCCACAGCATCTCGCGTAAATGCCAGTATAGGCATCTTGTTTAACTTTTGAACGATGCTTCATAATTATTACTGGTTTCATTTGAAGTCGTTTTTGACCCCCTGTCTATAAATTGTTGACTGAACAGTGGCAAAAAAGTTGACAACTGAAAATGGCCGCTCGAAACCTTCTGCGCGGCAGTTGTTGTAAAGTTGTTAGCTTTGTGACTAAACGGATCAAGAGCGAAAAGAGACGCTGCGTTGCTTATGATAAAAAAACAACATCCAAGTAAAAATCAAATAATTTCTTGTTTATACCATGTCCTCATTTTATATTTTATTTTTCTAGAAAAATGTGGTGGAGCTCTTGGAATTGAGAGTGGCGAAATTAAAGATGGCCAACTCTCGGCTTCTTCGGTTTGGATGGGTGTAAACACTTTTGGTCGGCAACATGCAAGACTTAACAACCAAAAGTGGCCGCAAGGATGGAGTGCCGACCTTCGCGATGAAAACCCATGGCTCAAGGTCTCTTTAGATGCAGATTATGTGATTACTGGGATTGCAACACAAGGATATGGTAATCCAGTTTTCAATGAGTGGGTAGAAAGCTACTTCGTTGTGTGGCTTGACATTAGGGCTAGTGAAGTCTACTACCGCGAGGAGGGCAAAGTGAAGGTATTCATCAAGCCTTTTTTGTTTTTACTTCATTGTGGTAATTTACAGAGCATTCTTTAGGTATTATCAGCAAGGATCTTAACAGCAAACGATATTGAGAGAAAATAATAATTGGTAATACCATGGTTACCAGAACTGCATGGGATTTCCCAGATGTAGTGGATTTTCCATTTGCAATGTGCAATAACCTTGTAAATAATCAGTACTTTTCTGTGTCTGTCAGCCCGTCTATTTTTTTCTGTCAAAAGTTTTCTTATTTTGTTATTATTTATCAGGTATTTGGTGGTAACAGTGATCATAATACTGTGGCACGTCACGTTCTGAAGGAGCCCTTTATAACTAAACAACTGTCTATCCGACCAATAAAGTGGAAAGGGGCCGTAGGCCTTCGAATGGAGATATATGGATGTAAACTCGGTAAGTTATAATATAGCGTTAGTAGTGACGTTAAAATGTGTATGAGAATACTACTAACACAGTTTACTGAGTAAATCGTGTTGCATACCTTCTTACTATTAGTATGGAACGCGCGCGTGCCGTTTTTCTTTACGGTGATGTTCACTTACGCGTGTAAATAAAGACACAATTATATTATCTGGAAAAGCCTGCAAATTTGCTATAGAAATTTAGCGTCACCTTATTTTTAAATCACCATACATGTTAGCACTAGTGATTTAAAACTGCCATTGAAACAGTGTCCATTCTACGCTAAATTTGTGCTAGGATTTGCTGTGTTTTTCGAAAAATTGTGAACATGACCATAACTACTACTGTCAGTGTTTTAGATTTGACATCAAGAGTGGTCTTGATGTGTTACTTTTGGCACTCATTTGGCGGCTTGTTTCAGAAGATGTTGCCACACTCAAGTCCTGGGTCAAATTTGATCGTCTCGAGAAACGTAATTTTTCACGAGTACCGTAAAACCAAAACCAAACAAAAACAAATCAGAGATAAACACATGTATTCAAAACTGGTGTCAGGTGCCGCTGCGAAAACGCGTGCGAGGATGTGACGATTGGTTTTGTATTCACCTGTAAATGTTTGAGAAAGTCGCGTGAATTTACTGTTAGCACTCGATTCAAAACTGCTATTTTCTACATCCTAGGGTATCCCACTACTTTAACCTCGATTTATAATAGTAATAATGGAATAATTTTGATATAAGCTTTCTGATATAGGTGGTTTGCATTGCCGCCATGTTGGTGTACAAAACAAAAGAAAATTTGTTCACATAGTTTGCATAAAACTGGAAGTTAACTCCCAGAGGAGAAAAATCTTATTGTTCCTGTCCACCAACATGGCCGCCGTGACGTCACATGTAAACAATCAATACTGAGGGGTATTATAAGAAGGTAGTGACTTTTTTTTAATCTCCACATAATGCATTAGAACAGTAATAGTTATTGGCAAAAAGAGAAAAAATAAGGAAACATGGCGATCATTTTTTTCCAAAATATGTGTTGTCCAAGTGGTTGCAATAAGATGGACACTCCTTACAACTAAATTGAAGCCCTAACCACTGGCAACAATAGATTTTCTTAGGAATGGCCAGGAACTTGAAAACTTGCTTATGTAATTTTTCTCGAAATAGGAAGAAACGGCCACCAATGGTGGTGAAAGCAACCAAATAACCGTTAAAAGCTCAAAGTTCCATGACTTCCATCAGAATAGCAAGTTTGATTTCTGAACAGCCTGTTCCGAGCTCAAATTTGAAATCCACTCCTGTTCTGTTTTGCTCGGTTTAGTATTTTTCTCTTACTTGATACACTGGCCGGTGTTGTAAAAATTAATGTTATTTTGAGATATCAACTTTTTATAAGCTGCTCCAAAAGCATCTTGAATTTACAGTGTAACTTTTTCGGGTTTATCGTAAAACAACGGCAAAACGATATCAAGTATGATCTCTTTCGAAAAAGCTATTCTTAGTTGTAGCACCACGATTGACGGGCTGGTGCAAATTTTATACGCTGATATAATTTTATTTGCTGTAATGCCACAGCTCTCAACTAAATAGTGGGATAATGGAATTAACAGAGTGTACCTAAAACCCTTTAAAACTAAGTGAACCCTTAGACGTTGTTAGCTTCGCATTTCACGAAGTATTACTTACTCGACAATAAACTGATGTTTTCAACCCTATTTTTTGTCAGATAATTGTCAGGAACCACTTGGACTAGAAGACCGAAACATAAAAGACAGACAATTCACAGCATCGTCTGTTTGGAGTGACGATAAAGAAAAGTTCGGTGCACACAGAGCAAGACTCAATTTGGCTCGCTGGCCTCAGGGTTGGACTGCTAGTGTCGAGGACAGGGCCCCGTGGCTTCAAGTCAACCTGATTGATCCTTTTATCGTAACAGGCATAGCAACGCAAGGGTATGGAGGGACGATTGATCAGTGGGTAAAGAAGTATCGAATGTCTTGGAAAAGTGAAGATGGAATTTGGCAGAATTATTCTATTCCTCACCGTGTAAGCAGCTCAACTGTTCATTGGAAAACCAAGGTGATCGCTTTTTACATTTTCAGGCAATATATTTTCCTCTTTCAAAGACGGATATTTTAGGCAGCTCCCGACTGTTTTGTATTAGCTATCAAAAATGACGGGGAAATCGTCACCGATTCGACAGTTACGTCTGAGCCTAGAATGTTCAAACACAATTACCGCATATTATTTGCATAAGCTATTTAGCTTTGACTTTGATCCACATACACGAGTAAATGAATAAAATTTGACAGCTGCTTTTCGTTAAACGAAACCAGTCAGTCAGTGTAACCAGTCAGTAAATGCATCTTTATCATTCAAATATAACATTGCCCAAATACCTTATTACAGGAAATTGACGTTTCTTGAAATTAATCCAAGTTTTTAAAAGACATTCATTTTTTGGTTGTTAAAGTGATAACCTGCATGGGATGGTTAGTTTCTGACTCCCATCCTGTTTACTCAGTTTTCCGTTTACAGCGCTGAAATTCCGATCTTCAATGCATCTTTGAAATACTTTTAATTTTTGCCCTATCTTTATGACCCTCAGTTTTGAGATCCTTAGCAGATCTTGGAGAGCTGCTAGTTTCTTTTGCTCCGAGTATAGCAGCTGCTATTGTTTTTAATAGGACTAGGGAAATTGTTTTTGTTGTTTGTTGGATTGTTCTATCAAGAGGTATCGAGCCAATAGTGCGGTTGCTAGAACCGCTACACCAGTTTTTGTACATCTGTCAATATACCCTTATTTATTCATTATTCATACTTCATATCTTTTTACAATAATCATCAACGAAATCAGTCCATCGATCAAATTCGATACCCCCACCGCCGCATTAATGTATCCTTCCAAGCAATATTACCTCTTCCTCGCCGCGTTAACTTCCATCACATTTCTGGACTGTTTTCCACTTCAATTAACGTACAATTTAAGTCTCATCTTTTCAAATACCTTAAACACAAGTGTCAATTACCTATGATCATGTATTTCAATGAAATTCTGGGAGCGGATAAAATCGTCAAATTTAGTCACACTGAGTATTACTTGGTTTTGCAGATATTCCATGGCAATAAAGACAGGATGTCAGTAGTGTCACACATTTTGGGCAACACCATTAAGTCGAGCGCTGTCCGATTTTGGCCCCTTATCAAACACAACTTTGTTTCTATGCGAGCAGAATTGTATGGTTGTCTGGCAGGTAATGGGTGCCATATTTCCCTACGTTTCTTTCCTTTTGTTTGTGTTGTTGTGCGAGCCTCAGTTATGTTCTCCTTGTTTCTCACCAGTGGGCTTCTTTTATATAATGGTTTAAAATGTAGCCTACTTTGAAGGCCTACAGGATGGAACTGAAAAGAGACATTGAGCACTGCGACGAGTGCTAACTTGTTTAAGGCGAACATAGTTTGAATGCAAAAGAATTCATCACTCCCTTCTCTATATTAAGATAATGTATTGAACGTGATATTGCAATAAATGCACTGACCATGATACTATTTTTGTCCATTAACGCCAATGCCTAAAATGTTCCTATAAAAACTGTAAAAATTTGCTTACTGAGGTTTAATGACTTGGAGTTCCGTAATAATACAACCAACCGTGATAGTTTAGATAAGATAAGATAACTTTATTATATCACATTCAGGATATCTCTAATAAAAAAAACTATTTACAAAATTATTACAATCACGTGATAAGAAATAAAAATATATCAGTGTAAGCTTAAAAGATCTAGTAGGCTATAAGAAAAAAAAAAAAACGGGAAAGCGATAGAATTAAAACAAGATATTTTGCCGCATGGCAACATCGCGATTAGCCAATAGGCAATTTACATGTTCACTTTATCGCTTATTCTATTAAAAACTATTTTAATATAGTTTATTTTTACCCTGCATACAATTAAGCAAATTAACTTTTCACTACTTGTTTGCTGTTACTCTGCCTACAGAACCATCACAAGCTTTAACAAAATGCATAACAAGTGACCATCGGATGAGCGGTGAATCAAATCCGCCAAACAAAAAGGATTGCCAGTGGTACGTCAACTCATCCAAGGATAAGGGAACGGTGACTCTTAAATTCACAGATTTCGAATTCTCAAGAAGCGACCCTTCCTGTACCAAAGACTATGTGGAAGTCAGGAACGGCCTGACTGAACATGCTCCTCTGATAGGGAAATACTGCGGAGGCAAGCTGCCCTCCCCGATACAGTCCTCTGGAAGTGGTCTGTGGGTGCGTTATGTGGTATCTGGCGAGATAAAGACCAAGGTTGCCATGACGTACCACGATGGTCCTGGCAAGACTCATCAGGGCGATGAAGGAGAGAAACGTATGTCTGTTGTATACCTCATTATTCGTTAACCGACATACACTGTATTAATTGCAATGTGCTTCTTACCTAGGAAACTACAGAAAAACATGACTGAATCCATAAACGGATAAAATTGTTGCTATTTGAAACTCAGTAATGTTTGGCTTTTCACGAGGAAACGATACAATATTTTGGTTCTATATCAGTGGCGTAACAATATGTGACAGCATCATGTTTGTATTTGTGATGAATTGCTCCGTAGGGACTGCTAATTTCGTTGTCACTTGAAGTAAGTTAGTCAAGAAAGTATCTTTTTGTTGTTGTTATTTTCTAAGGATGTGGGACTCGAAAGCACGCCGCTCCTCCCAGTCAACTTGATGGAAGTGTGTCCAGGCAGTGGCCCGGACAGTGGCCCTGGCAGGTGGCTCTCTTGCTAATGGGGCAATCTGTCCAGCAGTGTGCTGGGGTTCTCATCGCTCCTCGTTGGGTCCTCACAGCAGCTCACTGCTTCAAAAGGTATACATAAAAGCGAAGTGGTTGTCACTTGTTAGTTAATGAGGATGCAGGGAAACGTCTACGAGCCCTTTCGTTCAGGGGGTTTTATAAAGAGGGGATTCTTATTAAAAAATCTTACTTCCAAATGGGAGACTGATTAGACACGAACGTTCTGCTTTTATTTATTATTGTAAGTAACCTGTCTGTAATCAGAAATGATATGCTAGTCGAACCAGTTAATTGAAAGGTTGAACAGTCACCCCCAGTACTAGATTTTTTGCCGGGCGGACCGTTCCTTCAGTAGTCGACAGTACTATTTCGAATAATACTCCTGAATCTTGGGTTTTGCTTTGTAGGTTCAAGCAGCCTTCCCAATGGGTTGCACGTGCTGGAGAGTTTGATCTCACGCGAAACGAGAATTACGAGCAAAACAGACGAGCTGAAGCACTGTATATTCATTCCTCGTATAAACCTAACACAAACGAGAATGATATCGCTTTGGTGTACCTCGAAAGGCCAGTGGAGATTAATGACAAAGTGGATGTGATATGCCTTCCTCGTCAGGATGATGTGCAGCCTGGTAGCTCCTGCGCGATAGCAGGTTGGGGATTCATATCCAGTTTCCATCACAGCTCTGCTCCACTAAGGTCACAGACAGTGCCCGTAGTATCCCGTCAACACTGTAACAGAGCCAGTTCTTACGCCGGTCTTGTGAAAGAAGGTATGGTTTGTGCAGGGTTCGATGAAGGTGGTGAAGACAGATGCTATGGAGATGGCGGAGGTCCCCTTATGTGTCAGAATTCCCAAGGAATGTGGTTCGTTGGTGGAATAAATAGCTGGGGTCAAGGATGCGGACTTCCTGGCAAGTATGGAGTGTACACTCTAACTGAGAAGTATCGAGACTGGATTAACCGACATATGCAAGAAAACTGATTTACCCAGCTCGGAAAATTTAAATGAATGAAAATGACGTTTTGCGTGAGCTCTGTGGCTGTCCAAATTTTCAAAACGTTTTCGTCGAATGGTCTATACAGGCTGCTTGACTTCGTAGTACGCAGCTAATGGACGCCTCGATGAGGAAATCTCGACGTGGCATAAGCGATTTTTGATGAGACACTGTTAACTGACAGAAAAAGGTTGAAGTAGAAAAGGCTGTAGAGGGGATTAACGTTTTGTGGTTCCACTGTTTGTTATTTCCAAATAGTGAAGAGACTGGAAGAAACTTCAACCGTTGTCGTGAACTTTCTACTAGTTTACCTTATCGCAAATAGATCTCCTCGAGGATAAAAATTACTACTCGTTATCCAATCATGAATAATCGGATGTAAAGAGGGTTTTGTGTAGCGCAGGACCACTATACCATTATTGCCAGAATAGCTTCTACAAGTTTGCGTTGTCGTAAATCAATCTGCTCAAAGGTAAAGAAGACCCACCATTATCCTAATCATACATAATGTGTAAAAAGGGGTTTTGTATTGCCAAAATAGTGAATAGACTGTGGGAATCTTCAATCGTTATGTTATCAATCTGATCAAAGGCAAAAAAGACCACCTGTTGTAGTTGTCACAAAAAATCTTTAAAGAGAAAAGAAAAATCTTCAAAGAGGATTTTGTGTAGCTTAAGACCTTTCTAATAAATGCTAATTCACTTTAAATTTGACCTGTCCTTTTGAATGGACCTTGTACGTTTTACCCGTAGTGGGAGGGTCAAGCGAGGATTATCTTTTTATTGGCATAAAGCTCTTTATTTAATGATATTCTTCCCAAAAGGGATATGGCCAAACATACACCTATTACGTGTAAATCACCCAAACCACTTTATCAAGAACAACAAAACCATGCCAAAAAGCCTGATCAAGATACGAAGGCAGTGTAAATCATTTAGTTGTGTACTCTTAGGGAGTGTTTGACCTCAATTTCTATTTGTTTTCAACTTTATACCTTAATAATAGTATATCATAATGAAAAGGTTTTCATGATCAAATGAAGACTATAGATACACTATGCAAATATGTTTTCAGACAAGCCTTAAGATGTAAGAAGACAAACCACGAACACGTACCTCAAATTGAAACGCCAAGTAAAACTTGCAAAAACAAACGAAATTTTTAAAAGTCACATCCAAAATACCATTAAACAGTTCCTATAACAGGTGAAGGTAACCTGTTATCTTCACCGGCCACAGCTTTTTAATAATCAGCAGTGAGAATACTTAATAAAAGGTATTCGTTTTTATTTTTTTGCTTAGCTTCCAGTTGTTGATAGTATATTACTCACAATCCAACAATCCCTAGCATCTGTTCACCCTACACCCATGACCCAATCTATAGTTTTCAGTATTTGTTGAAAGGATCTTTTCACAGAATATTTTCCCATCGACATTACGTTAATCCGTTTGTAAGCTATAAGGTACTGTTGAATCTGACAGTTAAATACAAGCATTTGAAGATTTTTTGGAGAATGTGATTGTCGAAAGAAGGGGTTAGAAAAGTTTTAAATGCAATCATAAGGGGCGATAACATGTATTTCAATGGACAACCTGCACCGTTTGCAACGTCTTACATGGTTGGTCGAGAGGACAAAAGAACGAACAACAGAACAATGCTCCCAACCTTAAAAAACAATGCAGCTGCAGGTTATCAGGGCCCAGTGAAAATAGAGCTCTCCTACTCTGTACGTTAAAGCATTTTTCGCCTCTACCTACTGCTCTACTTGAACATTATATTAAAACATTTCTCCGTAATCTGGTTCGCATTCTTTTTGTAAAATGATCGCATAATTCCACAATTCCTTTCATGTCATATCATCATCGCTGGCGATTAGAATGTTATTTAGAAGTTATTTTAAATACTGCATTCTAGTAATTAGCAGTTATTTTTGGACGATTGCAGTGTAATTTTATTCTCGTACAAAATTTTGTGCTTTAATTACACAGTCAAAGAGACTGCACTTTTATCGCTTCACGAATTTAGCATATTTTTTATGATGAAGTAGATTATGCATGGTTTCACGATTGAGGCACATACATCCTGCACAAATCAATGAAATCAGCAAATCCAAAAAATGTCAATACACGGGATCATTTGAGGAAAAAAAGACGTAACAGCTTTGATATTAAAGCATCAGCATGGTAGCAACCAGGGCGTAGAATATCCACCGAGTTTAACAAGAAGATAAATATATGGAGTCCGTCAAATTTAAGTGGGGATTTGGTTAATGGAGGATCAGAGAAATTTTTAGGTAAAAGGCCAGAACATTCTTTTCCACAAATACCGCTCGTTTTAAAAATAGTGCTGTCAGTAGTGGTAAGAATGTATGCCTAAGAGATTGTACTAGCAGCAACATCGATGAAAAATATTGATCATGTATTCTTCTCGCTATGAACACTCGAGGCAGATAAGAAATATAATATTTCGACCGACCACGTTTTCGCTGTTGTGCTAAGATTAGAGAATTGAAATTCTTTCCATTTCAAAGGCCAACAAGTCACCTGTCGAATTTCTCTCAGTTGTGCTCATATTGCCGTTGTGGATACGTTTTTGACAGGATTTATCCTCCTTGGTTCAAGTGGATTGAACCACCTGATCTCATCACTCACTCTTACATTTCATACCCGGATATTTGCGGCACCTTTGTTTGGGGCATTATACGTTCGTACCAGGTTCGTTCCTTGCGTAATTTCGTTTCCTTTAACGTCAAAGTCAAAACAAATCGTGTTTTGTCGAAAGTACAACAAAAGGCGCAAATTAAACGCACGTGTCATCAAAGCCTTAAACGTTCCATCGAGCTTTGTTTCTTAATCTTGCAGCAGCTAATATATAAACTCTTTCAGGGCAAGGACAAGCTGACGAGTCTTCGGTAATCAGGGGTAAGTGCCTAGAATGTGCTGTTGTTGTGGCGCTTTTTTCATGAACATGATTTCTACGATTTCGTGGAGTTCTTGAATCGTTCTCTACGAAATGAAAAAAACGTGAACGAAAACACTTACTATTAATTAGCTAGATAAAATCGCTCTTAATCGATAATGGTGTGGCATTTTTGCTGAAATTATATTAGGGCTATTCGTGGTTTGACCCCTTCGACGTACTGGCTCGAAGGAAAAACATCAAGTACCTTTTTTAGTGAATGGACTTGCCTATCCGCTTTTATATCACCAACGAAAAAATGTGAATATGGCTTCAGTTTTATAATGTGGCAGTTGCGAAGCTACTAGTAATCTAGAGTGCTTTGCAAGGATTTCGTGCAAGAGAAATGTAGGAGCAATGTATGAAGAAATTTGACCTTCAGTTATCTAGCCTCACTCAGCTTTTGATAGTGATTTTGAGAGTCGCGTCTAAGTTTACACCCCATCCTCTAAAAACAACAATCAAAAGTCTTTGGTAAATAATAACGGAAATATTTAAATAAAGGCAATAATTTGCGTTTCTTCTCTTTACTCACAAATTATGCGTGAAAACTATGGCGCGAAATAGTAACTTGAATACAGGTCAGTATCTCAAGCACACTTTCTAAAAATATCATTTGGCTGAGTTCGTTTGTTCACACCAATGAAAAGGAATTTATGTTCCCTACGCGAGAAATATGTGACAGAGAAAGGGAACGAAAAATTTACCCGTGACAGTCCCTTGGGCAATATAATAGACCACGTTAGTGCCCAAATCATTTGAAGATGTTAATTGCTACGTAATGAGCCATAGATTGTTGATGTATGTCAAATATAATTCTGCGCCAAAAGACATTGAGTGTTTTGTTTGTCAGGATTGGTTGAAACTCTTGTTTTTCGGTTAAAAAGGGTAAAGAAATGAGGCTTACTTCTGGTAATAAATTTAGGGTACGGACGTAAAGTAAATTTACAGTAAATGCAGTTATTGAAAGAAGTTATGTGACAATTGGATTAGTTACTGTATTGTAGTGCTTCGTCTTCATGTCAATCATCACCATCCATTGGCTTTGTGCTTCGAGCTTAAGCTGGCGCAGTTGCCATTTTGTAATCTGTCCGTGGTTTAATCCGTTTGAGAAAGTATTTCGTAACGTATACATTCTCCCGCGCTAAATTCCGATTCCCGTTCTCACCAACAATACGCAGTATAAAAGCTTAGAGTGACACGAAAAACAGCATACTTTTAACCTGTTTCTCTATCGTTTAAGAAACCGGGCATTTGCCATTTTTTATGCCAGGGTTGGATCAGCTGATTCAAAACAGGTGACTCTGTACCGAGGGGCCGGATTTACGAAGTCGTTTTCAGTCTATTTATTATTCAAATACAATACCCTTATCTAAAGACACAATACTGTGGATTCATCTTCACATAGCAAATCTTCATAAATCCAGCCCTGCGACGCCGTCGTGCTGACACAGATGCAATATATTACAGGTACTTTGAATCCAGTGTCAGATTCGCGGGAAGTGAGCATGAGCGACAAAATAAAAACTCCTTTCTTCTGTCGGCTTATCATGAAACAACTGATAACATTTTGCAGATTCAAACGCAGGATGTCCCGGCGTGAACTGCATTGGCAAACTTTACGCTAATTGACCCTTATATTCAGTAGTTATGTTATAAAAACTTCCTCTTGTGGTTATCACAAACACAATTAAAGGCTGTTTTCCTTTGATGTGGCGGTATGAATAATGCCTTACGTGTATACGGGTTTAATTTGATATTTCTGTGGTAGGATTTTTTGGCCATTTACATTTGAATTTCCGCTATCGTTGTAATTTAAACTTTGGATATTTTTCTTGTGAGAAAAAAAGCGATAAAAAGGGAATAGTAAATGTTAATTGTTATCCAGAGACACGAGCCATAATGTAAAATTATGCAAATATAAACTTTTACACTACTTGTTTTGTGCGTCAGTACAAGGCTAATGAATGATTGCAATCATGGTTTGTTTTTTTGAGAACAAGGTCAAAACCCGTCTCGCCATAATAAAGATGGAAACATTGCCTAAGCCTTCCGTTCTCATTGTCTGGTATTATACCGCTCCATTTTTGTTTCGTTTTGGCTTTGCTTTCTTGCCAAAAGATCGCAGTCACTTAAAAGACGGCGCCGTTTTGAAGATTCGTTGCGGAAAAAAAGGCAGGGGCGGCCTGTGCGATTTTGAAGCGTATACTCAAGTTGGATTCATTTCTGTAAGAGTTACAAGTATTTCTATAAAGTATTACATCATTGACGAGTAGCAGTCAGAGTGATCCTCACGTAATAAAATATCTTAAAGACTGAATATCAAGCTTTAAAGCCCGATTGCGCTGTTCAGGACTATGTCGAATCCTTCCAACAGGTCGTTAACGTTGAAAGGTTTATGTCTACAATTTACTTGTCTAATTATTTAGTATTGCGACGTACCTTTTCTACGTGAGGTCAAGAAAACCGTGTACTTTTGCCCGATAGATGTAAAATCATTGTTCACTTATTCTACTTGGGACGTTAGAAATGGGCATCATGCTGATACCATTGTAGCAGTGTTCAGGAAGACCAAAGATCTGTTTCATTCACGAGGATGGCATGTGGGTCTTCATTACCGGTCATTACCTGTGCTGTGAGCGACCCTAAATTACCTAAATCTGTTTCAGCCATCAGGGTATTCAAGTTTCGAGAACAGTTAATTTCAATTATAACATGCGTCCACCTAAGTTATGGACAGGTTTTCGTTCTTCAGTAAGTTCGAAGGCATCCGTTTAACTCCTATGTAGGTCTTCTGGGCTTTCTTAGTGTAGATTGAAACCCAAGGGTTAATAGTATTAGTTCTGCGTTTTTCGTAAACGATGCTTAAATGGTGGTGACAATTTTCTTTGTTGTAAAAACTTGCTTACACCTGTGTTGTTTCAGGCCCAACGTGACAAAAAGGAAAATAAACAAGTCGGACTTGTTTTTCGAGTAATGCCCTGAGGTAAGCGCCAAATTTGGTTATTTTCATTTCTATTATTCTTGTTAAATAGGCTAGATATATTTAAGCAAATTTACAATTCTTTTATCGATATCTGGAGTTACGAGTAACTGAGGTCTCCCACGTGCCATACTGATTGCTTTTAAGATGCTTACTGAATAAACAACAACCGCAGTTGCACCTTGAAAGATCTGTGTTAACGATTCTTGGAATTCTTGTATCTTGATGAATAGAGCCAAACGGGAACCATTTTTAGTAAATATTCCAAGAGTGACTAAACTTTGTTTGGGGGATGGAATGTAAAACATGATTGTCATATCCAGCGCATTGTATTAAACGATTACACCTAATTATAAAACGTTTTGTTATGATAATTTAGTAACACTCAAAAATTTCTTACTTTGTCGTCTCTTTATATAGAACAGTGGGTCGGTGCGTGAGTGAAATGACAAACTCTACTTCGCTACTGAGTGGGTAGAAATACTAAAAGCGTTTGACGTTTGGAGTCAGTTGACAGTTGCCGCCGAGCAGGAAACATTAAATTTGGTAAGTGCATACAATTAATGATTTATGGAAAAAAAAAAAAAAATGAAATAAAAAGGTAAAGTTGCGGTTTAGTGACTGTGTTTAGCAGACTAGCCACTGTCTCGAAACATTCTATAATTATACCCATGCCGGGAGCACGTTGTTCCATTTTATTTATATTTTGTCTCTTTCTGATCGATGAACGGAGCTCCTTTAACTTGTTGTCGTGTTCTATATACCCTCTTGCAGAAAGCAGCTGAGAAAGAAGAACTGCCCTGACACATACAGTGATGGAGCTGTCGCATTTTCTAATTTGCTTGCTCTTTGCAATACTAAAGACGACCAATAGTTTTCTAAGTGACAAGGAATACAGTGTGAATAATCTTAGAAAACTGTCTAACTTGCCGCGTGCATTTATTATGGGAGACAACGCCAACAGTGAAGATAGCACCCTTAACCTTAAAATCGATGAAGACAGTGACTCAGTTGAAGATTTAGTTGAAAAGGTCCTTTCTGCGCTGAGTGTTACAAATGACGTTTCCCAGTCAAATCGACGCGTCTTTGGGTGGCAAGAAGAGTCTGATCGTGGAAGAGTGAGAAGGTCGATTTATGGAAAGGACGACCGAGTGAGCATGCGAACGTCGCGCGAGGCGCAGATGTATCCGTTCTCCACCGCGGTGATGCTTTCTTCCGGTTGTACAGGTACACTCATTGGATCTCAACACGTGCTAACAGCTGCTCACTGCGTCCACAATGGAAAAAGGCATCTAGAAAGTGCTAAACACCTGAAAGTTGGTTAGTAACTACTCTTGTGTGTCTTATGAATTTGAATAACGAAAGGCTGTGATATAATCGATAGCGATAAAATCTGATTGACGCCAGTTGCCCTGTTGAGTATAGCTTTTGGCGTATAATGGCCAATTCAAAATAGTTAATAGAAAATTTGCCTGGATTATTTTAACTTGAAAATAGGGGTTTGTTACCAATTTTGTTTGTTAGGAATTCTCAGCGCCCTGCTCTGCGGTAACATAGTGGCAATTTATTGGAGAGGCTTCTTCATCTTGATCAGTATAGGGTTGTTTCTGCTTCGTCGTATGGCTTTTGGAATTCAGCTAATGACCATACTTAGGTTACGTACGTAGGTGGTTATGTAGGGACCGAAGACTGTATAAATTGTAACCATTTCTTATCGCCCAACACGACGGCTGTTTTGATTTATCGTTAATAACGCAGAACAGTAACACCAAACATTATTGAAATTATTAGTTCGAACTTGCTAAACCAACCGTGCATAGTGGCGTAGGCGTAGAACTCCCAGTAATTAGGCAGAAAATATAATCGACGCCAGTTGATGTCTTTGTTAAGAGGATTGCAAACTTGAAGAAAGACGATTTTTTTTTGCAGAGTGTGTCGTAGTGTTTTGCTTTTGTTTGTTTTGTTTTTCTCAACATGGTCTTTGCTAAGTGTGTTCCTTTGGTTAACCTGATAACCGAACGAAGACAAAAGTGCACCAACCTCAAAAGCTTCTAAGCATCCGAACAATGCAAGACGTTTCGTGACAAGCGACCGTGCGTGAAACAAATCTAAATATTTAATTTTTCAACATAGACCGAAATTAAACTATAACCTTCTTCCTCTTTCACCTCTATCAGGTCAGTATACTTAGATTATTCTTTTAATGTCAAATATTTTAGATTAATCATCGATTGTCATCTATCTTGGGACGACCATATTGAAAACACCTGCTCCAAAATTAGTAAAAACATAAATGTTATACCAAAAGTAAAGCGTTTTCGTGGCAAAGAAAGTGTATAATCATCATGTACCTCTCTCTTATTTATCCCTGCTTAACATACGGTAATGACTATGAAAATCCGCTTTATGATGATGTGAACGTACAAAGTAAGTTAGTACAAATAAATTAACGATGTTCCTGTCAAGACCATATCACCCCACACTACATTAATCTTGGTCAAAAATCCAGATGTAGTTTAATTACATATTTGTCTCTTAACGGTCACATTTACGACATTAAATCGTCAAATTTTTCACTTCCTTTTATACCTGAGCAACATAATTATTTATGCTACTCGTAGCGCCTCCACCGAACTGTCACAGATTCTTCCAGTTCGAATCAATATCCGAAAATTTTATCGTTAATCTATTATTGGACGGTATTTCTGGAATGACCTTCCTCTATCTATTCGAGCAAAGCCTCACAAGAATTTATTTAAGAAAGCTCTTTTGAAATTGCATTTCTCCCAATATTAAGATAGACTTGGTATAAGTATTTTGCTCTGATCACCCTTATTAATAAAAGTTTTGTCCTGCGTCCATGTATGTGTGTTTATGATGTATACTTTTATTTCTTTTCGTTTTCTCTTTTTTTTTTAATTCTTCCTTCCAAAAAGTGATAATTTAGTCATCTTTGGATGTTAAGGGCTAAGAATTTGGGATTTTTTTTTAGTCATTTATCCGTTACGTCTCACTAAATATTTCCTTTTGTTCTTCTTCTTTTTTTTCTCAATAATTATTACTGTTTTGGTGTTTTCTGTGAGATGCATAAAGGTAAACCATTTAAATTCTGGATGTATATATATTTCAATTCATGATACAGTTTGGACCAATTTCGGATTGACAAGCAATGGTTGTTGTTTTGTTTTTTTTTGTTTTTTTGAATCGATATCGTTATGTAAAAACAGAGAGAATTGATTTGCAACTGAACATGATTATTGTTTAAGTTTTTGCTTACACAGAAAATCACCAACACCAAACTCTATTTTTTTTTTGTTAAACTTGTTGTCACTGGTACTTGTTCTGCTTTATGTGAAAGTGATCTTTTCATTATAACAAAGTAGAAAACAAAACTTTTGTTCTGTTACGGAAATCGTTACTGAACTCCACATTTTATCGTTTAAGTTTTTTTCAGAAACAATTGTGTTGTAATTTATGTCTGGCATGTCGTTTTGATTTTTTTTTCGGATTTTTGATGAACAAACCAATATTAACCTGTCAGTAAAGATGCCATGAGTTTCCTTCCCATATGCTCGAGAGACACTGTATACCATTGCCTCGGTTTGCGACTCTGAACGTCCTTGAAAGAGCGAAACCATATCCGGTGTTCAACAATAAATATTTTTTGCCTAGATAAAGTTTCCTAAACAGCTTTCTGTGTCCTTTATCTTCCCAGGTTTCCTTCAGCGGTCTGGGAGATTCCACTGGATCCGCGTGCAAAGAAAATACATTCCCAAAGAATGGAAGAAAAAGCTTACTTCCAAACTGAGATACGACTTTGCAGTTTTGAAGCTTAGGCGACAGCATAACAGGCAGCACATGACCGTTCAGACTAGCAGCCTTCTCCCCGGCTCTAAAATTCAGTTTACTGGTTTCCATAGCGACAAATGGTACAACTCTTTGTGGTACACGTACTGTCACGTGTACAGAAGATCCGAAGACATGATTCTTAACTTCTGTGATGGAGGTAAAGGGGTCTCAGGGTCTGGAGTTTACGTAGACACCCCTCGTGGCGATAAAAATGCAGTTGTGGGAGTGGTTTCAGCCACAGCAAAAGGAACAGTGAAAGGCAAAACGATCAAGTTTAATGTCGTGAATTCTTTTACCCAAGCCAAAGTTCGACGGATTTCAAACTGGGTCGCCAGACGGTAACTAATCAAGCGACTCCGTCCCACTGGATGTAAACTAAGACATTGACTGCGCCAGCAAAACGCAGAAATCGAGAACTTCATTCATGTTTGGTTCTCAAATTGTAAGATAAATTAACAGATGAACGAGAAGGCCTCAAATCGTCGTGCCGTTATTTCTCGCCAGGCGATACACTTTTAAATACTTTATGGCGATTATCAGAGAGCCACATTTAAAAACCCAAAATTTCGTACTTTAATGTGATGAACAGTCGGATCTATAAAAGGTAAATTACAGTAGAATGCCGGCACATCAATAGATCAGTATAGTTACAGAAACGTACAGCACAACGCATGAGTGCACCTACAAGCATTAGCGTTTGTGCGCCGATTGTGGTATTGTTTGACGCTTACTTTAATTTATGTAGATTTTCATTCAACGAAAAGATTTGAAAATATAGTTTATGATATTTATTTGTACTATCGAGGGCTCGACTCTTCGAGTACCTTACACAGGTTTGTCCCATACAAAGTGACTGACAGTCACAGTTCTAAAATTTGTGGTAAGGTCGGTTTTGGCGTGAAGAAAGATTTAGCTGTAAAAAAATTATGATAGACTACTTACAACTAGGTCCTTGCAATACTCTTAGACAGAATCCACTTGTTCACTCTAACAGGTACAGCTATTTGTAAAACTGTGGATTTTAATTATCGGTACCAGACAGCAACAAGCTCACAAGCTAAATGTGAAAAACACTTGTTTTGTTGTATGTATAGTTTAAAAGGTTTATGTGTGTTATAAATTATTCAGATTCGTTTCATTCTTTATACCTTTTGTAGTTTCTTCAAATCAGCATGTTTGGCAAGGCATTTTTAAAATGTATCACTAGTGTTCTTGAATAAATTACAAATAATCCAGAAAGAACTGAACTGTTTAATTGTGCGCAGAAGTATTTATTCCTAAAAAATACAATCAAACCCATCTTTTCGTTTACATCCCTAGTAACCAAATTAGGTAATATGAGAAATACCACAAGGAGGGATAAGGTTTACCTTTGCTCGTGAAGAAGAGTTGTTAACCAAAAAGTGCTTCAAGTCTTATGGTATCTTATGTCCAATACATTATGATATCGAGCAACTTAAAGACGGTGCCTACTAATGCCGAAGTATTTTTTGCGTGGTTTATGACTATGCGGGAAAAGCAGATTTTACCAAGGGCTATTGGAATCCAAAAAGAAAATTGGGAGTAACCACGCATTTTTTAGATACAATTAAGCAACGATAAGTCTAAAAAGCTTACAAATTTTAAATTTCATTACGTTTTCCCTGAGTGTGACATTTCTTAGTTCATTCATTTTTAATCTTTTTAATATTTTGTCATTTTTTTTATTCAGTGCCCTATTGAAAACCACATTATGTGACATAGGCCATCTGTAAAAATCGAACTTTCTTATTATTAATATAAAGGAAAGTATGGTGTTATTTTCGAAATTGAAGCTTTATTGCCTCTAAAAAAAAGGCATGGTTACTCCAAATTTTCTTTTTGGATACCAAGAGCACTTGCTAAGTTCTGCTTTCTCCGCATAGTAGGCACCACCCATAGGAAACCCGAGCTTCTCGAGATGCACATAACGTATGCGCAGTAACAAAAGTAGGCACCGTCCTTAAATTAAATCCCACCTTAAGGTTATTTTACCCCTTCGTCCATGCGTGCCACTGTTAATCTGTTTACCATGTAAAGCGATTTGTCTCTGTTTTCATAATTCGGACAAAGGACTTAAGGCAGGGCACTTCCTTTCTGCGGCTAAATCATAAGTGTCATAAATCATAAACCCTGAATTCAGTAAAGACATTCAATTTTATTTACTGTTTTCCTTATAATGAATTTAATTACCGGTTTTTCTTTCTTAATTGACACGTACAACTTCTACTTGACCTTGGTAGGTGTACTGATATGTTGTAGCAGGTATACAATTATCCAAAAACTGTAAACCTGTGCTGTATCTGTAAGGAGCAAAGTGTGATTGATTTGTGAAATTCCCGGTTTGCGTAGATGAACAATCGAACCTAATGTCATGTAGTATCAAATAAAGTAAGCCAGCCTTACTAAGCATCTTTCTTAGTAGCTGGCTTGCTTGACTGGAACCTTCAATATCAAAACTCGTAGCTAGTGTATGAGAATGCACAGAGGTTAATGATGTCATAAGATTTTACTACATTTAGGAGCGTGGGAACTTGGCTTCGCCATGCCATTACGATTCCACAGATATAAGCCTTTGTTTAATACCTCCACCGGTCAAAAGAAAAAGCTGTTTACATTTCCCACCACAATTAAAAGACCAAGTGCTTTGTTTTCGTCTATCAATCTGGAACAAAACACCCCTCGGCAAAATACTTGTTTTTCAACCCCTGCAAAGAGTTGATAGAGGTATAGAAATGAAATTCCTGTTTAGCCCAAGAATAACACCAGGTGAGCTCGACTACACTGATCAGTCCTCAAATAGACAATCCACAGTTTCGTAAACTAACCATACTTAGGTCACTTGTTTCACATTTGAAATGAAAACAAGGAGTTAAGTTAGTTCTGGGAGTCTTGTTTTAGTTCATTTGTCCCAAATGTTTAATCCATGTAAAGGATTTCCAGCCGTATGGAAACAAATTTCGGAATGTTGTTTACTGGCCTGGCTGGATGACAAAAAATAAATCCCTTTATCCACAGCAAGGGTCTTATTTTCCATTTGATCCGAAAGGTAAACTCCAAAGCTTGCTGTCCATCCAAACCTTGTCATTCTTCCTTTCTTAATTTTTCGTTGCGTTTCCTATATCTATTTAGTCATATCTTTTAAAGTAGTTTGCACCCAAAAGACTACTTGTTCTCTGACTAATCGTTGTCTAAGCGCTAGCGCTGTTATGTTTCGTTCTGACATTGTAGACTGAAATGGAGTTATCTTTATTTACTCAATCTTGGTTTTCTTACGAAAATCGGATTGATGTTGGAACCAGTCTTCCTCCCTGATTATTGATTTCCTTCCAATGCACTCAAGTAAGGAGCAGAAAGTGTTAATTTACGATGGAAATAATATGCCGAATTAAAGGCGCAATTTTGCTCATAGTTTGACGTTTTCCTACTTTCAAACTTCAAACACTCCTAGAAAACTGAGTAGGACTTAAAAAGTCTAACATAATTAATTATACAGAAGAAACCGATCAGATTAGCCGTTCTGTACCTATACATAAACAAAACTTTCTTTCTCACGCAAATTAAACTAAACTTCATTGTATTTTTACTTGACAGTAAAATTGTTGATCACCAAAACAACGTGAGCTGTGATTGCTGAACCAAACTTCGGGAGTCGGTAAGGTTCGTCGCCATAGTTATGAAACACAGGCAGTTACTAAAACGAAATAAGACATATGCAGTTTGGTGTAACTGAGACGTGACCAGGTTGCAATTCGAATCATGATTTACTCGTGCAACCATTTTTTATGTTTCCTTGTCTTCATCTCGTGTGGCCGGCGTACATCCGTACACCGCATCAAAGCAAACCATGTCAAAGCAGTAATACATTTTTGTGCAACTTTGTACCCGAGTTTTTCAGGCGATGTATTTCTGATGTCTATAGGAATATTGCTGATTAAAAGTTACCATTGAAAAATATGGATTTGACATGCCAAGAGCACGAGCTCACACCTTCTGAGAATTGGATTATGGGATAAGATAACAAAGAGTATATTTTGGCAACTGTCTAATAGCAATGGAAAACGATTACGGTCTTGGCAATTAAGATTATTGTAGATGACTTAAATGTACACAAATTGGTAGAGTACATGCAATAATTTACTTCTATTATTGCCAAAGGAGGTTGAGGTATCTTCTTTTGTTTAAAAAACACGCCAAGAATTCTGATTAAATAAGTTGGCGCAATGACAGGAATTTGTCGAAGACAGCATTTGTTCTCTCAGATCTATGAGACTTGTGAGGAATATTTTGAACCTCCAAGGTCGATTCCCTTCATCCTTAAAATATTAGTTATAGCTTCATTTGTTGGTTCCAGTTTAATGCAACTTCATAGACCCTCAAATATGGTGTTAAACATGGCCTATAGCAGAATACACACTTAGCCGTTGGTTCAGATCATGTCTGCTAGAAGAAACAACAATTCCGCCCACGATGTTGGAAGAATGTTGTAATCAACTGTATTGCTTTGTGCATCGGGAGTCTACTGGAAGTTCATCATAAGGTGGCGATAAAAATTTTTGACTTTGGGGATTATATTTGTAGCGGAAGTGCTGGGAACTGTTATCATGCTTGAAAAGCAATTATATATCTGACAAGTCGTATTCGAATTGATTAAGACGTATGAATAACAGAAACACCAAGTTTGCTACATTGTAAACAAATTGCCTGGTACAGAACGTTGAGTCGAGACCCAAGAACTTAAAGATTTTCCGAAATTGCGTTCCAGTTTAGTTTATTGACAGATGAACCGACCTGTCCTTAACTTGCATTCTACCAAGATGTCGTCTTCAGATAGATGGTCCAAACGCTTTGTGAAACCACAGGAATGCGATGTCAATGAAGCTGGCTTCTCTGGGATTACGTATGAACTAAATTTATAGTTTGGAACTATACATCAGCTGAGCGATCCTCAAAAAGGCAAGCTGGAATGGTCAATATTTATTTTTTACCTACAGTTTTCAGTGTAAACTGAGTAAAAGCGAAGAAAACACTAATGTTTTCCTGATGTTATTGGATGACCTTCCCACGAAAGCATGCATAATCAAATTTAATAGCTCTAATCTCAAAATAAGACGATGTCTTGAAAACTGCAGTACCTTTTTTTTCAAAAAACTCGCGTTTGCTTTCTAATCTTTTTTTTTTTCTTTACCCAGATGTGCTTCTGAAGTACCCTTTACATGGATCCTATTGCAGACACGGTCGACTGGAACAGGTGGACATACTGATCATAGCTTTTTATTTACGAATAGTATAAGACAGTCTTGAAAATATTCTACACAACTAAAACAATGGGCTCGCTAGTTTTTTCCAAATGTACATCCCTTGATTCAGTTTGATGAACAAATATTATTAATACTTGAAGCTCTTGGCAGGAGCCCATAATGGTAATAAGGGTAATGGGCTCCTGCTCTTGGTCAAGGCTAAGTTGAAAATTGATAGAATACCACGATTTTATGTTAATAGTTTGTTTGAGTTTGAACATATGGCGAGGAAAATTGCATGGTCAAAGAAATGTCATTGGTGATTTCAATCACCAAGGGACGATTACTGAGCTCTTGACCAGTAGCTTCTAATTTAAAGTTATCGATCTTTTAGGTATTCTGTTAGTCTTATTTGGCATTCTTTCCATGATGCAATATATGTATACATTTTGAATTCAAAGAGGAAAACTCAAGTTGGATCATTTGGAACACACACTTTTAATCTGACTACGTTATGTTATTTTGGTTCGTTTTCTTTTGCGTTTGTTTTAAATATATATATTTTTTAATGTCTGTCTCTGAATTTACTGACGCCGTCCAAATCAAAATTAGCCGGATCTCTTGGGTGTGGGTTCTGGGATTTAGCTGTATATTCTTCGGAACAACTTCTTCAAATCATGACCTTTTATAAGTCGACGTACAACACCACTAAAAAGTCGCCAATCAGAACGCTAGGAGTTTTAAAATTTCGTGCTGTGTACACCTAAAGTATACAATAATTTTAAAAGTACATGACATTTGGTGCCACGTTGCATCGTTTACACCCCTTCCAAGTTTCCCTGTAATTCATCAGTAAACACACCCCACTACCCTACCCGTCAAACCTGGGTACCAAGAATAGAACTGATGCTCTCCGTCTATTTTACATTACGTTTACGTCCGAAGAAATCGCTGCTTTAAAATTTGCTACAAGACACTTTATAACCTGTGAATAAAGAACTATTATTCGCAAGGGAAGAAGCTGCTGGATTGCTAACTCCAAAATCGTGACTTACTAATGAGTAATTCATGGCTGAATGCTAACACGCCGGCATCTGCAAACTAAACTGACCTATTCCTATTTGAATCCATTATTAGAAAAATAACCGATGTTGTCAATGTTTTGACGTACAGTCACATTTTTGTTAGCAATTACCATTCCAAGGAGTTTTCGTCATAGCTTAAAAGACACAACAAATAACTTTTAACAGGCTATGATCTTGCAAGATCGATTAGCTATTGTTCTGGCGAAATGCTTTGAACCATTGGAACTTTGAACACCTGAACCATCGATCGTTGAGTCCCGCTGTCTTGTTTACGATATTTCTTCCCTGCGCCCTTTTTAAACGTAGTAATTCAGGGCCTGGTAGATTTGATCTTTTCAGACTGAGTATTTGTTCATCATGCATAGTTGTCGATTAACATGGTATTGAATTTCATCAAACCACATTAAAATAATCCTGTAATTGATTCTAAAGTTTATACAACTGGCGGGCTGTTGTTTCAATACTCGCCCTCTCAGCCACTGCACTCTTCATCCAAATGACGCAATCGGTTCATTTTCGACAGGAGTAGTATTTTATTTCTTTTTCGCCTTTTGCCTTACATTTATTTATTTTACAAGGTTAACCCTTTGAATATATGCCGGTCACAATTTTCATATCATTATTGACTTTCATTGTTAACATTGTATTTTAGTTACCTTAAAGTGTCACCGAACAATTAGCCGTTATCAATCCTTCTTATCCCTTTAGAGCCAAATACAAAGACTGGATGTAGTCGAGAACTAAAGAAGGATCCTATATACACACTTTTTACAATAGCTATATCTTGTCATTAATTATAGAAATAGATTTATACAGTATTTACAATTCTTCAAAATCAGTTTAAATATCCGTATACATTCATTAATTTGTTATCCTTATATGACCAACACTTTCAAGCACACAATTCAAAGCTGAGCTTTTTCCTCTGTTATGTTACCGTCAACTTGGCATAGGCAATTTGTTACTTTTCCTTGTCTCTTTTGTTCTGAACAAGCAATATTGGAAGGGAAATCTGCTAATTGAAACGAAATTAGAAATTAGGTTTAGCAAGATTGTTCATGCAACCGAAACGAGCCGTAGGCCACATCTGACTCACTCGGCACAGTCATGGTAATTTTAATTGCCGTTTACAATGCGAAACATTTTAAAATCGACGAACAGCTTTAAAATTGGCAAATTTTCTGAATTTTATCAAGTGGTTTTGTTCGGAAACTGCCGTGGGTCAATATTTTTTAGCTGTGGTACGGCTTCAGGAATGCTAAAAGCTAAATTAAAGCTGCCTTGCTAAATTTTCTTGTCATTGCACTCGTACTATTCAGCAATATTAAGTTGTATCGCTTTGAGGTGAGTATAGTCACTGGCACAGCAGAGTTGTCGGTTGTTCTTCTTAGAACGTCTGACGTATCGTAACTGAAGTTAAACCAGTTTAATCTTAATGCAATTGATCCCAAAAGTGAAACCCGCAAGTATAATGGATGACCGTATATGTTACAAACCACTTGCCACTTGCCTTTAGTCTGCATCCACCTTCATGAAATGTCCTTTGGTATTGCTTTGTGACATATTCATGCTTTTCTCCATAAAGAGCTCCTCCAAAGTCGTCCAAACTTAAAGAAGAATAAAGAAGGAGTCTGCTATCGTCAACCCCTTTTCATTGTTACTGAGCTATACGTTGTTCTGTATTTAACTTCGTCGAGATTTAAGATCTACAGTCGCTTTACGAGACGAAAATCTTTTCTTCGCGCCGATACTTAACAAATGAACTGTTAGCTTCCGTTTAAACACGGTCTACATGCGCATTTTGTGACTACTGGGTAGCGGATCTCTTTAATTTCTCCTCGGCATTTCACTTGCTGTTTTCCTATGAATGATCGAATGGGTGCACAGCACGAGCAACTTGTAGCAAATCCAATTCTATGGCTGAAAGGTTTTGCCGATGAAAAGCAGGCGCCGCGACAACCAAAAGTTGGAATTCTGAAGTTGCATTCATGCCTCTGCATGAGCAGATATCCTTTCGATACTGTGCATTGCACTCTCCAATACGGGGGTCTGTTCCTTGATTTAGCTGTGATAGTGGTGAACAACAACATGCCAATGACGATCTTTGAAATGGAGGGCATCATTTTCACTACCCTGTATAAAGAAACGAAACAGCTTTGAGTTAGACTTGAACAGCTTTCTTGTTATACGAGGTGTTTCTCGGTGTAGAAAAAACAGAGAAAGGTCTCTAACACAAGTTCAAACCTTTAAATGTACAGGCACGAATCCAAGAAGCTGCGTTTCTTTGAATGTAATAACCAAAATTTGTACGACATTCACATATACGTGGGGGCATAGGGGACGAGTTCAAAGATGCGGGTGTTTACAATACTAGTATCCAAAAAAAGGTCCCTCTCTGTAGAAAACGTTTTCCTAGCTGCTGAGTGATATGAATTTTGCACCAGCAAGGCATTTTTACTGACCCACCTTGTAAAACAGTAGGACCCGAGTGGTGTGTGAAGATTCAGTCACACCAAACGCCTTGTAGTATCTTTTTTGGACAAGCGCTTTCAACGCGTACTCTTTGCAAATGACACTCGAGACGACACGCTTACTTCCTCTGCCGCACGTCAATTATTTGCTTATCAATAATTGCTAATACATAATGATGAGAACAAAGATCTTCTGTGTGTAATGGCCACTGGGCTCACAGAAAGTTTGACGCCTTATACGGCATCGTCTAATAACACCATTTGAGGCATCAATTGCTTGCGCGGTATTACGACGTTTTCACTGATTGTAATCCTATTGATTCCGTGTTGCATCGTTTAGTTTGCTTTTGAAATCATCAATTGTCTTCCTAGTCAAAGAAATTATGTTTACATTAGCCGAAAGCTATAAAACCTATATTGCCTTGTACGCGGCAGGACAACATCTAATTTTGTCGTGCATGTATAAAAGAGATGGTTTCTTGCTGTCTTTGGCATTCGTATATAAAGCAAAGTTTCAAGTTTCAAACCAAATTTCCACAAACACTTGGTGCGAACGAATGCTGAAAAAAAGAGAAGCATAATTTATAATAAACTTGGGTATCTCACCTTCTCTTTGCATGTAAACAATAACAACCGTGGTTTCAAAACCCAATTTAATTAGACCTTTCAAGGGAGAAAATAAAATCTTTATGACGTATTTTCTCTTCAAGTTTATCAATGAATTCAGGTCGTTATGGTTTATTGTACTGTAAATTAAACATCACCGACCTCGATTTTGGAATTAGAGCCAAAAACACAGTTGGGTGTCCAATGCAAAGCAGTATTGCAGCCTAGAAAACAACTCCAAACAACTTCCTTCCAAATCTGTGGATAATGTGCAGATTGCAAGGGTTAACCCCCAAGTAAGCTATACACCACAAAGAAAGAGTCCGGCCGTCGGCAGTTCTTGACTGCAAGGAACAGGCGGCGTAATCAAATCTAAGAAGTAACGATTACTACTCGATGTGATTATGTTGTGACCCAAAGCAGTGTTCCGTGGCGCGATTTTAAAGAATCTCTGTTTATTCACTCAATTAGCAACCGGAGCTTTGCAGATACATTTTCGAAGGTGTAATTAGTAAAGTCCGGGGCCGTTTGAGAGACCTAATCTGGCAGGACAAAAGACGCTTATTTGTATTTGCTTGTAGAAAGTCTTCGATGCCAAAACGTTGACACGGAATGTAGTTGCTCTTAATGCTTCGTATGTAATCTAGGTTTCGATTGATGCTGACTGAAAAGCAATAAAAAAGCGGGAGCGTGCATTTAATGTATGACAAGCTTGTGCTGGAGCTTTGTGGTGTACGTGACCAGAAAACAAAGTACCGTTGTGCAGGCATTGGCAGTGTTTATGCAACCTCAAACAAGCTCTCGATCAAGCGTTTTCTTAGAGGCAGGTGCATTTGTACGTACCTTAATGTAATAATGGAATGGCGCACAAACTTGAATCTCCTGGACGTTTTCAGAATTCTATTGTTCTTACTGTTAACTAGGTATATGTTGTTCAGAACAGGGGAACTAATTAAGGCTTCACACAGGCTATTAGTGCTGTCCGTGCCTGGACACGTGACCTCATAGACATGTGTTTGGCCTTGACCTATTCTGAATGTTGTGTTCTGTTGCTTTTAGACCCATATAACTCGCTCCTGGGGCTTGTTATTCGAAAGTCCCGGTAACTCACTTGACCCGATAAATGTCTTTGGTGATAAATGTTTCTCAACAGAAGTCCATTTTTGCAATTCTATGAAAACATCGGCCAAGTACCATGTCTGTAAACGCTGTGTAATCGGCGAAACTGAAACATTTAAAAATATACTTATCAGGCACGGTTAGTTACCGGGACTTTCGAGAACAGGCCATTCAGCGATGTTCCAGAGAACTTTTTATGTTTTGTCCATCCGCTATTATGTGAAGAACTTTAAGGGGTTTGAGCTCTCATCCAACTACAAAATGATTGGCTCTTTGCCATCAGCATTGCTTGCGATTTACCTCGTAGTCACGTGTTTACTCTTAAATACAATTCAAATTGTGTCGGTAAACAATTTAGTTTCGTATATATGATCTTTCAAAACACTTGTGTCAGGTTATCACGTTTGACAATTCTCACGTTTGTACAATTGTACTCTTCATAGTTTACCTTTATCGGTTTTGTAAACTAGTAGACATTATTAGGATGATGTATTTCGATATCCAAATGTGGAGGATTAATATGAAACGAACCAAAAAGTACGTTAAAAGTTTCCTCGGTATTCATTAACGTAAGACAATTATTTCTACAGAACTTAAATGGTCGAATTCACTTTGGCTACATCTCAACAAAATTGGGAACTACAGACTAAAAAGGTTATAAGATGACAATAAGTCAACAGGTAAACTCGCAGAAAAAGAAAATTAAATTCCAACTAACTCTTTTTGAAAGAACCCTAATGGCTGTTTTCTCAAAAGCCTTAGAGAAAAGAAAGCTTATCACATCTTTTTTCCAAAGTAATTATCATTTCGCAATCTGCCAAATATTTTTTTTGGAGTTGTACTCTGGGGGATTTATGTTTTGGCGCAACGATTCACTTTATCGGATATTTTTAGCACACTCTTGGCGCGAAAGTTTGAGGTGACGCCATAGCTGCCATGTTGTAAGACCATGGACAAAGAACTAGTTCTGCTACCATTATTATTATAATTTAAAATGGCGGCTTGCTTACGTCATTAACTAAACCTCAAGGGAAATATGAGGTAAACTTGAGAAACAAATAAAGTTGGTCTTTGCCTTGTCCCTTTCAGTCCAATTTACTCTTAAGGCAATGAAGCAAATTACATTTTCTAAGTTGATATCAGAAGACTGTTTTGGCTCTCTTGTACAAAATTCAAGTGTGCGACTAGCGAAATTTGTGAAATTGAAACTTCTAAAATACAAGAAAACATGGAAGAGTTATTAGTTAAACTGGAGGGAGGGGATGTGTGTTATATTACCCTCTTGGCTCTTCAGAAAACTGACAACCGTTTATAACTTCGCAAAATACCGTGCTGAAGCAGTTCAACTCAATTCCTTTTACATGCATCTTTAACAAGAAAATGCTAATTGTGTTGTACATCCGATGCCAGTCTAAATCAATTTAAAAAATGCCCTGCAAAGGAAACTATTCACCCGTGCTGTGGAGGTTCCTGTTGCTCAGTCAACTACAAGACCCAACTTTATTACAGTTATTTCAATCTCCGAAAAAAAAGGAAATGAAATGAAATAAACTTGAAATGGAAGGCTTTATTTTCGTAAAATTTACAACTTTGAGCCTCGATTTCTCTAATAATCGCCACAAAGTTATTGTAATTGAGTTAAGTCTATGGAGAAGAGTAGATAAACGTCCTTAAATTCACATTATCAAAAACAAAAAAAGAAATACATTGCTCCACAGAGGAAAGTATTGGTCAGTAGTTTTTGTTGTGGATGGTTACGCTTGAAAATCACATCCACATACCATGAAATGTTAAAACCGTATTGTAAATTAAGGTTTGACCAATACCAGGGGTTACAAGGGTTATTTAAAAAAAACAACATATATAATCAATATACTGTATGAACGTGATATCGTAAAGTCATCATAATTCAATCTTAAAATTGTTTCTTTTGGTATTTGCATTCAGTCTCAATAAAATACTCATCCAACCATTTTCGGTTGCAACGACTGATAGCAATAGTGGGAAAGGAACCAACGCATAAACAATGCGGCAAGCGGCTGAAGATGTACGATACAAAAAAGATGCAGTTCAGCGTGAACTGGTATACTTACATCGTGGTAGTTATGCTTCTTATGGCGAGAAGACAATGGTTGAAAACTGCTCTACCGCAATGCTAAACAAGAATTTCTTTACGTCGTACCCCTACCCAAACTGGCTCATGAGGCTGGGTGGTGAACAATAATTTTCAGAGGGGCTTATACTCGGAATTTGGCAGTATGCTGAACACTGTCACAGAAGATGGCGTGACTTTGTTCCGTGACGTTACTTGAAGTTGTCTAGGATGATGTTTTAACCGAGCAAAATCAGGAGATCTGGGAAGTGACCAACACGAAAAAACACACACAAAAAAAGGGTATTACTAGAAACGACTTGTCACGTGCGTGACGGTCGCTGAATTGTCATTACTACGTACATTACATTTTCAAACTAAACGAACAAAGTTAATTTAGCAATCCTGTAATACTTGGTTTGTCGTCGAGATCAAACACGCTCCAATAGTCTTTGAAAATGACTGCTAGTAAGCTGACCAAAAAAAAACACTTTCCTCTTTCCATAAGACGTTTTTCATTGGTTTGTAAAAGCTTATGGTGCAAGTCTGCTGAATAAATTGATTCTTTTACCACATCTAATTTTACCCAATTCAAATCTTGGCCTAAAGGTATTTTTTCTTAGCATGTGGCCGCCACGAACTACTAAACTGGCCACGGAAATACCTATATCTTAATTCGATGTTTTGATTTATAGGATCTTTGTATATTTTTGCGAGTTGTCCTGTATTTTGAGGAGCCCGCAGAGAAAGTCAAATTTGCAGATGAGTAAAAATGCACAGCGGTAGCACACGCCAAAACATAGGGAACAAAAAAAACAACAACAACAACAACAAAGAAAAAAAAGCATGAGAAAAAGTAAACTGGGACGAGCGTGTGCTTATCAGCAAACCTTTTTTTTTTTTTTTCACTGTACAAATAACCGTGTCAACCGGTTTTTTTTACTGTACAATAACCGTGTCAACCGGTTTTGTTACTGTACAAATAACCGTGTCAACCGGTTTTGTTACTGTACAAATAACCGTGTCAACCGGTTTTTTTTTACTGTACAATAACCGTGTCAACCGGTTTTTTTACTGTACAAATAACCGTGTCAACCGGTTTTTTTACTGTACAATAACCGCGTCAACCGGTTTTTTTTTTACTGTACACCTCGTCAACCGGTTTTTTACTGTACAAATAACCGCGTAAACCGGTTTTTTTACTGTACAAATAACCTCGTCAACCGGTTTTTTACTGTACAAATAACCGTGTCAACTGGTTTTTACTGTACAAATAACTTACTGATATTGTCACACTATTCGCGCTCGTTTCGCGCGTTATTCGAACAACACTAGGTGGAGTTAGATAGTAATCTGCCATATTTGCACTCATTTTTTATGCGTATTCCCAGCATGAAAACTGTCATCAAAATTAAACAGGCTATTAAAGGAAATAAAACAAGTTCAATTAATGATGAATCAAAGGAATGTCTGCTCATATTCATAGGTGGTGGTGATACAAAAAATAAGGTAATATGTAATATCGAGTTTTACCGCAACAACGGATCCTTTCGACTTTTGCCGATTTATTACGTGCACTAGGTCATGGAACAGTTACGATCTTTCACGTTCACTTTACAGGCCTGAAGCGTCATGGAGGTTATGAAATGTGACATTTGCTTGTCAAAGATTACGTTTTTTGCCCCAAAAAGGCCAAATTTACAAAATGTGACGGTGCTGCATGCATGTTTCCTTTGTATAGGCGCGTTGTTTTGGGACTTTCTTTCGGAAATGAAGCAATTGGAAGGAATTTATCAATGGTCACGTTCCTTTGGTGTCAATTCTGTCTTCGGAGTTATCGGAACACTATTCTATTCATTCTGCTCCCGATAACAGAACGAGCAGACTACGGTCAATTCGAAATCGGCTGAATTGCACTATTTTGGGAAGAGTTTTGAATTACTCGGAACAGGCAGAACTACGAGGGTTTTTTTTAAAATTGATCTGCTAGTTATCCTGTTATTTCTCAAACGGAATAGGTAATTTAACTGTCACAAAAGAACGCGGAGATATACTAGCAGTTTTCCGTTTTTGTTTGGTTTTTTATTACAGACAGTATAAATAAAATTCAGAACTATTACCTTTATGGCTTTAATCAATACAGTGTATATTTAAGAATTGATTCATGCTTAGCGTGCGTATATCGAGTTATGAACGCACGCGGGAAGTTTGGAGAGCTCGAGAGAAGCGTGGGAGTTGCTCGAGGCGTAGCCGAGAGCAACTCTAGCTTCTTGAGTGCTCTCCAAACTTCCCAAGTGCATCCATAACTCGATATACGCACAGCTAAAAGCATGAACCAATTCTTTTATAACATAGTGAAAATAAAGTAACCGATTCCTGGAAAACAAGTTTTGTTCCTGATAAATTACAAAATTCTCTGAAAAAAAAAAGGTGAAAGTGGTTTCTCATATCGGTTTAATCTTAACGTTTCATTAACTTCGACAAGCTCTTATAAATATACATTTTTTATGGTGTCGTCTCTCTGTAAAAAGTTTTTTATAACAGCGCGCGCATGCTTCCTTCACCTGACATCGGATGGACGCACGGCCGTGCGTATGTTGAGAAATGTACCATGATGACGCCAATAGCAATTAGATTAGGATGCGCGCGCGCTGTTATAATTGGCAAAATGCTATTACGCACGTCCAGTGATAATACATATAATATCAATCAGTGCAGAGTGTACAAGCTCTTATAACTATGAGAAGCGTATTAAGAATCGATGGTTTTTTTAACGATTGAATTGACAATTATATTGAAGACTGGTTACTTCTTTGAAGCTGTTGCACAGCAACTATACGACAAAGCATATGACTCCCTTAAAATCGCCGAGGAAACGTTAATTAAAGTAAGAGCATCAAGGCGAAGTTGGTCTAGGCTAAATCCTTCTCGTAAATTCAGTTGTAAGTGAAAGTCTGGAGGTGTAGACTTGAATGTGAAGGAAAAAGGTTTGGTTGTGAAGAGCAACAGTGCTAAGACCTCGACTACATGAAAGAAAAACATCCTATTCTACCGATGAGTTCGCGATTTTGCAGTGATAATCGCTTATTTCCTTTCCTTTGAACACGGCTCTGAGTCCATTAAATGTGAATGTGTGCCTGAAGTAGCCGTATCACCAGGGATGTGAACTGTTGGATTAAATATCTGTTGAGAGAGGCTCGCTGCCTAGGATTTCCCTTGGTGAAATGTCACTTTGAACTGGCCTAACATAGGCAAACGTATAGCTAATGCTTTCGGACGACTAAGATGTCGTAATGGGTAGGAAAATAGGCCACCTTTGGAACGGCAATAGCAACTCGTAAATTTGGGAAATACAACTGTTTTGTGAGATTTGTCTTCACTGTAACATGTTTAGGTTAAAAAACTGAGCCGATCAGATTGAATAAATTCGTTTTCTCAACGTTATCTTCTTTTGCTTAAATTTTCTCCTTGTGTGTCCCCGACATGACGGTTACAATAGTCAAAAGATTGTGCCCTCAACCTTTAGACAAACTGAAAAAGAGACAGTGTAATTTGAAAACTGTTCTCACCTTTCAAATTTCCTCGCCAGTCTTTCTTGGTAAAGCAAACTTAATGGCAACAAATTTTTGACATTCGTTATTTTTAGAGTTATAAATCATTTCCCATTTAAGGGTACAATATCAGTCAGTGACAAAGACAGCAAGGCCAATACTTCTCGAGATCCCTCAAATAGCTTTTGGTATGGTGGAATTATACTTCTTTGTGAAAAAATATAGACTCTTGAGACTGGGAGTACACAAATTGTACTTAATTTTACATTCGTGTAATATGTAAAAAAGAAACAACAACAAATAATTACTATAAAAAAAGTAGAGATTATTTTGGAAAGATGGGTGTGTCATTTCTTCACTATTTTTAAACCTCTCGGCTTCCTTGTTGTTGTGCTTGATCGCTGAACACAGACGAACCCAACGCTTATTTGATTAACGACTCAATGCGTGCGGTCATAATTAACCTATGCAAATTTTTGATCGATTACCTGTGTGAAACTCAGTCCTTTCTAGACTCATTTGAGGTTAGCTAAATCCTGACCCTAATCATACGTCTTTCGTTCGAGTCAAGATTCGGTCATACTTAAGGTTATCAAACAACAAACCTCCTTTCATATTGAACGAACTTCATCGATTAAATGCTTCCAACTAAGCCAAAAGCCGCTTTAGTTTGAAAATTAAGAAAGAAAATCTCACATGTCGACCTTGTTTTGGCCTGGGCATTCATGATGAGTATTTGTAGTTGATATAATAATTGCAACACTGAACAGTGAAATTACAAAAGACGTAAGCAGCTTCTACACTGCTAGTCTGTCATCAAAGATAAGAGATATGTTTATCTGTTTATGGGGGTGGTTATACGTTACGTTTCAATCGTTCTGCATGCAACTCAAACTACGAATCTGGACCGGCTCTGCACCTTGTTCTTTTTAGGGTTGGTGTCGATCGTTGCTTTTAGCAAATTAAAGTTCAGCATTATGAGCGATCTTATGAAAACCAGGCTATGCATTACATTTGTTTATACCCTGTTCGATCGCTGAATCGCTAATTGTCTCGTTTTCATACGATCGCTACGATTACTGATCATTTTTTGCCAGCGATTAGCGATTGGCCGTCTTTTGGATACCGCAATTATTTTGCTTGTGCATTTACTAGGCCGATTTAAAGCGATTTTCTCATTTTTCTTGTTCTTAGTTTTGGCACTTAAATTCAGTTGTATGCGACAGAAGTGCAACGTATGAGCAAAGCCTAACTGATAACGCTCATTGAAATGTATTTTTGGCTAAAATCTCTGAGGCAAAGGATGTGTCTGCTTAATTTAAGCAGAGCTACAAGCACCAAGGTCTTCTTCAAAAGTAGCATGCTTGAATGCCTAGGATACTTTTGCACGAAACGTCTTACCTATGACTTGTCCGTTACAAATAAAAGCGTATTCACTGTGAGTCCAACAGAAGTGCAGTGAGCACCATTTGAAGGGATTCGATCACAAGTATCTCTCGACAGTCACTAATGGCTGCACGACGTCTTTGCTTGGAGCGTTTTATAAGGCCTCCTATTTAACACACAGAAGGCGGTGATTAGATTAGTTATGACAGGTTTTTAGTTCTTAAACTCTGAATGATTGAAAGAGGTGAGTGTCAAGACCCACTTAGTGAGAATTTATAATGACAGTCAGAGGTAGCTGGCATATTCTGTTTCACAACAATTGTGACTGAGACCGGAGATAAACTGATTGCATTATCTTGGTGGGATTAATTGATGAACCTTAATGTTAACCTCCCTGAGTTAGAAAATGCGGTATTTTTCTTTGCATGAGGTGTGTCTCCACTAGATGTGTACAGGCATTACTGCCCCTCATTGTTCCTTATCTCAGTTTTCTGTGACGTTCGCTCAAACCTCTGTTCCTTGTGGTTTTCCTTCAGTAAGGTCTACAAACTAAATCACAATTCGAAACCATGCAGTGACACTTTCATTAACGACGTTTTGTCTTTCTCTTTGCCTATGCAAATTAGATTCTGAACCCCTGTTCATGCATAACGACAGGTCATTTGAAACCATTAGTGCAGCTGTAGCTGAAAGCGAACGATTCAGTTCAGTAACCAAATTTCTTAAATTAACAAAAGTTAAGGATTTCATAGAATACACGCACCTCTCGAAATCAAGGTATGAAGTTGCTTCGAAAATTGAAACGTGTTTTTCCCTAGGATGATATACTGGCCCTCTCTGATACCCATTATTGCGCTGCTGATTGCTTTCAGCCTTCAGCGGAAAATGATGAGGTCATTTTTGATATCGATCTTGAGTTATACCGTGTTCATGAGAGGCAATCAGTAGTTTGAACGCAGTACGGAAAATTAGAGGCCTTGGTATCTACTCGTCTAAAACAAAGAAAAAATCCGCAAACAACTGTAGTAGCTTTCATCCCCAGCTTGATGATGACGGTCTATGGCTCTGTAATAGTTCACTGAAGTAACATCAGTAACCCAGTGTTGTGAAGTCGCATGGAAAATGACTACTCCCGTAATTCCAGTATAATCGTAAGAATTGTGATCATCTTCAGTACATAGCATTACCAAACCTTTGCACCCAACAAGCATAAATCAGTTTCAAATTCCCTTACCTACTGTTTAATGTAGCAAATGTAGTGAATAGCTTCTCTAAGAAAGGGTATACATCCACCAACGTTTACTCGGTGCTGCAAAACTAAGTTGTGGGAGACCGTTTGACGAGTTTCGATTAGTTTGTTTCCTTAGGGCATGATATAAGTGAGCTAAAAAGCGGTAATTACATCCAGTTTTTTGACAGGCTTCTTTTTTTGAATTCCAAATGACTATAAAATTAATGTCACTGGACCCACCGAGATAATAGGGACGTCAACGAGAACGTCAGAAAACAATAGTTTTAATTAGCAAAACACTGGCTCTGCACGTGCATTTTACACTTTGGTACATTTCTTTGTCGTCCTCTGCAAAACAACAACGTGAAATGACCAATTTTAAGGTTTTGTGGAGAACGTGAACGCATGATGGTTAATTTACCTTTCTCTTTTTGAACTTTAAAGGCGCCCCTACGACGCTAGATCCTCGATAGTTCGGCTACATTGCACAAAGTGAGAGAGTATAAATCATCGCGAATTTATTCAGAAGACGCGAAGGTGATTTTTTAAGTTTCGTTTTCGTCGGCGTCGTCGTCGCCTCTGCTTAAGGTCCCTAATATAATGACAACTGTAAGTAACTGCATTCTTAGTTGAAAGGCAGATGATTCGTATAAAGTTGTTGTGAAATAAAATTGTTAGTAGAGAGCTCATGTGTTCTTGCTTTTTCTGAGACGTCACTGTTACTCAGCAGGTAATGTATGGTGAGGTGATAAGCGCAATCATCGTGAAGCTTACGATTAGTATGTGAATGCCCATTAAGGCGGATGAACGATTGTCCTTGTACACAACCCTGCATGCTTTCTGGGACCATGGAAGCTAAGCAACTCCGCTGAACCGTACATAAGGCTGTTTTGGAAATGCTTAATTGTACACCAGCCAGGCGAGAAAGGTTCAGTTATGCTATGTACTCTGTTTGGAAAAAGACCACATATCTTGTGATTGCACTGAAACTTATAGGGTAATTGTTTTTCATGCAATTTTACAACAGTGGAGTAATCATGATCGTTACGAAATATAACAGTGACAATTCTTGCATCTTCATTTTACACTTTATCTCACCTTGCTTAAAAACCTTGTTCAAGCAACGTTTTCCTTGTTTGTGCCTTAGCAAAAGCTTGTTGTGACCGGATGTTTCTCGATAGCTTCGCCGCGATTCTTATGAAGTCTCCAAGACCTTACCGAGACAATTTTTTTGAGTTGTATCTCCTTAGTTAACTTTTGCGACCAAGTCAAAACGTTACGTTTCTCACTGTAGCGACCACTGTTAGTAAACACTTAAAGGCAATATGACACTTAATAGTAGGCTTCCAATACTCTGGTCATGTATCTCAATTTTCACAAAAACAATAGTCCACGATGGAGAATGTAATTGAAACGTCTCTATTCCCCATTTAGTATAAACAACCCCAAGCCTGTATGTAAGACGTTTGTTGGTAAGTTGAGAAATCAAGGCTTCGAGAAAGATCTACAGCATGATATCGTTTTGTTTAATGCCGTTTTGCGTGCACTGTTGTTTGCACTAATTACGCACTTGAGAAAATGACTGTTATGCTCTACAATGGGGTTGGACACACTCGTAAAGACTTCAGATCGAGTGGGGGATGGTAATAACTTATTAGATATAGTTAATTCTCTGCATTGGTGTACCACTATTATCATTATATTGCCCTTAACGGGAATGAAAGTTATGAAATGCAGCACGAACTCTTTATTTTTGGTATCTCCATACTTTTCAGGAAAATGTGTTTGGCTACGTTTAGAAATGATTTTTGTTCATTTAGGTGTCATTTCAAACCCGCTGTCAAGTTCAATCTCTACTCATTCAATATAATAAGACACCACAGGAAAGGACAAAGGTTCCCTTGCAGATTGAAGTGACCAAGATTGATTGCAATTAGTGATCGTAACGGAGAGCTGACTATTCACTTATTACATTCAGTTATGAATAAGTGAAGAGGCATGCTGTCTACGATAATTCTTTATCTTTTTTTTACTAAAAGAAAATTGGTTTAAACAAGATAGATTGAAAAACTGTTAACGCGGATAACTGTTAACTGGATTAGCTATCACCGGCTCTGAATAACCAGAACTGAGCATGGCTTTCAAGTTTTTCTAACAATCCACAGGTTCCTAGTTTAAGTTCCAGTTTCTCTGACTTGTTGACTGCAGAGACTTACCTCATTGCCATTTCACTATCATTTCTTTTACTTTGGGATGGATCGTTTATGCATGTTGCCTACGGCTTCAGTTAAGCCAATTACACACGGTCAAACACTGGTGTTGATAAACAAATATTGCAACTGCTGTTCAACAAATGTTGGACAGTGTATTATATGCCATAGTGAATATCGAAAATGCTGTGCTCCATTTAACAAGTTCAAACTTTTTCTGCCGAACGGGTAGACCCAGCCACAGACAACCGAACTACCTAGTTCTCGGTATAGAGAGGGTGGACGTCACCAAACTGAACCCTCCGCGTTAATGCGACATACCCTCCATACACTGAAAACGACTTCTACGTTTCTGGTTTTGCCAGAACTCGTTTTCGTTCTAGCAGTCTGGTTCATGTTTTCTCGTAGTACAAATTTACCAATGCATTCTAAAAGCGTAGAGCTTCGGTAGCCGCGCATGCGTCGGTGCCCTCAGTCGTCATCAACCATTTTCCTTTTCAGCAAGTCGACATCTCTAGTGACAAAGTTCCGGCTTTACATGCTACTGTGTGCATACATATTTTTGAAATCTTCGACGCTGGTACAAATAAACTGATAGATGAATTGAAAATAAACAAAAATGATAAAGGAATCGAAGATGGCAAACTATGTTAATGAATATATTAGTCATTTTCTCGTCTGAAAGTAAGAATGCTGAAAGACTGACGCCGATGTGTCTGAACTGACTGCATGTTATTTGATTACAAAACGTTAAAATCTAACCACGAACCATTTTAAAAGACAGATTTAATTACTTTTGTGTCTGAAACATAAAAAGCGTCGAATTAATCAATACAATCCACTGTCGACAGAGAAAATTACTTTTTAAATGAAGCATAACGCACCGATGTTAACACAGACGTCACAGAGCGTGTTCTTTGACGCAGGATAACTTAAGTAAAGACCAAAGAATTGTAAAGAACAACAACGCCATCAGTCTTATATAAGAATAAATTGATAAAGACTTTATAAATCTAGCTGATGAATTCGTGGTTGACCAATGATGGTACACCTCTGATTTCAAATTCAAAGCTCTCCTCCATAGCTTGTCTCTCTTCGAAATGGAAACCTGGGTCTTGATGATAATGGTTCTAGGTTTAATTGCTGCCTTCAAGCAAAGAGTTCGGGGCGCTTGTTGCCAAAGTCTACTACTTTGCTTTACTACATGAACCTCTCGGCGGTGGTTACTTGATGGATTGATGCATGAAATTTGTCTTCTGACGTTTATAAATGCACACGTTGCACATCAGTTTCAGGTCTTAGTAGAATAAAGCCCTCCCTTGCCCAGTGGTATAATGACAATACGAAATGCATTAAGATAACATTTTCAGCATAGAAGACCTTTTTCAAGAAAGAGAATAACGATGATAAGGATTGACGAGTTGAACTCTATCTCGTGACAATATTCACCTCAACATAAAGAAGAGAATTCATGGAAGAGCAGTCATGCTCACCTTAAACAAAAGCTGCCCTTCTGGGTGGATTGAAGATGATTAACGAAAACTCCACAAGAAGATGAGTCTTTTGACTGGTTCTGGTAACAATTATTCCAATCCAGTAGTGGAATGTCAAGTAATTTATTCAACGCCGTATATTTCCAGCTAAACAAAGAACTCATTATAAGGCTAAGGAAATGAGGACTAATAGTCAGTATGACGCTGTATTGTTCAAATTCAAAGTGCTTTTATGGCCGTATTTGCCTTATAGCCTCAGGGTGTACATTGAACATTATAAACACGACATCATCAGCGACGTGATGAAACACCAATTATAGTCCAACTGAATATTAAGAGAAAAACCATTAGCACATGATCTCTTTTGTGTGGTTCAGTTTTGTTTGTTGTGTTCTCTTTGTTTCTTTTCTTTTCACCCATTCGCTTTGTTAACACCTTAAGAACAGCTTTTGTCGTTCGCCGGCCGTAACTATACTTTAATGATCGCTAATGGGCTACCACAAAATCCGTTGCGCTGTGCGTTAGTATTACAGCGGTTTTCACTGTCAGTCTACGTCACGCATGCCCAGTATTTCCGAGAATGAAATGAACATTCGAATCCTCTTTGCAACGGTCCGGCATTTGAATGGAATCTTGAAGATTTCATTAACACATTAACTGAAAAAAAAGTTCAAAATACTTGAGAAACAATATTGTTATTTAGGAAATACTTTATGTTGTAATGTAAAGAAAAATTCAAAGGTTTATACCATCAATAAACTAGGGAAATTTCTACGGGAACTCTGAGGCCCCATCCACACTAATGCGTTTTCAAAAGTATGCGTTTTCATCGTGGCGAAATCGAAGCAAAATATTTTCATCCACAGTTGTGTCGTTTTCACCTGTCCACACTAAAAACGCTCGAAAACGCTGAAAACGACTGGGACCTGGGATTGCGCATGTGTTAACCATCCTCCATCTTGGATAGGACCTGGGACTGCGCATGTGTTAACCATCCTCCATCTTGGATATTGGAGAAGAAGAAGAAGAAGAAGAAGAAGAAGAAGAAGAAGAAGAAGAAGAAGAAGAAGAAGAAGAAGAAGAAGAAGAAGAAGAGGAAGAGGAAGAGGAAGAGGAAGAGGAAGAGGAAGAAGAAGAAGAAGAAGAAGAAGAAGAAGAAGAAGAAGAAGAAGAAGAAGAAGAAGAAGAAGAAGAAGGAGAAGGAAAAGGAGAAGGAGAAGGAAAAGGAGAAGCCTTTGCCGTTTTTGTGATTCGTGGAGCAAACGTCAATTAAAGCTTAGATGACCGACTGACGGGCTAGCAGGGCAATTATTAAATTCATTTGAACTCTGCGAACTGGAGTCTCTCAAACCGACTTTCGAAACACATCAAAAGGCCTTATTAATAACCTCTTCAATAGCAAAAAAGTACACGTGAATGCGAACATAATGCCAGAAAAGAGAAACTCTTGGTCCGAAGGGACGAACCATCACATCTAGAACAAAAAACTCCGAAAATGTACAAAGGCCGGGAATAATTACTGTGCGTCTGGCAAAAAGAACCTGTGATAAATTTGATGGAGGTGTTGTGTAATGTTGTTATCTATTTCGTGTGTAAAAACAGGCTGTATATAAATGTATAAAGCTACTCAAATATCCTAAACATAGTTACCTAATGTGGAAAAGCGGCCCGCGCGGATTGCATTTTGTTAATAAAATTGCTCGGAAGAGTTCACAAAACTGATAAGTTTCACAAATGAATGCCATTAATCTCTTAATTGGTTGGGTTAGTTGCAAAGATTAAGATAAAGAATAATTGGTTCATGAATAAAAACAAAAGAAAAAACACGGAAAATTCCATTCTAGAGAAATGCTTCCAACCTTAGTTTATCGGGCTTGCACGAGCGTGGGGTCTCAAAACCGTTAGTTTCCGTTATGACCAAAGTTCTGATGTTGATTTGTTGCTTCACTTGGTAAATAGTTCAATCTCTGCTAAACTATATAAAAGGTTTGTCTTCTCCGCCCAATCCGCAGCCTCATGATTATGTAAAAGAAATGACGCTCCTTCCATTGTAAGTAGAACTTGAGTCGCGAATGGAAAAACGGTCTCACTGACTGCTATAGAGCCTGAGGAGGCTTTACAAGCTAAGTTTTACTACCTTTGAATTTAAAACATGCCTACGATAACCAATAAACACTTGCTAATTTGGGTGGTGCATTTCTCTGTTGTCAGTCAATTTCTTTGTACACGCTGGATGGCTTCCAAGAGATCAAAATCTCTATCATAAATATAACAGTCAGCGGTGTAAACTCACTTTACACGAAACGGCTTCGCAGAATGGAGCAAAAAATGTTACCTCCACGATATGACTCACCTGGCGCACACTGGATATCCTCTCACCAAACTAACACTGATAGTGCTATTTCAAGTAATGCTACCTAACTGACGGATTTGTTTGTATAATGTTTTTCACGCTTCGGTCGCCTTAAATTGCAGTCCAAAGTTCTAAAAGATTTTAGTAGTCAAGGAGCCTACACTGACTTCATCACTTTGACCTGTCTTCATTACGCCTCATTAAACTTTCAAGGAAATTTCAGTTCTCTGTTTGGTTCTCTGTGTAATAGTATTTTATGACAAGTGCTTTGTCCACCAGAAAGTTGCAATTTATCTTCTTTGTTTATAGTAATGCCGTACTGTCGTCAGCGACGTCAGCAATTAATGAACATTAATAAGCCCTTGACGGTGGAAACAAATTTGTATCATTATCTTAAAACACAACAGGCCCGTAACAGAGTGATACGTAGAGAAACGTTTTTGGCTGAGTCAACTACATATGACTTTTAGAACTGTCATTTGGTTTACTAACATAGTCACTGTATACGCTGTGATGCATTTACTCACTTAGCAGTTTTTATCAAAGAGACGCTTCTTGAATCCCATGTCCCACTTACGTCACAGCGGTGCTCAACTTAACAACTTTAACCTTGACTATGATTAATGTCTGTCTGGAAGATTTATATCGCGACAAAGACTAAACAATCCCAATTAAGTATATTATCCATTCTATAATTTGGGTAGGCTGATGAAAATGCAATACTCTCGAGGCTTGACAATTGGGGGGAGGGAGGAGTGGTTTGGGTTGGCATTGTTTGTTATAGTAAAAGAGGTAGATGCTTGCAGTGTTCAGCGTTGTTTAAAAAAAGGAGTGATCAGCGTCGTTTATCTGAAAGAGTTTTCGGTAGTACAGAATCTTATTCATCTCCAACAAGCCTACCTGAGCTTAAAATCGTCATTGCGAACACAATATAAGTTCTTAGTTCAGAGCAAGCTAAGAGAGGAACTGCCGGCGATAGACAATGTTTCATAAAGCTAATTTCCCGCTTATTTATGCTTTAAAAGACCATCGCAGTAACGAAACGCAACTTAAGCAGGTACGAAAAAAAAGTGAATAAAGTTCAGATTCCAACGGTCCATGGCCACGACTTCTGCGATACCGGTGTAGTACTTTGCCAATTGATAAATGAAGCCAACTGTTAACTAATGAATATATTAGTTAATACGCCCTAGGCGGAGGGGCTAATTTGTATCATTATCATAAAACACAACACGGGCCGGTCCGTTATAGAGTGATACTTACGAAGAATTTTCGGCTGAGTCAACTAAATACGACTCTTAGAACTGCTACTTGAGTTACTTTTTTTTTTTTTAATGCAAGTTTATTCCAAACAAAAACATAACTTACAATACTAACATTTCTTACTAATTAAACAATACCACACGTTACTTTCACTGAATAGTTGTAGATGTTTGCGTTGTGGTGCATTTACTCACTTAGCAGTTGTTATGGGAAACGGTTTCCCACTTTAGTTACTACAGTGCTCAACTTAACAACTTTAACCTTTCACTAGCACTACTATCAATGTCTGTCTGAGAGATTTATATCTCACCAAAGACTAAACAATGCCTATTAAAATATATTATTCGTTTCTATAATTTGGGTAAGCAGAAGAAGCTGTATGAGGCTTTGACCATTACAGTTAGATAATGCAGCTTAAAAGCAGCTACGGAAAGAAAGTGAAAAAAATTCAGTTTCAAACCGCCGGATTACCTCTGCTATACCGATGCAGCCACTACCACTGACTGAGCTATGAAGCCAACTGGGAACTGCGGAGGAGCACTCAGTACAGTTATGTATGCAACTGAAGTAACACCATCTATCTCGATCTCTTGTCGTCAGTGTGTCAAGCGAGAAAGCGAATTGTGTTGTCTTCCTCAGTTTCCATTGTGAAACGCATGGTTGGCTGTTGACTTTTGGGATGTTGTAAGAGATTGTCATGGTTGTATAGAAGCATCTACTTAGTGCCTCCAGACCTCAGGTAGGTACATACCCTGCGCTTGATCATTAAGCGTGTTCTTCAAGCCCTCACCGTGTAACACTGCAGAGATCGGGCTCCTCGTAGCTGCACTTTCTCGTTCATGAATCGATCCATCGACCTCAACGTGAAGACTAAGAGGTCCGCAACCTGGTGTAGGTGTGAGGTAGTGCTGTCGGCAAGGCTCGGGCTGTAGCCTGCCGCATAGCCGGAGATATTGTGGCAGAGCCACCATGAGCGGCTAAGCGCAGTAATTTGAAATTGCCTTTTCTCCACTTCGCTGCTCGTTCGCCCAACTTTCGCCTCTGCCTAACATCACACCAGTAATGCAGGCTAGGCACGAGTCAATCCTCTGGGTTCCATAGTGCTGACTCAGTTTAAGTCGCCTTCAATGGAAACGTTGGTAAACAGCGATTCTCGTCGAACACACCATTATCTCGTTCTCTTGTACCCTTTCATTGCTGGTAGTGGACACTAAATGAACTGAGCTGGTAAGGTCAGATTTTATCATACACATTCTGACAAGTGTCCACGACACTTTAGACTCGCTGCAAAAGCTTTTTAACAACTTTCGGCTCATTAATGGTTGGTTGAGTCAGTTGAAGAAGTCGGTATGGACCGCTCTAATCAGCGTTTCATCTTATCATGGTAGGTGTCGCAATCCAGTAACTGCGTTAGCATGACCTTTATCCACGGGACAAATAGATTAATCCCCCCTCAACTCGGCTTGGTAACTCCTTCCAACGAATTTTAAACTTTGATAAAAGTTGAATCTGAACATGCTGATCACGGTTCCGTAAGAAAAAAATGAGGGTCACCCAGCTCGTTTTTGTGTTATTAGAGTTGTTCCAACGTTATACTGTTGCTTTGGTAATCTATGGAGCCGAGAAAACGACTATAACTTTTTAACCACTGATTTGACGCTGTTCTAATATCATTTTTGTCGTATCAACTGATAAATGGTGCCGGGTAGTATTGATCCGCGAAAGCTATATGCGCTGGAAACCGGTGCGAGCCACCTTACGGACAAAATTAAAACGGTCCTTTTTAAAACCTTATTATGCTTATCACGATCCTTCTCAGTACTATACTCAGCTGGATTGCCATTATAAAATGCACTCAATGTGCGAAACTGAAAGGGTTTATTAACAGGCAATTTCGCACCAACTATACGTAACTGCAACGGTCACAAAAATTATTGCACAATTTAATTGGTATGCTTTGCATAGTTGATAGGTCGCTTATAAACATTTGCCACAAGAATGAAGTCTAAACTTCAAGCTATTTTTGGAAAGCTCGTTTTTAGCTCAACATAGGTGTTTTGTTCAAGGATCAATCAAAGCTCTTAACTCAGTCTTTACTCCAACTGCAAAACATCAGCTCCTGTCTACATGGAACTAATTTCGAAAATAGAGTCCAGATTTTTTTTAAAGTGATCGAGCAGTGATTTTCTGCGGTGTAGTTTAAGTTCCATTACTTTGAAAACTAAATACTCATTTGCGAACGTTTGCGCTCTTAAAGAGAAAGTATGTTCCCACGAAAGGCAATATCAGAAAAAATGTCATTGTGTAGTTGCCCTGGGGGTATCGTTGGAAACCACAAAAGCGCAGCCAGCTATGAAACACGCAAGAACGACTCCGGAACTTCGCTGTCAGACATTATTACGTTATAGCAAAGCATTAATTTAAACTGGGGCGGGTTGACGGGACGATATGCTGACAAAGGCCATAAAATAAGTTTTCGCGTTACTTCTTTATTAGGTAAACAGCAAAAGCTTTGAACAGCCCCTTCAGAGCCTTGGTGAAGCAAGTTTATTCGATTGGTGAGCTTTTGTTTACAGCGCATGCCCGAAATCGTGCAGCAGTATGTGGTAACCAAACTGCTTGACGATTACGTAAAATCATACTACTAAAGGGAGTACTCGACGCATGGGAGAGGTGTAGGGAGGGTGTGTACGGCATAAAAACAAACAGTTCAAATACGTGGTTAGTGCTTATAGCTGCAAGCCTGCTACGTGCTTATTGCTACGCTCCATCTCAAAACTAGGCTAGACCAGATTACATAATTTCATAACCTGTTTATTGTTCAATTGTTTGGTCATGATTAACTGACGTATTTTCATGATTTAAGACCCTTAAAATTGAGAGCAGTGAATGTTCTGCAGTGATGAATCTGGAAGAATAAATATTCCAGAGTAGTTCTGGTTACTCACGAATTTGTCGTTCGCAATTTAAGCGTGGCGGAATGTAGATTTCAATGACGCCCTTAGAAGTTTGTCGAGTCATCACCCTATAAAATCACAGTCAGACAGTTGCCCTGCGTCTTTTTATGCCTTGATGACTTAACTGAGCAACCATCAAACTACAACTGAAACTCAGTGTGTGAAGTCAAGAGTGGCTTCAAGTCAAACTGAATCCTTATCGTTGTGAAAGCTTGGCAAAGCAAAATGTACCTACAACATTTTACCGACGTGTCGAGTTCAGAGGTCTTGTTATCAGTGAGGACGACGGATGAAAGGGATCGTGCAAAGACTTTTAGAGACTTTGGGCCTCTGTCAAAGAAGAAAAGTGTGGAGTGCATGTGATCATTATATCATAGTGACGACTTTTCTTGGAGTCCTAAAAACAAGGAAAAGCTACTTACCTTTTTTGACAGTCACGGACACATCACTTTTCCTCGCCAATAAGAACCTTTAAATGACTTGAGTCATAAGTGCGCTGGCTAATAACCTTGTTTATGATGCGACTGAAATAGCACAAACCCTTTATCGTAATTGTCTCCGTCCGGCTGTTTTAAGCTCAAGTTTTCTATGTGGTCAACTTGTAAAACGTGTTTAGAATTTAATTAGATTGTTATTGTTTGGAAAACACGTGATGTTCTTAACCCAGTAGGAAGCAAAAAGAATTTTTCCACTAAGTATTTTAAATGTGTTTTTGGAATAGATTACCACATGTTCGCCTCAAGGAATCGTCCTTTATAACTACTGAACGCCAACAGGTTGTCTTCAATTTTGTAATCTTCAGAGAGAACTACCAAATTTAAACTTGAAAATGCACGTATGTACGTTTCTAGTATTTTTCTGGGCTTGGAAACAGAAAAAAAAGCGAAATTAAACGGTCTTATTCTTCTACTCAACAAATTATACGCACAGTTATTGCTTTCTTCAGATGCCACCATTTTACTAAATGGTACTGAAATAGTGAAATAGTAAAAAAAAATGTTCAAAGAAAAAAACGGAAGAATTCACTCAAACTTTTTACGAGAAGTTAGCCATGAAAGTATTATTCAGTTACTTACTTTGTATGTTAATACTTACGACTTTGGTCAAGGCAACCACATTTGCGTAACATTAAATATGGCGTTTTTGTACCTCTTCTCCCCAACCCTACCTCCATTTGTTAGAATTCCTGGCACTTCATAACAAATATACCTTTTGTTCTACAAGATCTTGTTATCGCTAAACGTTTCCGTGTTTTCGTTGTCAACTTTATTGCGTTCAGTCTCCATAAGAAGTTTTGTGCTTTGTTTGAAGGCCAGGTTAGTAATAACTTTTATTTACTCTCAGCAATGTTTATAGCACAAGTGCTAGTGGGGCCGAGCATTAAACTTCACAAAGAAATAAGTTAAATTGAAAATAGCATTGTTCAAAGTCCCAACTGGCAGGAGGCAGACCAGCTGGCTATTCATGGGTTGAGCTGATTTTCAAGTTGTTTAAGGTGAGATTGTTGACCAACGTATCCTCTGAAGACTGAGCTATATTGAGATGTAACCTTGACAAATGGATGCCATCACCGCAACTATGCGTGATATCCAGGAGTCAATAAATTTTGTCAAGTGCTGGTAATCAGCAGAACTTACATGACTTGACCACCATGAACTTTAAGTAGTCTACTTATGTCTTTGGGGGAGTTGATATTTCAAAGTCGCCCTCAATGAAGGAGGGTATATTTGGAAAAGTCTTGAGCTTGGTTCTCATCGATCCAGAACGAATATAACGACAAAAATTTATCCTCTGAAAGTATCCACTTACAAAATTGAGATGGCAGAGAAAAGGTATTTTACAAATTCGATGAACTGTAACAGGAATAAGCACAACTAATGCAAAAAAATCTTATTAAGGAAATGCAAATAGGAATACAATAAATCTAACATAAATATAACATAAGCGTCCAAAAGCACCATGATGACACATGGTGCATGAGAATGGCGCATATTCAGTGACTGACCCAGGCAAACTCGGAAAAAAGAAAATCCGAGTGCTCCTATCAGAAGTCGAACCTAAGACCTTCCGATTACTAGTTCGGATGCTCTACCATTGAGCTACAGGAGACTCGTGGGAGCTGAGGCCATTAAACTAGATTTATGAGACAAACATGCTGCTAGGGTTTTAATGTGAATGTGTGGCATATGCGCAATGAAATAAATCTGATGTTAAACACATGTAGCGAATATAACGAAAAAATGTCCTACGGGAAGGCAGAGAGAAGCCCTAAGAGAAGTCCCAAAAGCCACAACTGTGCAAGTGTAAAAAGACTACCAAGGTTAATCATAAACATTTGCCGACTGAAGCACAAAGTCAACTATCACAATGGTCTAAACCATTCCAAAATAACAAACATGTCAGTGTAACGAAAACAACAACGGCAAACGAAATTGAAATAGAAAAGGCGATCGGGAGTCCGAAAATGTCTGACACAAATAACATACTGAAATGTGACAAAAACAGCCGCTATGGAAGAAACTCAAAGATGCTCCAAATTACCCCTCTGATATTTTCATTTGCATTTCCTTTACAATAGGTATTTTCGTTATATCTTTCAGCGGGTTTTAGATTATTTGCCTTGTTATTTTCGTTACCTCAGCTATATTGATGCATTCTACAAGCATCCTTCTCTTGTGCCGATATCCGTTTCCGTTTCTAAATATCTTTGTATATACGAGTATCTTTGTTTGTTAGACCTGCTGTTCCTATCAGCAGAAAGCTTCAAGCTCGTAAAGTATCAATGCCCTGTTGGCGTAAAGTTACGATCCTAAACTTTTAAAAAAACTTACCATGTCCAACAAATTACATTTTCCTTAATTGTAAAACATGCATGAGCTTACTGATTGCGACTTCATTCAAATGGATTCAAAAAAAGCCCAGGTGAACGTTGACAGCAGTCAAACTTCAGTAAAAATTGAGACAAGTCCGTTAAAGTTTTACTTTGAAACCTCAGAACTGATAAGTTTTTTGTGTCTTTGAGTTTACTAAATGATTTTATGATTTTCTTTAAAAAATTCTTTAAAAAAAAGTCTTGTCTTTTTAAAGTGAAGTATGAAGAATGTGTAGACTATTTGAATGCACAACAGCCGGAAAACCGATTCACCTAATGATTCCTGAAAGTTTTTTAGTTATTCCTGATCATAAAGTAATTAAGTAAAGTCACAGACTCACAAAAAACTTGTCAGCTTTATGCTCTCAAAGTGTTAACCTTATCTTTAATGAAAGTTTCTTATTTTTTTAAGTTTGACCGCGGTTTAAGGCAAACGTGAGTTAAAATGAAAAGCTCGTATCCTCCTGAACGGAAGGACCCGTGGTTGGGATCGCGGCCAGCCGCGAAATGTTAGCAAAACACCCTAATTTGGTCATTTACAGCACAAAGGCCATCCATATCTCTGAAAGCCCTCAAGACCACTTGAGACATCTACATACTCTGTGGAAACTCAGCAACAGAAATGTTTCTTAAAAGTAGATCAATAGTTGTCGTGGAATTATCATGTATCTTTCGTTTCTACAAGAGTTTTCCCAAACTAAAACTTTTAAACTGAATTTCGTCCAACCTCATCCCACCTATTTTATTAAATATCTGCAGAGTGACAATTTTAACTATTTTGAACTACAGTTTCACCGTTTGGGCATCTTACAGGAAGAAGAACTTTGATTTTCGGAAAGGTTGCAAAATAAAGCTTAAGACGGAATAACCTTGGCAACAGATCATTTGACACAACTTATAAGAGAAACACCAGGACTGTTAATCATATACAAAAGCCGATGTTATATGCGTCTGCAATTGTTTTTTGAAACTGTGAACAAACGTAATTAAAACTTCAAGAATATTTTGATTTCAGATCCAAACTCCTTGGTAAGGCCGTTTGAGACAGCAAAGAACTTCATCTGCTGAAAGTTAAAACCACTGTGCCCCAAACACTTTCAAGTAAGTTGCGGCGAAGGACTGGGACGACCTCCCTAAAGACGTCCGCAGTAATGACGACCTGAAAACTTTTAAACGAACACTTAGATTTCTAATAGAATTAATAATATTTATTACTTGATATTGTGCTTGCCTGATATTGCACAAATGTAGTGTATAGCGTTTTTCATATTTTATCTTTCTTAGTTATTCCAGTCTCTTTTATCTTGTTATGTATGTTTCATACAATTTTTTTATTTATGCCTTAATCTTTGATCACCAGTTTATACCAGTGTTTCATTTGTCAGATTCGCTAGTCGCTTATTCAGCCTAAATAAAGATTTTATTATTATTATTAAACCTGACGAACACCTTTTTAGTAAAAATTGGCGAATGTTTTCATAATTTGCACTGTAATTTCATTGAGATAGATCGGTCCATGCAAGTTACTATCGACTAACATAATTTCGCAGTTTTGCTTGACATCAAATTAAAGATCAGAATTTCTTGTTGTTTGTTTTTGTTTCTGTTTTTTTTCCCCTGCGATTAATTTTCTAACCGTTGAGGTCACAAGCCAAGGTTTGCTGACTTATTGTCTGTGTATCCGTTTGTTGGTACAGTCGGAGCTCTTCTTGCCACCACCCTCGTAAGCGACCAGCTCTAGATACGACCACCTTTGGGAAACCCCCTTTGAATTGTCACTTAAACTCTGTAATCAAAAGCTTTCGTAAGCGACCGCGACCACTTTTGAGAATTACCAACTGGTCCTTTCCTTCGTTTTTAAGCTCTCGTAAGCGACAACTCAAAGATTCTGATACGTGTTACGGTAACTTTTTAATGAAAGTAAATCACATTTACAGTTATGTAGCACTGTCTGCCTAATAATGTTCGTAGATTAAGATCTCGAATCTAAAATTCAAGACGATTTACGGCTGGATCAAGAGTGTTACCCTGAGACCGAGGTAGAAAGCTGGTAAGTGACCAGCTTCTATTGTTTCAGCTTTTGGTCGCTTACGAGATTACATTCTCGTAAGCGACCAGCTCTAGTTACAATCACTTCTCCCAATTCCCGAAATGGTCGCTTACGAGGGCTTCGACTGTATTTTGATTTTAAGGCTATCGTTTAACACTTGTTGTTGGATACGCTTACCCTCCATATTAGATTTGATTGCCATTAAACATTTCATTCAAGATATTCGTGTGGGCAACGATGTTTGATTCGTTTTGTATGGTCGTCCAACACAGTCTGTGAAAATCATTTAAGATCTATAACCTGGTATCCAAACGAATTTAACATGCTTTACAAATCCAGCAGTTTTGGACGATTTATGATGCCTATGGTCAGCCCCTAAAACATCGTCCTATGATGTTGAATTCGTTTATCCGGGCTTTTATAGCGTTTTAGATTTTTTGATGTTGCGGGGTTGATATCATGTGGTTTCAAGAGTAATTTAAAAATACCATCAAGATAACCATTCGGCAGCAAACAAGCATCGCATTGTTTATTCTAAAATACCATTTCAAGCTTTTTCCATCAGCGTTAAAGTGCTACAATTTCCAATAATTGTAGCGAATGTTTAAACTAGACATAATTAGCAAACCTTACAGAACCAGTCAGTTTTAACCACTGTCTGTGGCTGCCAGGGTCTTGGATTGGGGTGAAGCATTAAATTGGCCACATATTTGGTATTATCGGACAATTGAATGGTGCTTTCTCCAGGTGATCAATGGAAGGTAATTTAATTTGTCAAACAAGGTTACTATTGCCGTTAAGGAGGAATCTCAATGGGACCTAAAAATCGTTTTAAAGCTAAACAGAGTGGGATAAACACTATTTTAAACAAGGCACGATAAAAAGTCTCCAAGCCTTCACCTCCATGCAATAAGAGCGTCTTAGTCTTCTTCCTGCTCAAGTTCATCTTCTTCCTTCGCATGATCATTTTCCTTGACAGAATCGTTCCATAGCCATCGTTTGATTAGCCTCATAATCCAGCTAAATATAGCTCCAACTACACGACCACTTCCGGGTTTTATCAAATCACCAACTAGGGTACTAGCCTCTTTGCCAACTTCACAAACAACCTCCATCAGAACCTCTTTGGCTGCCGTTTCATCCATATCGATTGCGGGGACGTCTTGACCCTTGCCTGACCTCTTTGGTTTTGGTTTCGTCTTTGGAGGTACTCTTGACCTTCTTCGCGGCATAGAATGACTTTTTAAACGGTGATTTTTGCTTTCATCATCACTGTCAGAGTTGTGGCCACTAATATGCTCACGGTCCTCGAGTTCAAACCCTTGGAAGCTTCTTCGATTCATCTGTCTGCGCGGTTGATTTCGTTCTGCGAACCCCGCTGGCGGTAGGTTTCTCCTGAGAGAACTAACTCTTCTTGGTACTTTTTGATCGCAGGAAGAAACATATAAGCGATCGATGTTTGCAAGAAGAAAAGGGGCTTTTGCATTTCTGTTGAGGCGTTTGAACGTCGCGATCCAAAACGCCGTCATCCAGTTGGTTATGCCAGGCAGTGTTGGTTCACTCAAGTCTCCAGTTGCAACAAATGGTATAGTAATGACCACTTCTTCCCCCACTCCAGCATTCCCAATCACAACTTGAAAATTCTTCTTGAAAATTCGAATGCGTTCTTCAAAGTACTCTTGAGGAGATATGCCTTCCTCGCTTCGTGGAGGATGAACCTCGTTGGCAAACGTCAACGCCACAACGGCGTGCTCCCATAACTGCGAACCAAATGCTTCCGTCAGCTTCTTGATCGTGTTGATGTCGTCGCTTCGGATTCGTCGGGTGGTCATCTCGGTGCAGAAGATAAGGACGTCAAATTCAGTTACCTTCTCTTTGATTTTGCGCAGATACTCTTCTTCGTTTCCAGTTCCATCTGCCAATCCTGGCGTGTCAAACACTGTTATCTCAACGATGTTAATTGAAAAATGATACGGGGTGACCTGAAAGGAACCGGGATTAAGGTTTTAAAAGGTGTAATCAATTGGCTATTAAAGGAATTTCACAGGAAGCCTATCGTGCAAGGTATTTTGTCTCATTCCTGACAACTAGCTTTATTAAGGGCAGTACCTGAACAGATCTAGAGAGACGAAAGTAACACTTTCGATTGCCCTTTAGAGTAAACTTAGCGTACCTATTCAAGCTTCATATGGAAATTCTCCATCCCGATGCCACAAATTCTTTTCAATTTACTTGTGAGACTTAAATGATACATCACGTCAAATGAGCCTGATTTATGATGGTATTTACCCGCAATCCTATACGTGCTTCATAAGTCCTTAATAATACACTGAAACACCTCTTTCTTCATTTGGTATTTAACCGGCGACTATTTTCGAAAGTCTCTAAAACTTATCGGACCAGGAAAAGTATTAACATTAAACAGTAAATAAAAAGTGAATCTCTATTGAAGAACAGAACAGGCCCTGCAAGTTATGGTAAACGGTTCCGCGTGCACTATTAAATTATGGATGCACGGGGGAGGTTGTAGAAGCACGAGATTGTGCAAGCAGGATTTGCTCGAGGAGTAGCCGAGAGCGACCGGCTCTAGCTTTTTGAGTGCATAGCAAACCTCAAAAGTGCATAAATCAATAGCACACCCTGAACCGTTTACCATTTTATAGTCTTGATTTCGTGTAGTTTGCCTAACTATCAGTCATATCTTCGTCTAGTATTTGTATACTTTGTTATTTATTATTTTGCTTCTATTTGCTCTTTTGTCAAACCGTATTCGTAAATTGAAATGAGCGCGTTGGAAGTTCCCCATCAAGTATACTACATTATCGCTTGAAGATAACCTCAGAATCGATTTAGACACTCGACTGGTGTTTAGTGCACCGTACGATTAATTTTCTCTAAAAGAGTCGTTGGTTAAACCTAACACAGATGGACCAAAGTCAGTTTTTCTTTAATCTCGGTAAACCAAATTTCCTTCACAGGGCTAGCAAGCCCTTGGAACTAGTAGGTCAGTAGTCCTAACGGAACTCTAGAAAAATAACTTCATTCCATTTCTGGACCACGACCTTCAGCTTCACCAGTTCTCTGACGCATCGCCGCAAGCGCATGGCGCGGTCTCATGCCTGAGATCTGTGAACAACGAGGTCACAGTACGCTGTTCCTTCGTGATGGAAAAGGCGCGTGCTGCATCACTGAAGTCCATAACGGTTCCAAGATTAGAGTTTTCTGCAACTGTCGTAGCATCGAGGCTATATAAAATCCAATCTCGTACCCAGAGTCCTCAGACTCTTTGGCCAGCGGTTGTTCGCCCAGAGAGTCTCTGGGGAACTGGAATTTTACTACCACAGGATCTCTGCGGACTCTGGGCACGAGATTAGATAAAATTATTCAGAAGGAGCTTGACCTACCCTAACAGGAATGTGCGTTTGATTGATAGCACATATGTATTAAGCTACATTAAGAACGGTAATAAACGACTCCACACGGTCACCTTCGTGGCAAATCGAATTGCGGTCATCCACGATGCTTCTTTGCCGTCGCAATGGAGATATGTCCCTTCAGAATCGAACTTGAAACCATTGATTTTCTTTTCTGAATACGGAAGGTGAAATACTAGTTACCGACAATTAAGCGATAAAATTGATCTTGAAAACCCATCTTGGGCAATACGGCGTCAGCAAAGTCTCTTGCTACAAAAGTTGAGCATGCACAGTTATGCTATGTGTCACACTCCTGACATATGAAAACGGATTTTACCAGATTTTCTCTCCCGAAGAGTGAGAAGATCTGGATATGAGATTAGTAGATACTTAATCGGCCAATCAGAGGGTGACTTGGAATTCAAGCTAAATTTAACCTACCTCGTTAGTTTCTGGGTCAAGGTCGTTGCCTTCCTTAGCAAGATTTTCACCAATGAGTGCGTTTGTCAGATGTGATTTTCCTACACCCGTTTTTCCACAAAGTAAAATGGTCATGTGCTTACGGCCTGACAGAAAGCATTGCTGGAGTTGATACTCGAAATTCGGCAAACCGGCTATCAGTACCCTTGCCTGATCCACGAGGCTTCCAAAGTTGTCATCTGGGATCCCTCCTTCTGCCATTTTGACACCTGTTACCATAAAAGAAAACAAAATTTATACACATATAAACCATTATAAATTGGTTGGTTTTCCACAAAAAGTGAGAGGCAGGCGTTGTTATAAGAGTAGGAGTTCGGGGAAACGTTCGAGAATTAGAACAACGTGGCTTATGCGCGATGGAATAAATGTGGATGGAATAAATGATAATGATATATATTACTCAGTAAGAGACACAGGCACACTCGGAAAAAAGTCCGCGTGCTCCTATCAGGAGTCGAGCTCGGATGCTCTACCACTGAGCTACAGGAGACTCGTAGGGGCTAATTATAAGGCCATTAAACCAGGTTCATTGGACAAACATTCTGCATATTGGTGGGATTGGAATGTCATGTGTGGCATATGCGCGATGGAACAAACGTGATGGAATATTTTAAGTCTGGTGAATAAATGAGAATGATGGCTTACTGATTTGAACAACATGAAATGGAAACACGGAATTTGTTGAAAAACAATTTCCTTAAATCATGGTTAACTTAAATGTAGCCATCCCTAAAAGCCGCGCAATTGTTTTCCTTAATAAACAACTTTATAGGTGGATATAAACCAGACTTCTTTTACACTGCTGACATAGAACCTGTATTGATTGCATAATTTATAATATGCTCATTACACTTGACTATGTTACACAATATGTACCAATTAAACAATATTGCTATATGTTACAGTTCTGATGTATATTGTCATGTACGGATGACATAATTATACTGCAGAGTAATGTGGTCAGCTGGGTTAATCCTTAAGTTGCTAGAAACACTTCAGTAATCAAGGGGTGATAACTTAGATTGTCTTCTTCGAAATGGCTGTTGCATACAAAGAGAAACCATGGTTGATTTGCCACCCTCGGATCTATTAATTTATCTCGGATCAATAACCAAAGTGCTCCCCTGAACCTAATAAATCATTTTGATCGAGTAGATTCTGTGCACTCGTATAGAACCAGGTCTGCATCCACGGGCAAATTTCATATAAAATGCTCAAAGCTGACACAACTGAGCCACTCATTTTCGAGATTAGGTTGAAAAATCTGGAATATATTACCGGAATCTTTCCGTGCAAAAACTAAAGCCTCCTTTAAGAAATGCCTTCAGACCAGATTACTAAAACTTCTTGATCAAGAGGATATTTATGTTGACGTCAACACTCTGATTAAAAACTTCAAATATCAGTGGTATGATTAGCTAATATGAAACTTTCTTAATTTTAATTTAGACAGTCATTATTTTTTACTTAACTTATTACACATTAATTATTGGTATATCTTTAAATTATATTCTGTAAATATATACTAATCAACTGCACTACCCGCCTAGATTAGCCTATGCTATTTGCGGGCTAGTGCATTCTTGCCTTACCTTCGTGAAAAATGTGCTTTAATAAATTGAATTGAATTTCATACTGTATCTCCCTAGCAGTTGGGTCAGTATTGGGTGTATTCCTGGTAGCCCCATTTTGACATCCACCAATGGGGGAAAACCGCCATACCAATACAAATGGTCATGGACATCTTTAAGGGTGACAGGTGATACAATAATATGTACATGTATTACCAAGGTTTCTGCACGTGCACGTGGTTTCTGCACGATCTCAGTGTATCAGTACATTGTTCTCCCGGTGCTACTGAGCTCAACTTCCCAATTTTTTGCACATGAGAATAAGGACCTGAATGTCTTTTCACATACTTTAATCTCCCTGTACAGACAAGAGACAAACACCCTTCACTGCACGAAAAATTGGATTTGCTCTTTTTTTGATTCGTATCAAAGATGGGGTCAATTATAATAACATTTTGACAACACATTTGATGCGCGTCAAAAAGACGTCACATATGTGACGCCTATACGCATATACCTTTGACTCGATTCAAAAGTGAGTTCAAATGTATTTAAACAACTTTTTTTGTCCTTACCTTTGACGCGCGTCAAATTGAAATCAAATAGGTGATGTCAAATGTAGTACAACTTTGACTCCGCCCATGACGCCCATCAAAGGTGGATCAAATATGTGATATCTTTACAAATATCTTTGATTCGAATCAAATTTGACTCCAACTTTGACGCGCGTGAATCAAATGCGGCCTTTGTCACCTGTGATTCGAATCAAAGGTGGCCTTTGACATTCTTTGACCACACATTTGATGTTGCGCAAAGGCGTTTTTTCGTGCAGTGCTTGCAACCGCTCATACAAACCTGGCAGCTCTATTCACAATTTAATGTTAAGCAATCTTCTTCTGAGGTCTTTATAAGCTATCCTTTCCAGTTGCAAAATTTTCTTATCTAAAAATTTTTTAAGGTTACCCTATACCTTCAGAGGTGTCTTCAGAGGTGTCTCGTGTCCAAGCGATGTAGCGCGTCCTTTTTAAACTGAAGATACCTGAACCCTTATATCAAATTAAAGCTTATAGAGCTGGCTATCAAACTAAACCAAGAACTTTGAAATAAAATGAATTGCCAAATATTTAGCTCTGTTTTCTCGAATCAATTTTTTCACTTGGAGGGGCCACTTCAAAAAGCTAAAACTCAAAAGGAATATGTTCGTTTGCCTTCAAATTTGGACAGTAGCTAGTTTAACATATAAACAACAAAATCGTGTCTGCGATTTTTTCCTTCCAAATATTTTTTCTCCGAGAGCGATTTTTGTACGATCACTCCACATTTTTTTTCATCCTATTTCGAAAATGCTCTATACCTTTTCATTGCGATTGAATATGGCAAAACGCAGACACGTTTTTTTAGCGCTTTGGGCCTGGAAACTGAGGAGAAAATTGGATTAGCGAAAAACAAAATTCGCTTGGACTTGTAGCTTTAAAAAGGTAATTCGGACGCTCGCATTTAGAGGTCGTGAAAAATTCGAAAATTCATTTTATTTCAAAATTCTTGGTATAGTATAATAGCCAGCTCTATAAGCTTTAATTTGATATAGGGGTTTAGGTATCTACAGTTTAAACTGGACGCGCTACATCGCTTAAACGCGAGGCGCCTCTGAAGGTATAGGGTAACCTTAAGGACTCAAGCCGTTTTCCTTGTGTATGCATTTAAACCATTTGTGCATTAAAATTAAACTTACAGGAATAACTTTCGCCACGCAACATTTTTATGGAATTCTGAACAGCTAATACGCATAAAATGTGGGACAAATACTTTTAATATGCTTACATTAAAGTTCCAAGTCGATCCTGAGAAATAAGCTTACTTTCTGGGCTTTCACGATGACAGTCGTGAAACACTGCGTGGCTTCTAGTTTCTTCAGAACTGAACAACAATCGAAATTGAAATCTCCTCTTTTGTCGACGTACAATATCTTCCTGAGACGACGAAAACCATAATCGTTCGTTACATTACAAATCATATTCAGCCGGAAAACATGTCGCTCGCAATTTCAATACTGACGGCTCTACTAACTTAAAACAAAGCTGACACCTCATTCCAGCGGTCTTGATTAATCGCAGTGTTCAAACTTCGTACTACCGCAAAAAAGGCATGCTAACAGTAAATAAACAATAACTAAATACGAATGCGTTTTGCACCTTCGAGTCGCATTTTTCGCCCATGCTCGTTACGGTCTTCGAATGATTGACAGATTTCTTTACTGGGGCGATCATGTCTTTCCGAAAAGCGGCAAGATCAAAGGTAGCTGCCAGCTTCCCCCCCCCCCCCCCCTCCCCCCTGATGGGGACAATTCCTGACGATCCAAGCCGGCTGGGAACTGGGAAAGTTCCCTTTTGTTGATGATCAAGTATCGCCAGATAGAACTGACTTGGAGGCAAAACACTGATTCGACGGCCGAGGGAAGCTATCCCAGCACGGTATTCCCTGATTTTTCGGATTTGATTGGATTGACCATTTGGGAAAAGTCCCGAGAATTTGAAATGAGTCCCTGTTCAATACAGGATCACAATAAACTATTGTAAACAAAGAGCCAAATTTAGCTTTCCGACCGCCCAGTCTCCATGAGCTGTGATTCAAAATGTCAGTTTAAGTGAAAGTAGCTTACGTAGACTAATTTTAAAGAGTTCTTATTCCGATATAAACCTTAAAACTTTACCCCTTCTGCGATAATGTAAAAAATAATATCCGCTGTGGACAGATACAGAGCTGTGTCAAAAGGGAGATCACAGATCATCCATAAACCGGCGGACCAAACGCTATTAACCGGCACACTCCAGTTTTACAGTATTTCAGTTATGTTTGTGCGTTTCACAAAGTTATTTTGGCTATCACTTATTACGCCTTGTCGGTTTTTCATGGAAAGCTGTTGTATTGTATTCATGACCTCATGACCTTGGGTTTCGTTTGGGCTTTCAGTTTCGAAAAGGTAGAAATATTGCAAAATAAAATCAGACTTTGAGGTCATTTGCTATCTGAAAATTGTAAATGATCACGCTACTAACATTTTTGTCAGCATGCAAGTGTTTTCAATGTATCATAACATTTATGATACTGAGTTATTGTTTTGTGCAACGACTAAATATTTGAATATTCGTGGCAAATGAAAACAATTTCTCGGAAAATGACTTCCTTCTGCTGTATACAGTTCAGTATTGTTGACTTGATCCTCAATTCCTTTCATTTCCTTTGCCCTATTTTCTACTTAATCTTTTGGACTGCGACATTTTGTTCAGTTCCCTTGTTGCACAAGAACAATTGTAAGCCGGTCAGCGTTCCTTATATTAGGTACCTTTAATTTTAAAGAAATCAGACTATGCGACAACGCATTTGTTTGATAACTGTGATGGTCCTTCATCGGTATTACTATGTAATATTTCGCTTCATACGATTATGCACGTAACGTAGTGCATGACAGCTTCCTTGTTGAAAGCAAAACAATCGATGTTCTTCTGCTGGGCGATTACACCCGATAGCTTACAGGACATTCCATAAAAGTATAACGGACTTCCAGCTGCAGCAGAGTACCGGCATAATCAGCTGAATTCAACCTATGCAGGATTAATTAAACAAACAATCTTACCTGGTTCGTTTCAAAGGCCGGTGGACTTGTTTTTGTCGATGTTTACAAGGGAATTTACGCAACGTAGTCAACACGCGTTCGGCGTACAACTTACCATCGTACACCGCGACCTCAGTGAGTCAGTCTTAAAATAGCAACAGACATCACGGTGCGATAAGTACACCCAACAACAGCCGGCATTCATGCAGTACTGGTTAAAATACTGTACCAGTTTTCTCTTGAGGTAAGTTTTTTTGTGTCTATTTCTCCTTTACAGCAACCTAGCATGCCTAAAGGTTAAGGAAAAAAGTGGATTGGAGTGATTCTTATACAAGTACACTAAGAGCGGCTTTAGCGGTTTAGTTTGCTTTACTGATCGAACTCGTAGAGCTAGAGATGATGCTTAGTGGTGAAAAATCGACTGATGTTCACTAAATTAAACTTGTACAAACGTAACGAGACTGAGTGCATGTCGCAGTGCCTATTAAAGGTTGGATGCTTCTTAAACATTGCTCTTTTAAGTGTGGTATTGAGTGTTACTGATGAAATTAACGGCGATAGGCTACGTGCAATCTGGAAAAATGGCCATATCATAAAGAAGATGAATTAAATTTAAGCGACTGCGAATGAAATAGGTCCAAATATTGGGTGCGCGTATTGCTGTTACCTTGATATTCTTGTGTCGTGTAGTCATTACTGTGAATTATGAAGACATTAGTTAGCCAGAGAAAAGCTGTGGCTAGAGGCCTTGGCAGTCCTTGGCAAGCCATGGCGGCAAGTCTGGCAAGACTGCCGATCGAGCACTTCAAGGTAGTTCACTTTGTTCGACTATAATTCTTTCTGTGGTCTTTTTTGTGGCTGAAAACCGTAAGTAACATGTCGTTTGATTCATTTAAGCTCAACCAGACGAAAGAAATAACAACAAGAAGGTCACACATTATCAGTTTCGAGGAATGCCATCTTGTCGTTTCTGAGAAAACAGTGTTCTTCGATTTCCCTCTGACTTAACACATCTACACAACCATTTGGTGTAATTGCGGACAATTGCAAAAACAGGAAATTGGTTTCAAATCCGTCGTTGCTTTTCATGTTACACATAAACTACAAACAAAAATTTAACACTTACGTTCGCGACACGCTCTTAGGAGTTAAACAAAGGCGAATTGTCTGTGGCTCATAAAAATGCGGCCATAGGTCGCCATACGTAAAACCATTAATTTCAGAAAGAGTCCCTGCATTGGTTATTCTATGTTTAGTCTATGTATATAGTTTGCCTTTACGGGGTACCCAATAATTCTATTTGGAGGGTCTGCATGGGTTTAACTGATAACTGAGAATTGGCCAAAACATTTACTGTCAGCTCAGAATTGGCGATGTTTTAGCTGATAGCTGAGAAACGTTAAGAAAACTGTTGCCTGAGTGTAATGTGACTTTTACTTGCAAATAACTTGCTGATAACTGTGTAGCTAATGCCTGGAGAATATCTTGCAAAGGAAGATGGCTCAGAGCTCCTCACAAGTTGTTTCCAGTAGGCCTGCAGCTTTTCTAAGGTCTGTTTTCACTAGGCAGCTAACCTGCAGCTCCATTGTTTTTTGTGTTTGGGCCCATTGTTTTGTTGTTCGGTCGTTTGTCCTCTCGACCAATACTGTAATACGCTGCAAGCAATGCAGGTCGCTCCGTTGTTTCTAGAGTCGTAAGGTCATCAGAAGATGATAGGCAGTGTTCGTAAAATCTCGAAAGAGATTGGAATCACTCAAAAGTTCTTCGGGAATCTTCGGATGATACTCGACAATGTTCGGCTAACGAGAGGAACACCGCTGATACGCCAATAAAAAAACTGTTAAAAACACGTGAGAAGCCAAAGTTAACTGAGATCCATTGTCATGATTAACTGATCGGACTAAAAGCCATGAGAATCCAGCACCCCCGTGAAGACCCTCTTTTCGGTGAGCCGGCATCAGTTCGGAGGGCCTCTGTAGCCTCAGAAATTCGAATCTAAATGGTCCTTAATAAGATTAAAAACTAGAGTCGTGTTTGGTGAAATATCAGCTCAGACTTTCGTAACGTGCAACAATTAATAAGGGATAAGGTATGTCGTTTTGAGTGCGAAATAGGGTCAGCTAGGGCTTTCGGAAAGCTGGCAGCATTTGGCACATTTTAACTGTGCCCTAAAATTTTCTGGAACTTAAAAATTCAGCTAAATAATATGAATAGATCAAACTGTGCTAGCGTATACAATGTCCTATTTAAAGACCCAAAGAAATAGACATTTGTAGTAGTCATTCGTTCGTTGTGTATTGAGTAGCAGTTTCAGCAGAATTACACGGTAGAAATGAAATGCATGGAAGACATATATTTAAACTACGGATGAAAGAATGATTTAATGAGAGACAATCACAGTTATATGTACGCAACGAAAGGAAGGCCTGGATAAAAAATTCCCAGACTTCTGTCAGATCTTCTTCTCCTAAGCGGCTTTTGAAGTGACATAGGTTGAGCAGTCCCTCCGTGTGGTAACGCTGTTGGCTTGTCGATATTTTCAATTAATATGAAAGTTTGTAACATTCTCAAAATTGCACTTTTAGGAGCCTCTAAGTCTTTTGGACCGTAGCGTCTAGCAATGGCAGACCAGGCGGAGTCGATATTTGGTGCAGGGAACCTCGAGTATCAAATGGAGCAATTTATACAGACGGGCGGCCAGGATGTCAAAATACTTTTGAGTGGTAAGACAGGTGTAGGAAAGTCTCATCTTACAAATGCGCTCATTGGTGAGGAACTCGCTGAAGAAGGAGATGACGTGGATCCAATGACCGATGAAGTAAGTTTAAGCACTGTCTGGCTAAGGTTTCGGGACTCTATGACTTTCAGACTAGGGGTCAATTTAATGAAACGTTTACATAATGTGTTGTAGTTTACAGACTGGCCCTTGCTTTTACTTGCCGATGCAATAAGAACTCAATAAAGAGTTCACAAACAAATTCAACAATCATCATTAAATAATTTTAACAATATACAGTCATTGAACTTATTTTTTACATGGGCGTGTAATAACAAGGGCCCAGATTGTTAGCTACAAGTGTAAACTCTTTATACTGTATACTGTACTAAATCATTGCACTAAAAAACGTGAATTGCGATTTTGTTACAGCAAGTAATATAAACTAAAAATGGAAAGGTACATATGTAATAAAGGTTACAAGAATACAAAGATTTACAAAGGTCGACTTGGACTGGGTCATACACTAAAAAACTAATAAAACCTTGAGCCAACTCGTCTAAAAAGCTAGCTTTACAAACCATGGACCCACATGCAAGGAAAAAAACGTTTTCTGTACATGTAGTGTGAAGAAAACGTTCGGTCCCAGGAAAATTGATTGTATCATCATCTTTTCTAGGTGACACCTTTTAAATTTGTGAAGAACGATGTCAAAATCACTGTGTTTGACACACCAGGATTGGCAGATGCGACAGGACAGGATGAAGAATATCTCAGAAAAATCCAGGAAAAAGAGAGTAAATTTGATTTATTTCTCTTCTGTACTGAGTTGAACACGGTCCGATTTCGTAACGACGATTTTGAAACAATGAAGAAACTCACATCGACATTGGGTCTGCAGCTTTGGGACCACGGTGTAGTGGTTTTCACATTCGCCAATGAAGTTCGTCGATCACCGAGTAAGAAAGCCAAAAATGTGTCTGAAAAAGACTTTTTCAGTGACCGCTTTCGAGGTTTTAAGAGAAAGATACAAGAGTCCCTTGTCAACCTTGGAGTACCTGAAGAAGTAGCTGTCAATGTCCCATTTGTGCCAGCTGGAGACTTGAGAGAGCCAAGACTTCCAGACAGAGATAATTGGTTGACAGCGTTTTGGGTTGCCGCATTCAAACGCATCAACAGAAAAGCAAAGTCAGCATTCTTAATAGCCAATGCTGATCGCTTCTCATTTACATCTGACCTGGCCAACGTGGTGGGTGAGCTGGCAAGCGGAGAAAGCAAAAAGAATTGTGATTCTTCACACACTGGTCCCTCACCCGAGGAAGTCGACGCCATGAAAGCATTGAAGCAAAAGCTTAAAAAGATTAGCTTTGAGAAGCAATTGGGTAGCTCTCTTCTCAAGGGGAGAGTACATGACGAAGAAGGGAACAAAACCTCACTACAGAACGACCAAGATGTAAAACTGACGGAGGGTACTGCCATTGAAATGGATGAATCTGCCTCTCCAGACCTCATCCAAGAGGACGTCGACGCCATGAAAGCATTGAAGCGAAAGTTTCAAAAGATTAACTTTGAGAAGCAATTGGGTAGCTGTCTTCTCAAGGGGAGAGTTTATGACGAAGAAGGGAACAAGACCTCACTACAGAACGACCAAGATGTAAAACTGACGGAGGGTACTGCCATTGAAATGGATGAATCTGCCTCTCAAGACCTCATCCAAGAGATGTTCGGGGATATGACAAGCAACTTGCTCGGCGATCTGATAAGCCCAAAATTTGGCCGTTTTTATAACAAATTCTTCAGATGGATCCTCAGATGTCTCAAGAATTCATTCAGTTTAGCTTCACTCGGAAAGGCTCGAGTAGCTGCTATGAAGGACAAACCAGAAAACGGAAGCAAGTAGAGCGTAGTGAGGAAAAAAATAAAACACAATGAGACTACACCAGGAGTAAACTGTAATCAAGTTTTTAACACCACTTTTTTTCGGACTTTAACTTTAAGGAATTTTTGTGATAGTGCATTCTGTGAGATTACAAGAAGGCTCCTGACAAAACTTTTTCCTGTTGTTCGCGAAATGATAGTCATATAAACTTTTGACGTTATTTGTTTGAATCCACTGATATTTTTAATAATTAATCAAATCATTGTCCTTTGCTTTGGCCTAGCCAGTAAAATTAAGGTTCAACCCACAATGGTTTCACTGTAGTTGAGAGCGTTTATTAACTTATAAAAACATGTTAGACAAACTTTCTAGGATACCTGTTCGACAGAACAATTTTTTGTATGGCATTTGTTTAAGTCATCGTATAAAGATGATATAGATGCTTAAACTCTGATTAGGCGCAGCCGACAATGGCGTCACTTTATCAGGCCCAGTCGCTAACGGCCTAACTCTGTATTTCACCAGGTTCAAATAGATAAAGTCTTGTTGTGTAGTAGAAAACCTACTCAAATTTATCTTTGTTAAAACGTTTACACTTATTTCCTACTAAAAAAATTAAAGCGTCAGTCACTAATTTAAATGTTGGATACATTTACCCAAATTATGTGGCTTTTTCAGTTATAAAGGGAGGGTGTCTGATCAACTTTCTTTCATAATTATTAGGCCGTTGAGGAAAAACTGTAATAGTAAGTGAATAATAGTGTTACAGAAAGCGTTTATTGTTTATTGTAGTATTGGTTATACATGCTGCTGGAGTTGTCAGGTCACATCAGAAGGCATTCCTCTCAAATCGTGCAAACTTCATGATCGATATTAGTGACATAACACTACAAATAGGAATCCGATTTCGAATTCATTCGCAAAGTACTGTACAATCCTTTGAAGAAATGTACGGAGAGCGATGAATACTTACCAAAAACGAAACAAATCGCTATATACTGTCTGTACTTACATTTAGTGTAAAATTATTATGCCATTTAAAGACTTTTTAAAAATCTACCTCTAAACGGGCGAAGAGCTACCTTACTACAATCCTGTTAGTAAACTATTTTATAATCATTGCTATAGATCCTATGAAAAATGGCTGACATTTTAATATTCTTTTGTTTGCATTCAACCTCGTTCTTGAGTTCAAAAATCAAAAGAATGTTTCACCTTGAACTAGGCTAGTAAGGATAGTTTGAATACAGACAAAAGAATATTAAAATATCAGCCATTTGTGCTTAAGGTCTATCATTGTTATCAAATTGTGTCAGGCCAAGTGGGACCTGGCTACAGTCGGTATATTTTTGGGCTTTGTCTGTGTTCTTATAGGTGGTAGCATTTGGTCGCTGATTTTCGTACCAATTTTTAAGGTGAACCGCTAACGCACTATCATCCAATGACAATTGCACTCAAGTTTTATTCATCAAAATTGTAAAAAGATTTAGGTTCAAAAACACATCAATGTACACTTCCTTGTACTTGTGTCGTTCTAACATCAACCATCGACCTTCAAATGGCGAATACTTGGAACAAGTCAGTGCTCGCGATTTCTAATTGGATCATATATTCATACTCATCTGATGTAACATTGTTAGTTTATAATTTATCAGTAGTGTCTTAAGTAAAACAAAAGTCGATCGTCTGTAACCCACAATCAAAGTGACATGTTTCCAGTTGTCTTTTAAACTATGTATCCTTTTTTTTTTTTTTTGGGGGGGGGGGGGGGTGCTGCTAATTGTGGTTATGGTCTAATCCATCCACTCCTAAAGTCCTCGTAGAATCTGGTTCTAACTTTTGAATTTGTTGATGAAGACCTAAAGAGTGACCATTCAAATAAAGGCTATTGCGCAGTACTTTCCTGTGGTGCTGTTTTCATGCTGTTGAAAGTGGTTTGCCGTACTTTGTTTTACAATACTTTGCGAGATAATTCTATGTACTTTTGGTCAGTTCGTGGGAGTAAAGGGGTCACATACGACAGGAAGCAAAGTCGGTCAAAATAAAAATGGTTTTCGATGATGCCAAGCCTCATAAGCTCAGATATATAGCATTGAAGATTGCCAAAACCGACCCGACCTCGTCCTGGTTTTCCTCGCTTTATTTTCACTCCATTGAAATGCACCAAGATTTTTTCCTATCAGTTTTCAAACACTTATCTTGTTGGGCACAAAATTCTTGCATTTTTATAAAACCTACCTACCGACCGTTATATAAAGCTATGATCATTTCTCAATTCTGTTAGCCAAGTGCGATGAAGTCCCAGCTTTAAACTATTTCTCTGTTTACACCAAGAAAGGTAAGTTTGTTTTATGGAGTTGGAATGCATATAATGAATTAACAGGTACGACCAGAGTAGCTACATTTAGCTGTGTTGTGTCCAGGTGCTGTGTCAAGTTTGCAAAACAAGACGACAGTCACGCGTTAACAAAACTGATGTTTAATGAAAATGAGTAACCGACCATTAGTCCGGGAATAATTCACTGATTACCGCCAAAATTAATAAACGTTGTTGAAAATATGCCTAGTTCTTGATACTCGACTCAAAGCATTGTGGTGAGTACTAAAAGAAATAGGAACTGTACTAAAAGAAATAGATGGCTAATCAACATAATCAGTGACCAATCAAATTGGGTCCTATCGAGTAATAATTGTTCCTCAATTATAATCAGCGATAATCAGTCACTTATAAGCAGATTACTCATTGATATCATCGATTAACTCTCTCAGTGAAACCAGAAGCGTCTTGACTCATCTCTTTTGTACCGTACTTACTTTATCTCATACTTTAAGCATAATGAATTCGTTTTCGACAATTTACGCTATTAAAGAAACTACTGTGTGAGCAAGGACCTATATCCTTTGAACTGCGATCAAGCCTAACACTGAAAAATTAATTACAATTCAATTTTACGTATTTTTTTGTCAGTACCTGACCTATACATCCCTACTCCCAAGGGGGGTTTAATAGCCCCGTCCAGGGTACAGAAAGGAGAGTTCATTTTACTGACAAGTTTATAACTAGCCTGTGAATAGTCTCCCAAAGTGGCATGGAGCGAAGAGAAGTAGTACGAGCCGAGCGCGGTCTTACGGCCGAGCTCGATTTTCTGTTCTCCCTGTACCCCACTTGGGAGAACATGTTCACAGGCTAGTTTATAACCGACTCTACAGTATCCTCTTAGTACAGAAACAAAACACGAAACTAAATATTTATTCCAATGTTAACGCCCGGGGTACGGTCCTCGAGGTGGGGGCTGTTGCCCCTGAGGGGGGTATCCTTGGGGCGGAGGCATGCCATACCCACCATAATAATAACCAGGGGGTAAAGGAGGAGCATATCCAGGGTACCCTCCGGGAACCCCACCAATGCCTCCCGGGGGTGAATAACTCCCGTATTGGTAAGGCATGTATCCAGGCTGCGGCATTGGTTGATAGGGCTGAGTCGGGTATTGAGGGGGCACTCCAGAAGGAGGTGCCGTCGGGCCAGCTCCTGTTGGAGGAGCAGAGGCTGCAGTGTTTACAGGAGGTGTCTGTTGTTGGGCTGATGGAGGTAGAGGCCGTGGAGGGGGCACTCGTCCACCTGAAATTGGAAAAAAAATTAAATAAGAAATGAAAGGGAGCCACATGAAAGGCACTGTGAAACAGGATCCATGTGTCCACTGGCGAGAGTTCTAACCTTCAATCTTTTTTTAATTACAAGCTTTGCGAAATCCTTCCTTATTTAAGTCATTAAGTTTCAAGAGTCAATCTCTAGGATCCAGCTTTAAATTACGCCCTGTGTGACTTGACGGCATTTGACGAAGATGATAACTGATTTTTCGTTTTAAGATAAAATCCTGGCCAAAGTTGTTCAAACAGCGGATAACTTTATCCAGTGGATAAATCACTATCCAGTTGATAAAATGTATCAGTTGGAGTGCATTTTATTCACCGGATAGAGTTTTCCGTTATTTGAACAACCCGGGCTTGAATAGCCTCCCACGCAGACGTCCTTAGGGGTTCGTCACAGTATCAACCAGTGGGAATTTAAAACAATGTCAAAGATGTCCTCTGCACATCTTCAATCTCGTTCCCAGCGCTTTTTTTCCTTTTAAATTGGGAGGGCACATCTTGGGAGATACAAGGGAATGGAGCTTTTACCTGAGGGTTGGTGGTGTGGTGGGGCTTGAGGGGTTGGTTCCGCTGGCTGATTAGCTATTGACTTCTGAAGATCTCTGCAATAAGAACAACGCAAAACAGCGCGATTAATTACAGACTAACGAAAAGGTAACAAGCCAGGGCAGAGAAAAATCGCCTGCAGAGCGGACATTCGTTTCTCCCTGAAAATTCTACCACGTCTGCCAGCAGCCAACAACACATTGGATTTAGCCCATATAACAGGCATTCATTTAGCCAATCGCAAAGCTCAAGACATCAAGCGCGAGACACGAGCAGGAACTCGAGGCAAGAGGTTAAGCCCCCCGCGCTCGATGTTTTGCGCTTCACGTTTGGCTAAATAAACGCCTGTTACGTAGGCTACATTAGATTTCTCCTTTCCATAATATTTGAACAGGTTTTCTTTTTACCTTGAGAGCTCTTCTCTCTCCGTTTTACGAGCGAAAACGAGATCGCTAACCTTCTGTTGGTAGCGCACAAGTATCGGGGTGAAGTCATTATAGAACTGAAACGACAAAAGCAAAAGAACTGTTACAGTGAGAAGAAAAAAAATGAATAAAACGAGACCGAGGGTGGTTATCATTGTTTTATAACCAAGTGTTGGTTTATAACAATGAGAAAATTTTGCAATATTTCTGCTCTACTACAGAGTCAAAGTCGTGTAATTAAATTGAAGAAATGGGCAGCTTCTATATCAAGGCTTACTAGGCGTGTTAACAAGAAAATGAATTAAAGTAATTAAAGAAACGAACATTATGTAAATAAAAAAAGGTCTGATTCTCTAAAGGCTTTGATTCCCTCGCTAATGCTAAGCTTTAAATTCTCAGTATATAAAGCCTCAAGAAACGCTAATTGCGACTAATTGTCATTGCGGCTAAGTTACATAGTAGTGTGTTACGGTGAGGTTCCCATAATCTAAGATAACGACGATTAGAGAGTGCTTCTGTTGTACACTGATGAGAGGTTTTCAGATATGTATCGCAAGTCATTCACGTTTTCTTTTCTATGTTCTGTGATTGATTCAAAATCTAGCGCTACTTACTCAAACCATTAAAACTTCAATCCAATAGCAAATATTGTACGTGTTTTCAACGGCCAGTTCCCTTTATAAATGTACAATGGAAAAGGATCGTAATGCACTCAACTTTTTTTAAATCACGTGCCTTGAATTAGTCGTATAGATAACTTTAATTTGTCAACCACATTTCTTATATCACGATTTACCGGAAAAAGTACGCGACAAAGTAGAGTTAGACGTGGCCTTCCCAAAGATAATTTTTCATTAGGAGGAGGGGTATGAAAGCCATAGGTTGCTTACAAAAAAATCCTTGTGCTTGAGGCACTTTTGTGCCAGATTATAGCTCGTTTTACAACAGGGCCAAATCACACTCATTACCGTACCTTAGTTCCTTCCTGCAGATTACCTATCAGCTCCATGTAAATATCATAAGCTGTCGCCAGGTCTTTGAGCATGGTTTCACGCTCGGTAGCCGCCTGACCAGACTGCTTTTCTTTCACGAATTTATCGTTGGCAGCCTGAAGAAAAAAAGCAAAGCAACAGAAAACAAAAACTGTTAGAGGAAGGTCTTTCTAAGGAGGATTTCCCAGGGAAAAATTTTGACCGACAAAATTTTATCCTTCACCTGAAATTTCAACAGAAATAACAGGTCTAATCCGCTTCGGCGGCGGTTTTAAGAGCCGTTGTCTGAGAAAACCGGGCAGGCGTCACGGATGGGGGTCGGCCGATTTCCTTCACTTTTTAGCTGTTTTCTAGTTTCGGTCAGTGATGTTGAAAGGCAATATTTTTATATTCAAACACCTTATAGTTTTCGAGATCCGACCACCCCCCCAAAAAACGGCCGTTACGGACGAGAAATCCCGTAAAATTCAAATGCTTAACTTCGGTAACGCGTTGACAAATTACTCGCTACTCAAATTCTACCAACTTCGAGAATCTCTTATTTGGATAGTTTTTCTCTGATTCTAAGTCATCTCAAACTTTCTCGACGCGTTTATTACCTCAAGAGAGGAAAAATGATTTGCACGTAATAAAATTCAAAAGATAAACATGTGTGTTTATTGACTTTTCGTAAGATCGTTTTCTCAAAAAGGCGGCCGTTTATGGTGAAAGAAAATAGTTGTAAGAAATCATTATCATCCCCTTAACACGAATAACGAAGCTGAAGTTTGGGATCTACAAAATCAGAAGCGCTATCAACCTTGATTTCAGGTGCATTTCATGCGTAATATTGGACAAAATAACATGTCACGCACATTGTCACGCACACTTTAGCTACAAATTCTTCAAGTTTTGATATAAAAACTTACACTACATTTGTTTGATGGATATACCTAAATGTAAAACGCTATGACTGTTTATTTTCCCGGATTTTCCATCGCGTCGCTTTTTAAAATCTTGCTAAACTTCTGAATAAAACACTGGTTCAACTAATTTTCATTCAAAAGGTATGACCCCGGGGGGGGTACTCCCCTATATAAGGTATATAGGTATGTGCCGCCCCAAAGGGTATGGTTTTTGAGCCGTTTTGGTCTGAAATAGGGTATAGATTTTGACAATTACGGTCTGAAATCGGGTCGGGTTTTTGGGGCGGGGAACATTTACGAAAGCTTACAAACATATTTTTCTTCTCAGTACGTAGCTGGAACGACTAACTGATAGCGAGAAAAAGAAATAGATAAACTATGTCATTCCAGCTTACTTTTACTCTTTGCGTCAACTTCCGTTCGGCACTGATGCATAATTATCAGGTCTGAAAACGGGTATGAATTTTAGAGGTCAGGTCTGAAAACGGGTGTGGAAAATGGCATGTTTAGGTCTGAAATAGGGTCGGGATTTGAGGACCCGGGCGGCACACCCCCACCAAGAATTCCGAGGAGTACCCCCCGGGGGTATGACCTTTCAATTTCAGCGGCTCAGATTTCATATGATCTCATTTCATTTGCTCAAGTATGCGAGTAGATTTCATTAAAACGTTTCTCAGTCACAAACTCACAATTCTGACCAAAGAACCACCAGTTCTAAATAAGTAAATCATTCAAGTACGTACAGTTTCTGTAGAGAACATCTACTGAACTTAGCATATCATACAACATATCCATATGGGGATTGCCTCGTCATCGAGGCCTCGTCTCAGTTCTTTGTTGTTTTAAAGACATAGATGTTTTCATGATTTAATACTGAGATTGTGCAAACCGCAATGTGAACAAAGTGATCTCACCTTGAATAGGCCTGCACAGCTCTTACAAATGCTTAGACAAAACGTCATGTCTCAAAGTACACCCGAGTGCCCAGGAGTGACCACGACTAACTTCGAATGACTACGGACTAAACACGAGTGAGAATGCTTCAAAACATTACACTGAATTCTTCATTACGTAATTTTGTTTTAACGTTTCTGGAAACTTTAATAAATAGGCAAATTCGACATTTAAGGCAAGAGTGGGGAGGGAGTACGGATGGGATGGGGGGGAGGGCTAAATTTACCGCTTTCTGTCCACCGTCAGGAGTCCAGCCACTGTACAATACGTCAGACTGGCCCAAAAACAACAGTATTAAATATGACCTACAAACATAAATGTTACTGTGACAAAGGTAATCTTTCTTCAGCTAAAAATAGGAGTTTTCCTTTCTCTTGAAAAACGGGTTGTCAAAACGTTTTGCCATGGTGACATCAATGTCACGGAACACTAACCAACCACAGCTAATTGTGTTCTGGTAAATTTTTAAAAACAATTTCGTAGTTTCAAAGGTGCTTGCGCAAATATTAAAGAGGCGGTGTCCAGACTTTTGAAACGTTTTTACGGTAAATTACTTATCCCCTACACCACCGAGTCCCCCCCGTCAGCATATTTTACACACTCCATAAGATTTCCCGGTAGTGGTAGATTTGATGTGCGATGTTTCCAAAAGTATTGCCTTTCCTTTAACCCAGAAAGAAGTGTGGACGGTGTAGGTACGTCGTGTTGCCAAAGCTTACCGCTAGCTTACCGCTAGCCTACAGAACAAACAGCTTTTTTTTTTTTGTTTGCATTTTTCAGGCGAGCGGAGGCAAGCACAGAGCGCAAGTTACGCGCGATGAGAGCGCCACTCCCGTTGCGCGTCACTCACGCTTTGCGCTCGCCTCGTGCCTGCCTCCGCTCGCCGGAAAGAAACGCAAAAAACACTGATACGCCTGTTCTGCAGGCTACTTTTCTCCTAAATTACGAAGACTGTCATGCTTCACCACGGCAGATGGAACCGGTCGAAAGAAAGCAGAGTAGAGCACTGTAGAGCACTAGAATTTAGTTTTATGGCAAAATGATTAAAAAAAAAAAAAAGTCAACTAATTAAATAGTGATATGCTATGATATCTTGCGATGCAAGAATTTTAGTGTCAAACAAGTAGTAAAAGAACAAAAATAAATAAATAAATAAATAAAAAGACAAAAACAAAACAAAAACAACGCTGACACAACGTAATATATTAAATTATCTCTGAAAACTCCGCTGTTACTTATACCCCCATTTTCTTTATGAATACTAATAAATGTTGCTACTGAGATCTACTTTTGCCGCATAGTCATAAACTGCAAAAATCATCATATATTGTAGGTGGTGCCGTCGTCAAAAACCCGCTCCCTTAATAGAGACACAGGGTCCCCCCCCCCCCCTCCCCTTACACGACAAGGATTGCGCGGGGTACCATTTGGTAACATTTTACAGAAATCAGGCATAGTTTTTCATATTTGTAGGCGAAACTCTAAAAGCCGACATGTTTTCCTTCTATTTCTTAAGCTACTTTTACAGAAAACGGTGACACGATTCTATATGTAATAACCTGGAATAAGAAAAAAAAACCTTACCCAAACAAACACTTCCAATGAAAAGACTTGCGCCAGATCAGTAAGAAACAAAGGATATTTACCTGGAGAATTTTATTTCCTTTCCTAAGTACTAATTGATCGATGTGATCATAAGGCTTACAAATACCTTAAAAAATCGTCATATTTTGCAAGGCTATCAACATTGCGGCTCTCTCGTTGGAATTGTTTATGGAGGAAAGAAAAAGTTAACTGAAGACTGGCCACTCAAACTTTTCTCATGCCGGAAAAGTAAGAATGACTTTTTCTTACCCGCTCCAACTGGAACTGGTCGGTTCACAAGCAAATACAGTTTGATGATCTCGCTTTTCTTCCACTTATACCAAGCGAGGAAAGATGGCTGTGTAAATCATGATTGCAAGATTTCACTGAGACGATCGTGGGATTATTTTGTTCCGGAACTGGACCACAGGGTTAATTTGCGTTTTAAAACGAACAGCTCATTCTGGAGATCGTGAACTTTTATTTCCTCTTGGTGCGGTGAAAGTGCGCAATTTGAAAATATTGACAATTACATTTTCCTGCAGTTTTTAATGATGACTGAATTCCGACGAGAAAAATGTTTGTCGAACTATTTTCCGAAATTTTGTAGGCAAATTTCAAATTTAAAAAATGTTAACAGATAAGTTGAGGCATCAATATCAGCTAAACTAATACAGAACATTTCCTTCGTTGATTGTTGAGCCATTTGTTTGATATAGTGCGTTGCTACTTATTAAAAAAAAGAATATTTATAATGAATAATATAATGAAATATTATTTCAGATACTCAGTTCCATTTAGACCCAAAAAATTAGATGGACTAAGCGCTTTCATTAAAGGTTTAATCACTGTCAGACCAAGAATTTTTTTGACTCTCAGAAACTCTGGAAAAAATTAACGTTTGAGAAAGCTGTACACTGTTTTTCTCTCGTGAGATTGCCACGCTTCAAAGCGGGCTGAGTTCCAGCAACACTTCAAAAGCGACAAGAATCGGATATAAACATCCCAAAAATCAGAAATTAAATATACATGTATTGGAGAAGGGAACTAATTGACCAGTTTAGGGTTCTAAATACAAATTGAGGCTCTTATTTCGGCACCCGATCAAATTGTCAGGGAAAGAGCCACAGCTTAAATTAAAATTTGACAAAATTTTTGTCAATAAAAAGTGCGTGACAATGTGCGTGACATGTTATTTTGTCCAATATTACGCATGAAATGCACCTGAAATCAAGGTTGATAGCGCTTCTGATTTTGTAGATCCCAAACTTCAGCTTCGTTATTCGTGTTAAGGGGATGATAATGATTTCTTACAACTATTTTTTTTCACCATAAACGGCCGCCTTTTTGAGAAAACGATCTTACGAAAAGTCAATAAACACACATGTTTATCTTTTGAATTTTATTACGTGCAAATCATTTTTCCTCTCTTGAGGTAATAAACGCGTCGAGAAAGTTTGAGATGACTTAGAATCAGAGAAAAACTATCCAAATAAGAGATTCTCGAAGTTGGTAGAATTTGAGTAGCGAGTAATTTGTCAACGCGTTACCGAAGTTAAGCATTTGAATTTTACCGGATTTCTCGTCCGTAAAGGCCGATTTTTGGGGGGGTGGTCGGATCTCGAAAACTATAAGGTGTTTGAATATAAAAATATTGCCTTTCAACATCACTGACCGAAACTAGAAAACAGCTAAAAAGTGAAGGAAATCGGCCGACCCCCATCCGTGACGCCTGCCCGGTTTTCTCAGACAACGGCTCTTAATACAGTCAAATTTCGTGGCAAGGTTAAGACTCCGAAAGACATTTTGGCTGAAGTTCGCAACAACCAGCAAATGAATTACAAATAATTAAGTAAGTAAGTATATAAAGTTGGTTTAAAGTATACAAAAATGATAAGAATCGCGAGGACCAACGCACTTTTGGTAGAAACGATACATAAAGTAAGGTTCATATTAACGCCCGGGGCGTGCATTTAAGACTCTTAAACTTACAATTGAATAGCCTGAATTTCAAAATTTGTTATGTCTGGTCGAGGCTGCAGTTACATCCCAATTTGTCAGTCTCCGAGCTTATCACTCACCACAATACATCTCAGTTTTCGGATGTTTGATTGGTTTCCTACTCAAAGCATATGACACAATATACCATCACTACTCTATTGGGAAAGATCGCTTAATCAAAAGACATAGTAAAATTTCAAATAGGAGATCTTGGTTGGTATTTGCCAAAAAGTACTTTCTTAGGGGAGGGGGGCTTATTATTGGAGGCAATAAGTACTGTTTCAAAGTTGGTTGGCTAAGGTTGTAAGAGATAATTGTAACAGCCCAGGGTGGTGCTTATTACAGTAGGGCTTTTAGAGTAGGAGATTTAGAAGGGAGGGGGGGAGGTCGTTTTTTTTTTTTTTTGGGGGGGGGGGGTATCGGGGCACTTATATCCCGAATTTTAAGGTATTCAATTTCACAAACCTGAACTGCAGCCAAAACCTGTTCTTGGCTTGCCATGCTGTCAGTCACATTCTGTTTTAGCGAATCAAATGCCGTGCTCAAATTAGAAGTGATAATTCCCTCTACATCCGGGATAGTACCATCTGCAGCAAGGGCGCTGAGAAACTTCACAGCTGCAAAATCAAGTACACATTATTGGATTAACAAGTGTTCCTACAGCCACATTTATTACAAACTTTCTGTCCGCTAGAGCCTTTTCTCTCAGAGACAAACTTTGCTTCAATATCTTTGGTTCCAACTCTTCATTCATTCTAAAGTATAGTGGGGCGTTGTAGGACAATAAGCAGTACGTTCCTATGGTGCCGTTTATTACACTGTGTAAAGTGGTTGTAGCTGCTGTGTTTTTTAAAAGATATTCTAAAGCGTGACCATTCACACGAGAGCAACCCAGTAGCACTTTCCTGCGGTGCTGTTTCTGAGCTGTACACGGTGATTTGAGTCCGTGGATGAAATCCTTAACTGTGACGATTTAAATCAAAGCTACTGAGCAGCACTTTCCTGTGATTTGTAGCATATTGTTTTACTGTACATCGTGGCTTGGAACAACACTTGGTAGATAATTCTAAAGCTACCACTCAACTTTACTATTTGTTAATGAATTTATTTATTTAATTCATTTATCATCACTTAAGTGTGGCACTATCATATGCTGGACACGGTTGTAACTTTCAAGTGTGTGGCTGATATCCTAAACCAGTGAACCTGCCATTCAAATGAAAGCCACTTAACAGTGCTTCAAAACACTCCTTCGGTTCACAGTAAAATAAGGTTAACTTCGCATCATGTTATAATACCGACCCATATCGTCCTGCTGTACTTTTAAGTCTTGCTCCATAGCGTCTCTCTCGGCTTTAATAGTGTCTACTTTTTCCATCAGTTTTCTCAGTTCTTGCACAGCAGGACTTGAGGCTGACGATGATGACGCTGCCCCCACTTTTGGTATAGCCGCACTCAACTCTGCCTGTAAACCAAACGTAACTCTCGTCAGAAAACTGTTACGACCATGAAAGCAATATTATACGCTTTTTCCCACTAGGGAAAGCATCCGTGAAACCAAATAAACGGCAGCGTTTGACTCTTAGAATGGGCAAAAATTAGAGGAGGTATTGCCAGAATTGTGTGACGATTACACGTAAAAATCGTGAAATATTGGCCTATAACATTTTTGCCCCTATGAAACTTTTGCGATAGTTGATACGCCAAACACTCACCGTAAAAAAAAGTATACTAAATAAGTTGACTCCAGTCAGTTTTAACATAAATTATTATTAAAAATCTTTTGTTGCCAAACACAAAGTGATGGTAATAGTACTGGTATTTATATACCGCATTTTCTATATACATTTCAAATACTTCAGTGGAAGGGTCAGATCGAACATCATGAGAATAAGCGTTCGCTTGTGCAGCAAGCGCAAACTATTCAAAAGTTTTCACCAATCGAAATTTATTATAATCCAATCAAATAACAGTACTTTAATCAATGCAATCAATCACAGAAAACCTTTCCCTGATTCATTAATTTACCTCTCCTTTACTAAGTAGATCCATATGGCGGCGGTGTTTGTTGTATTTCTCTCGCACGACTCCGTCAGCCCTCACGGCGTTCTCCATGATTCCTCGATATTTGTCCGCCTCTTGTCTCAGTTGCACTGTGAGTTCAGCTGATGGCTTTGGAGTCCACTTGGCTTTAAAGCGATCTCTCATCTGCGTATCATCGCGTTCTTCATCGTCCATCATCCGTGTGCCCTGTGAAAAACCGAAACTTCAATAAGTCCATCGGAAAAGTAGAGATATTTGCAGCCTTCTACAGAGGCCATCATGAGATCGAAGATCCAAAAAACATGGACATTAAAAAAAATTGGAAAAGTAACACTTCTCTGTGTCTTAGTTTTGCTTTACGATTGGGATTTGCAGGCGAGGGTGGTGTAATTATTTGAATCGTCCAATATGCACAATGAACGCACTTGACTACAGCGCCTCTGTTTTGAGGCTTCATTCTGGACAAGTCCAAGAATGGATATTCTAACCTCATCGAGAATTTCTCTGTTTCTCTGCAGCAATTCAGGAAGGTCCTGCATGTATGTATCGATGGACTTCACGCCTCCTTTCTCATTCACCGCTGCAGATTTGTCCAACACGGACTTGGGGATCGTTTGCCCTGACAAGTCTTCTATGGCAGCCGGCAAGTTTAGCGACGCGAGGACACTGGTGACCAGGATACAAGAACAGTGAGATGAAAATACATATATGTAATGGACTGATCACGTTCAATGGATGTAAAGAAATGGGCTTATACCACCAACTTCGAAGATTAACGTAGAAGTTTGCGTGACTTTGCTTTTCTTATTTAATTCAAGAATCATTAAAGGAAAGGTTCTGTGATTATTCATCCACAGAAAAGGAAATGTAAAGGTACTTAACATTTGACTCAGAATCCTTGTATAAGCGCATACCACAGTTTATCTTCAAGAACTAGAACTCCAACTATAACAGTGCTGAAATCTAGCAAACAGACGTCTCCAAACTATGATGCTTCCTGTTTCTAAATGTCTTCATTTTGACAAATACCTAGATACTTGAAAGATATTATTAGTTTGTGCTTTAGTACTTAGGGTGCGTTCGATTGACCCTATTCCGGGATAGCAATACATACAATGATGAGAAGAAATATCTCTTTTAGGTTTTTGGAGTTACTGGACTGGAGTACAAAATTGATCTTAAATCACAAACAGACAAACGTGTCATAATCAAACAGTGATTATGTCTTTCGTTTTGTTTCATTTAGTTTTTTAAATATGTCCTGGAGAACATATTCAAAAAGTCCAATTCATGCCGTCACCTGCTGACCTGTTCATTAACTGCGTTCCCTCGCGAAGACGACCAACTTCAAAGTTGATTATCTCCCCTTTGCGTGACTCATAAGCCTGCAGAGCATTATGGACCGCCATAGGAACCAACTTGGAAAACAGGTCTGCAAAACTGGATGAAGCTGGTTTGGAGAGTGGCAGAGACTTGGCTAGAGCCGCGCGCCCAATGACTTCCAAACTGTCTGAAGCAGGGATTCTATCGTGATAAATGAACTCGTTGTCCTTCTTAAGCTCTGCTGCTTCTCTGTGAATCCTGCTCTGCCAAGTCTAAACATGAAAAGACTGTCAAGATAATTGCAACAGGGAAGCTCACTGATATCTGTTATGAACCGCCAAAAATAGTTGCTTTATGGAGGGCATATTTTTGGGGAACGTATTCCAGTATTCTGTAAAAGGAATATAATCAATGAACCATATCATTCCCTGAATGCAGACCAAAACACAACAGAACATCCAAAGTGGAAGTATAGATGTCTTTCAATGTTTCAAAAGAGGATATGCGTGAAAAACTACATGTCCCAAAAAAATGGGTTGAACACTCTTTGAGAAGCACCGATCACAGAGTTTAGTAGAACTTGAAAGACAACTACTGTACTGACGTTTTTGCCATTGCGTGCATGAAACGTTTTCACCGGCTAGAATTTAACCAAAAAGATTAGATCTGTCTATGCCACCAATCGATGGATTGATTGATCAGCCGACCAATCATTGTCAATTACTCGGTCATTCTGTTAATGAAGTGAGGGAGGGAGGGAAGCACAAGGAAGGAAGGAAGGAAGGAAGGAAGGAAGGAAGGAAGGAAGGAAGGAAGGAAGGAAGGAAGGAAGGAAGGAAGGAAGGAAGGAAGGAAGGAAGGAAGGAAGGAAGGAAGGAAGGAAGGAAGGAAGGAAGGAAGGAAGGAAGGAAGGAAGGAAGGAAGGAAGGAAGGAAGGAAGGAAGGAAGGAAGGAAGGAGGGAAGGAAGGAAGGAAGGAAGGAAGGAAGGAAGGAAGAGTGTTTACGAACAACCATTTATCAAAAGTTGTATATCGGGGAATTAGGGCTTTTAAAAAATAATGACTAGTATGGCAAATGATTAAAACATTTTACTAGCCAAGTACACATGTACAAGGGGAGTTTCTTCAAGTAAGAGGAGGCACTGTTTACATTTATTTATCTTACCTTGTAGTCAACAAGTCCCATGCTATTTTTTGCTACATTAGACATGTGCTGTTCAGCAAGCTGGAAAGAAAAACCAGGGAGAAATATTCACTCCACAAATATGGCTTATGTGTGCTTTGAACAACTCAGCCCAGATCAATAAGAACAAGCATATCAAACTTTGCCTATTATTATGGTTTAAATTTTTTAAGACAATAAGCCTTTTGTTGTATGTCCGTAGGGATTTTTCTGTCCAGTTTCGCGAAGTTATAATCGGGTGAAATCGGATTCAGTCGACAACTTGTCGCTGATGACAATTTTTTCCCAACGGTAGCCTACTTGGGAAAATGAAAACAAACTTACCGGGGTTTGACTAAGTTTTTGTCGTACCGCGCGCGCATGTTTCGGCCTAACTCAGCCAAACTGTACTTTACTTTTATTTTGGTCGTCAAGTAAGTATTTTTTTTTTTAGCTCATATTTTAGCGAGCAAGCGGACTCTTTGAAAAGTCAATAAAACCTTTTACTCCTCAGGTTGTTTGTTTAATTCTTGGTCACATGTTTTCCATTTGCATTTCCTATAAGGCCTATTGTGATCCAGATGCTTTGGTAAAAATATGAAGCATTACCACATCTTACATAAACGTAGAATTTGAGTAAAACCTGGACAGAGGAAAAGGGAAAATGCTGCCCACTAAATTACCGTGGGATTGGCGATTTTATTACTCCATGTTCTCTTTAACAAGACACTGGGGAAGCGTTCACTCCGGCCATGGAAGTTGGGGTAGGGTGGGTGGGTTGGGGTCTGAACGTCCCGCTTCTGGTAACCTGTACTGCAGAGAAAAAGGGGCTTAGTAAAAAAGGGTTGCCTTAATAAGGTAACTAGGACTGTAGATGTGGTTTTGCAATGTTCAGGAAGTTGTAATGTAAGTAATTTTGAAGGTAGGGCAGTAAAACCCCAGGTGGAACGCACATATAGAATCTATATGCAAAAAGGCTGCGACACGCCTTTACTTCCTAAAACAGCTAAAGCGCGCTAAAGTTCCATCCAAGGGTATGTTACTTTTCTATAAAACACATGTATACGCCCTGTTTTAGAATATGCGTGCCCAGTCTTTCATCATTCTTTGCCGCAATATCTGTCTAATGAAATGGAAACTGGTTGCAAAAGCGCGCGTTGCGGATAATACAACCCGACCCATCCTATGCTGAGGCCCTAGTAGCTCTGGACATCACATCACTGTACGAGAGGAGGAAGGCCTTGAGCAATGCTCTATTTGACCAAATTGTAAGGGACCAAAGCCACAAGCTCCATGAGCTGCTGCTGCCCCGCAATGAGTCTACTTATTGCACCCGTAGCCAGAGATACTTGTAAGACAAATAAGTTTAAAAACACTTTTGTTATGGCGAACAGTTTTGATTATAAGTAGTAATCCTAATTATTAGTAGTTTACGGTTTTTATAATATGTGTCATATATTTATAGATAATTTTTAGTTCCCTTGTAAAGTAAGTCGTATTTCAGCCGGCCTGGGAGCTGCAATGATTTTACTTGATAAAGCTATCTATCTAATCAGCTTAGTTCCCAGACGCTTCAGGCGGGCTCTATATTCTCTCTATATGCTCTGGATTCTAAATTCGCGCGGTGACGTCACTGAACCACCCTTACAATCCGCCACATAATGACACGAAACTCGACCGTGAACTTCAGGTTCCTCGGCTATCTAAAGCGAGGAAAATAAAAGTTAAAAAGCAAAGTTTAAAAACACACACACTTTTGAATTCTTAGCGATGACGGGAAGACGTGACGGACTTCACAGTCATGTTCTTAGTGGCCTGGCCTTTGAGTGGAAGCGAGGCTGTAGTTTACTTTGTTGCATGCTGTAACTAAGCAACACAAAACGAACGCATTTTAATGCCGGGCTTGTTTCCTCCAAAATTAACCAGCAAATTGTTTATTTCGCTTGCCATAACATAAACGAAGGGAACTGACACTATTTAACGCTACCAACGTTAACTAACATTATTCATTCATTCCCTTATTTATTGTTTTTCGACTAAAATAAGCCTTGTACTTCTAATACTTCGGCTCATCAAATATCGCAATATTTCCACAAGAATATTTTAAAATAGGCTCCCATGCAGAGTTAAGGGGAAAAGTATTACCCTCCGGTGGAGAGGACGAAAATATTACTCCAGTAAAAACGAGTGTGGATAAGATTTTCGCGCATTGCAAAACCAGCAAAACTATATGGTATAAGGTACTAGCAGAAATGTCAAGGCTCATTCACTGGCGACATCTGATCACGTGCTTCCTACACAAACTGTCTATACTTATTTCTATCCCACTGTAAGAGGGCCTGGGTACGATTAACCCCTTCAATCAAGTGTCCCGTATGTACCGAGTGTAACCGCTGTACACTACATTGCTTTTGTGAATCATTCACAGAAAAATAACTTTGCTTTGCGTGACGTCATTCTACTGTAAAGAAGCTAAAAGAGATGTTCTAATGCTAAAACACCCCTGCTTTTCATAGCAGGAAATGAACAGCATCCAACTGCAAATAATTAAAATTATTACAGTTCAAATCGTTTTCTACTTCTAATGGCGCGCAATCTCGTTCCCAGAGTCCTCTGGCTCTTTGCGACCAACCACTGGCTAAAGAGCCTGAGGACTCTGGGTACGAGATTGAATGGCGCGCGCAGTGCAAATTGAATAATTACATTGCTCTATTGTAACGTAAGAAATTATCACTAACAACTGAAATTTTTCTCGTCTCGAAGAAAGTCTTCTTTCGCTGAAAAGCTTGGAAAATTCTGTTTAATCAGTGAAGATTTGATCTTTTCGTTACGAAAAGCTAGCTGTCAACACAAGGTAAGCTGTGTATCGGTTTTTTTCTACAACGAAAAGTAGTTCAAATCGTTTTCTACTACTAATAGCGCGCGCAGTGCAAATTAACACTTTTGTCTATTATGACGTAAAAAAATCATCACTATAACAACTGAATTTTTTCTCGTTTCGCGGAAAGTTTTATTCCGTTATAAAGCTTGAAAAAGTCTGTTTATTCAGTGAAGATTTGATCTTTTAGTTAACAAAACGTAGCTGTCAACACAAGGTAAGACGTGCATTGAATTTTTTCTAAAACCAAAAGTAGGTTGCGAAGAACTGCACACTTTCACTTTCCATAAAGGCCCCGTCACAAAACTTATAATCAGAGGCATCCAGAGGTTCATTTCGGGGAATACATCTTTACAGCCCATGCAGACGGCCTAAATCGCCTTAGAAATTGATTTGCAATCAAGAGAGAAAACTGGCGTTTGCTATGAGGCTTTGCCGCATAATATCGTGGGTGACAGATTACTCTTTAATTTTGGCGCGAAACTTCGAGGTTTGCATTTAATTTCACATCTGAAAATACAAAATTGCTATGGCAAAGTGTCAAAAACTCACCATTGTGAGCGTAATTTGTCACCCAAGATATTAAAAGGTAATCAAATGGTATACTCGTGAAGTTAAAAAATAATTTCACTTGCGTTTTGTCAAAGTTATGCTCGGAAAGTTCTTAGAACTGTGACAAAACGCGCGTGAAATTGATTACCCATACTAACACATAATTGGTATAGGAAATTTAATTCCTTTTGTTATTATTAACGAAAAGACGAAAAATTTCACCAAGAGAGGAAAGGAAAAAAACTGTGTTACCGTCCAGATATGTCCCATTTAAAACTCGGAAACGATCCTGAAGAAAATACTTGCCTACGATAAAATCCCCGCAAGTTGCACGGACTCATGCCACACATTCAAGGCCATTTAATTCGCCTTAGAAAAACATGGCTGAAGTTGCAAAACGACGCATAACAACGACTCTGCCCTATTAACAAATTTAAAAGGAAAATAGTTTTCTAGTGCAACTTGAAAAATGTCACAGAAAGGAAAAATTGATTGAAATAAGAATTTATTTGCGGTGAAAGGCACACACAATTTAAACCGTACGTGGAACTTGAAAGATTTTTTCTTCTTTTGTCCTTCAAATTCAAGAAATATTGTTACTAGCCTCCATGATAAAATTGCTTTAACGTCGTACTATGTTCAGTTTGAGTTTCTTGTCCCACAGGGGTTCAGTGGAGAAATCATTTTTTTATTATTATTATTATCCTTTATTTTTTTTCGCGAGAGAGACATTACAAACTGCGGATTTTTTGAACATGGCTTCCAATGATTTGTTTTCATACACTCAACAACAGCTGATCAACATAATAGAGCAGCAGCATGGCGAAATTCAAAGCTTGGCGAATGAAAAACGTTGGCTGCAATAAGACAGCAACAGACAAAGAAGCCAAGTAGCACAATGCTATGAAAAAGTCTTGGAATGGCAAGAATACGGTAAACGCCTAAAAAGGAATTGGAACATTTAAGAAATCGAGACGAACAATGGAAGAAGGGACTAACAAAAGCAGTGGGTGAATTAGAAACAGAAAAAGAAAAATACATTTATAATTTACCATTCAGTATAGCTAAAGAAACAAAATGAAGCATCTTTCAGTACAAAATAATTCACAACATCCTACCGCATGGTAGTTTACTACATAAGATGAAGATTACAGACTCGTCACTCTGTAAGCACTGTAGTGCAGTAGAAACACTGTTTCATATGTTAGTCTGCTGTGATGAAATTCACAATTTTTGGCTTAAGGCGGTTGAGTGGTGGAATCACCAGAGTGGTGACAATTATTCAGTAAATGACTTAAACATTTTGTATGGCTACAATCCTGAGACCACGAAAACAAATTCTTTCAACTATTACATTCTACTAGGCAAAACACATATCTTTTTGCAAAGACTCGAGTTTAAAGCCCCTAATTTATTTCATTTCTTGGATCTTGTCAAGAACAAGATCCTTGTTTTGAGACCGATTTTTCAGTCTAAAGGTCAAATAGAAAATTCTATTCGGTTTGGAAACCTTTACTTAACCTAATATAAGTTCTCTACATGTTGTTAGCGTAGCTCATGCAAGCTTGTGTGTATTTTAGTGAATGTAATAGTATGTTTGTATTAATGCATTACGCATTCAATAAAACAAAAAGAAAATAAATAAATAAAAATTTAAAAAAAAGAGAGAAAAATACAGCAATATTGAAAAATTGTATTCTTCTTTCAAGGAGGAAATTGAATGACTATTCAGGAATTTCTTTCTTCTGTTGAAAAGATGAAAGAAACCCTTGAACGGACATTCAACCTCAGGAAAAGTATGTATGAAGAATATTGTATTGTATTATAACTACACGTTACTTCTTACTTCTTGTATTTTGCTTGCCATAACATAAACGAAGGGAACTGATACTATTTAAAGCTACCAACGTTAACTAACATTATTCATTCATTCATTCACTTATTTATTGTTTTTCGACTAAAATAAGCCTTGTACTTCTTCTCGAGCTCGGTTTTGTGTGCGGCTCATCAAATATCGCAATATTTCCACAAGAATATTTTAAAATAGGCTCCCATGCAGAGTTAAGGGGAAAAGTATTACCCTCCGGTGGAGAGGACGAAAATATTACTCCAGTAAAAACGAGTGTGGATAAGATTTTCGCGCATTGCAAAACCAGCAAAACTGTATGGTATAAGGTACTAGCAGAAATGTCAAGGCTCATTCACTGGCGACATCTGATCACGTGCTTCCTACACAAACTGTCTATACTTATTTCTATCCCACTGTAAGAGGGCCTGGGTACGATTAACCCCTTCAATCAAGTGTCCCGTATGTACCGAGTGTAACCGCTGTACACTACATTGCTTTTGTGAATCATTCACAGAAAAATAACTTTGCTTTGCGTGACGTCATTCTGCTGTAAAGAAGCTAAAAGAGATGTTCTAATGCCAAAACACCCCTGCTTTTCATAGCAGAAAATGAACGTCATCCAACTGCAAATAATTAAAATTATTACAGTTCGAATCGTATTCTACTTCTAATGGGGGGCGCAATCTCGTTCCCAGAGTCCTCTGGCTCTTTGCGACCAACCACTGGCCAAAGAGCCTGAGGACTCTGGGTACGAGATTGAATGGCGCGCGCAGTGCAAATTGAATAATTACATTGCTCTATTGTGACGTAAGAAATCATCACTAACAAGTGAAATTGTTCGCGTTTCGAGGAAAGTCTTATTTCGCTGTAAAGCTTAGAAAATTCTGTTTAATCAGTAAAGATTTGATATTTTTGTTACGAAAAGCTAGCTGTCAACAGAAGGTAAGCTGTGTATCGGTTTTTTTCTACAACGAAAAGTAGTTCGAATCTTTTTCTACTACTAACAGCGCGCGCAGTGCTATTATGACGTAAGAATTCATCACTATAACAACTGAAACTTTTCTCGTTTCGCGATAAGTTTCATTCCGTTATAAAGCTTGAAAAAGTCTGTTTATTCTGTGAAGATTTGATCTTTTCGTTAAGAAGAGCTAGCTGTCAACACAAGGTAAGATGCGTATTGAATTTTTTCTAAAACGAAAAGTAGATTGCGAAGAATTGCACACTTTTCTTTCACTTTCCGTAAAGGCCCCGTCAAAACAAATTAATCAGAGGCATCCAGCCGTTCATTTCGGGGAATACATCTTTACAGCCCATGCAGACGGCCTGAATCCCGAAAGAAATTGATTTGCACTCAAGGGAGAAAACTGGCGTTTGCTATGAGGCTTTGCCACTTAATATCGTGGGTGACAAATAACTCCTTAATATTGGCGCGAAATTTCGAGGTTTGTGTTTTATTTCACATCTGAAAATACAAAATTGCTATGACAAAGTGTCAAAAACTCACCACTGTGAGCGTAATTTGTCACCCAAGATATTAAAAGGTAATCAAATGGTATACTCGTAAAGTTAAAAAATAATTTCACTTGCGTTTTGTCAAAAGTATGCTCGGAAAGTTCTTAGAACTGTGACAAAACGCGCGTGAAATTGATTACCCATACTAACACATAATTAGTATAGGAAATTTAATTCCATTTGTTATAATTAACGAAAAGACGAAAAAATTTCACCAAGAGAGGAAAGGAAAAAAACTGTGTTACCGTCCAGATATGTCCCATTTAAAACTCGGAAACGATCCTGAAGAAAATACATGCCTACGATAAAATCCCTGCAAGTTGCACAGACTCATGCCACACATTCAAGGCCATTCAATTTGTCTTACAAAAACATGGCTGAAGTCGCAAAACGACGCATAACAACGACTCTGCCCTATAAACGTATAGTCAAACGTCTAATTAACAAATTAAAAAGGAAAATAGTTTTCTACCGCAACTTGAAAAATGTCACAGAAAGGAAAAATTGATTGAAATAAGAATTTATTTGCGGTGAAAATTAAACGTAATTTAAACCGTCCGTGCACTCCCCACTTGAAAGATTATTTCTTCTTTTGTCCTTTAAATTCAAGAAATATTGTTACTAGCCTCCATGATAAAATTGCTTTAACGTCGAACTATGTTCAGTTTAGGTTTCTTGTGCCACAGGGGTTCAGTGGAGAAATCATTTTTTTTTTTGTTATTATCCATTTTTTTGTTTTCGCGAGGGAGACATTACAAACTGCGGATTTTTTGAACATTGTTTTCATACACTCAACAACAGCTGATCAACATAATAGAACAGCAGCATGGCGAAATTCAAAGCTTGGCGAATGAAAAACGTTGGCTGCAATAAGACAGCAACAGACAAAGAAGCCAAGTAGCACAATGCTATGAAAAAGTCTTGGAATGGCAAGAATACGGTAAACGCCTAAAAAGGAATTGGAACATTTAAGAAATCGAGACGAACAATGGAAGAAGGGACTAACAAAAGCAGTGGGTGAATTAGAAACAGAAAAAGAAAAATACATTTATAATTTACCATTCAGTATAGCTAAAGAAACAAAATGAAGCATCTTTCAGTACAAAATAATTCACAACATCCTACCGCATGGTAGTTTACTACATAAGATGAAGATTACAGACTCGTCACTCTGTAAGCACTGTAGTGCAGTAGAAACACTGTTTCATATGTTAGTCTGCTGTGATGAAATTCACCATTTTTGGCTTAAGGCGGTTGAGTGGTGGAATCACCAGAGTGGTGACAATTATTCAGTAAATGACTTAAACATTTTGTATGGCTACAATCCTGAGACCACGAAAACAAATTCTTTCAACTATTACATTCTACTAGGCAAAACACATATCTTTTTGCAAAGACTCGAGTTTAAAGCCCCTAATTTATTTCATTTCTTGGATCTTGTCAAGAACAAGATCCTTGTTTTGAGACCGATTTTTCAGTCTAAAGGTCAAATAGAAAATTCTATTCGGTTTGGAAACCTTTACTTAGCCTAATAAAAGTTCTCTACATGTTGTTAGCGTAGCTCATGCAAGCTTGTGTGTATTTTAGTGAATGTAATAGTATGTTTGTATTAATGCATTAAGCATTCAATAAAACAAAAAGAAAATAAATAAATAAAAATTAAAAAAAAGAGAGAAAAATACAGCAATATTGAAAAATTGTATTCTTCTTTCAAGGAGGAAATTGAATGACTATTCAGGAATTTCTTTCTTCTGTTGAAAAGATGAAAGAAACCCTTGAACGGGCATTCAACCTCGGGAAAAGCATGTATGAAGAATATTGTATTGTATTATAACTACACGTTACTTCTCAATTACGCGTACTGGATTCAGAGCGGTTGGAATGAACCACTTGCAATTTGTCAAGGTCAAGAGGAAGCAGCCTCAGAGGAAGGAAACCCTACGCCAGCCACCTCTAAAGAAGAATCAGTTCCATTTACCGTGACCCTCCCCCGCAGGCTGTTTAGCCATCTCCCCCAACATGCCAACTATCCGGATCCATTGCCCTTGGGACGCGTTTGTTGGAGCTAACGCCAATGAAAAGGTTCCATACATGTCACTAATTCAATGTCGGCGGATAACACTCCATGCCGAGCTGATACCCAAACCCCATGCTTAACAGAAAATAAAGCACCATGCCTGCCAGAGATTGAAGCTACATGCGTTTCAAAGGATAAAAGTCTATGCGTGGCTGATAATCAAACGCCATGCGTGCCAGAGATCAAGGTGCCATGTGTATCAGGGAATCAAGCTTCATTCGTGCCAGCTAATAATCGAGTTACATGCGTGATGGATAAAATTGATACTGAGTCTGCAGGAAGTGCCCATCTGCCCAGCAGTAAATCGCTTCCCAGAAAATCAACAAGCAAGGTAAGTTGAACAAAAGATACGAGTATGATAATATTCCTTCTCGGCCATCGCAGTGTTTGTTTATGTGTTAACACGTAGAGTTGTCAAGTGGCACATATGGGGGACCCCGTTCCCCACCTTATTATCAAAGAAAATCAGGCACGGATGGCTGGAAGCTCTTTTGGATCTCGTTAAAAAGTTTTCCCTTCGTTCCCGAGGCCTCCACTATACAAAAACTTTGGGATACGCTACTCATCACATTTATGGCCTTCAAATGAAATAATAATCTTTTTTTTTTTTTACAAAGTAAGTCTTTAGTAACGATGGTACAATGCTTTTAAGATGAGCGACCTATTTTCGACACAAATTCGACATGAATATTAATAATTTTGAGTAAATAGTGGCTATGCCTTATATGGTGGGGGATATTCCAGTTAGAATACTTTTTTGATCGATTTACATGTAACGACGAACCACAGCCTCGTCGAAATTGAGCTCTAAGGCGCCTATCTGTTCCTCCCACGAGGTTGGATTCGATTCAACTGTTCTGCTTCTCTAAAAGTATGATGCTCTCTCTGTCATTGTGGTATATTGTTAGGGTGTTCCTATATCAGTTAGCTTTCTTTTTTTTCTTTTCAGCCAAGAAGTCGTATGCAGAAATTCAAGCGATGGGTGAAGAAACGTTTCCTATGTTGTTCTGTTACAACAAAGGAAACGTTTCTTCCATCCAACGCTTCATCCAGCGCCAAAAAAAAAAAACATAAAAAGAGGGGAAAAAAAGAAAAGAAAAGAAAAAACACATACCCTACATGCACAGACAAACAGAATTCTTATCGCAACGGACCTGACGCTAATTAACCGAAGCAAGGCAATTTTACAATGGTCGGCAGATTGCTGTCCTATAAAAAGGTAAAGTACTATTGTTTTTACTTTCAGTTTCGACGCCTATCTTAGCACGTCTTCCGGACAATTTTTTGGCGATTCAACGATCTTAAAATTAACATTCAAAACGTATTTAGTTGGCTACGGTCATCCTATATCCAACAGGCGGAATTGGAATAATTGTTTTACTTAGTTTGTTTCGTTTAGCATTTTTATCTAGTATTGTAATGCGTATTTGAACATTTTTATGAGATTTGCGCAATACAAATTGCATAATTATTATTTGTTATCATTGATATATCTTCCAAGAGTTATCGGATTTGTGCTCCCAACTCAACGATTTTCTCATGAACAGTGCTCTACTGCTCGAGGTTCAAAAGGCTCTTTCACAAGTAAAGATGGAGATTGAGGGGAACTCACTGAGCAGGTACTGCCTGGGATGGTACAGGAGCTGGGAGAGCTACAAGCGACAAGGATCCTGAAAGGGGCCTATGATCTGCAGAATAGCAAGACAGGATTACTTCACATCCAGATAGGATCAGGTTAGTTTCACACACAATGTTGGAAGAGTGAAGGGTGGCTGAGAATTTTAAACAAGGGATCGGACTACCATGAAACAAATCGAGTCCATGGTCAGAGAGGGCCTCCAGGATACAAGTCCTCCACGCATTGTTTTTATTCTCTCTATCGGCTAATTACTTTTTTAAAAAAAACCCACACGTTCAACATTTCAACGTACTAAAGGACAGCTAACAGAAATGATAATTGAGGATACCTATGTTGTCGTGTCTACCCTGATCTCTAAACTGTTGCAATATTCATAACTTATAACCACAAACCGACAGTGTATATCATATACATATTTATTTATTTATTTATTTATTTATTTACTTATTTATTTATTTCATGAAGTAATCACTTCATTCTCTTAGTATATTCTACTCCCTTATATCTTCTTCTTGCCTTACTCTACCCGCTTCGATTAGCTTTCGCAACCCACGGTATTTAGTAAAAGAAGTTGCATTTCTCTGTATTTATACATTTAATGTACTTTTAAATTTAATGTACACTTACTGATGAAATAATAAAGATGATGTAAACCTTGTAATGACTACTCTTCTTTTGGCGCTATAAATGCATATTGACTGAATTATCAGGTTTTATTGCGTTTCCCAAATATAATTCCTACTTTCCATTCACTTCAAATTGGATATAACTTAAATATTGTGTACGTGCAAGCTAAGGTTTTAGAAACATGTGTCAAGGTTTCAAAAATCACGAGCTGTGAACACATGAACCTCACGTGTACCTATTTTAACTCTTCGTATTATTCGTCCCCAGGTCCTCCGCTCAGATAAGTGAGCTATCACTGAATTGTCTTTGTGGGTTGACGAAAAGAGTGTTTCATTAGAATGAAGAACACTGTATAAATGAGTATTGACGCACAAACATTTGTACTCGCGCGTCAACATGTCGTACAAATGTTTTAAACAAAGTAAGCCTATGTTCTTATTGAAAAGAGAATTCTTCACTGAATACCTTTACAAAGAAATAGGAAACTTATTAAAGTAAGATATCATTTTAACTCCACCGATTTATCGTTAATTCATTCTTCTGTTCTGTACGAGAAACTGAAATATCTTCGACGTTACCGGATAGTGAGCTTGGCCTACCAGTGTATTCAATACAAAAAGGAAATTCATACCCGTCGTAGTCGGGGCTTAAATGATTCCCGGCAGCTCAAGACCATTCTGATTCGCTTTGATAACCGCAATCTGTCCCGCGAATCTATCGCTCAAAACGTTATTTCTTCGCAGTGAGCTCTCCAATTTCAACAGTTTAAACAGTCAAGTACTTCTTAGAAATTATTCTCTCGATTTACCGCTTCAAAAAGCTTACCTTGCTTTTTGAAAACGGCATATTTGAGTGAAATCAACATGGCGGCCAATTTGAAACTGATCCAGTTTACGGGTACATGGATAACAAAAGTTTGCCAAGTGTAGATATTACCGTAAATTCTGGGCAACAATAATTACGGCCATCAGTTACTTCTAACTTGTTTGCACAGCAATTCTGCCCCTCGGATTCCGAAGAATGCATTTCTGTGGTCAGTCGAATCGATCAGTTTGTTCAGGCATTCAGTGTACTTTGACAAGTTTGGCATTCAAGGCATTCACTGGTATTCAAGTTTTATTTCTAATCGACCGATTCGCTAAATCCACTGGGACTACATCACTTGATTGCGCAATTTTGCAGATTTGTGTCGATGACGACAAAGCCCATTTTCCGACTCCGTCCTGGCCCTAAGGGCGTGGCTGGAGTAATTAATGGCTTTTTCACTACGATTTAAACGCCAAACTGACAGAAACAATAAACAACGGATACTCACTTTTGTTTGCCACGTCCATTTTAAAGTCCTAATTAAATGTGAGCACAAGTTTTTTTTAAACTGAAAACATGACAAAGTCTTTCGTTGTATCAAGTCCATAAAAATTCTCACCTGAAACCTGGAAACGCCTTCACCATAAGCACCTTTGTCTTTTGCTACTCTTGCCATATGATACTGAGATATCGCATGGAAGAAATCTTGCTTGGCTGACAAAATTATACCCCACTCCTAAACAAGAAAACAATTTTTAAAATACGCATGAGAAGTCTTGATATACTTCTCACTATCATTACTTTATGTCAGTATTTTTTGTGACATTTAAAATATTTTCACATTAATTATTTTCTTCCAGATTTTCAAAAAAGATAATTGCATGTACAAAAGTTACACTAGATTAACGGTCAGTACCAAAAAGCTAATTTTGCTAGAAAGTTGCCCAATTATTAGAAGAGATGTCCAGCAAATTCTCCAAATTCGTGAGAACAACTTAAGTGCAAGTAGACATAACGTAAGCAGAGATGTCATGTTGGTCTCTGCTGGGGTTTGGAGGGTAAAATAAGAAAGTAATTATTACTTTCTTTTGAATCACACTGTTAACAGATAAATCGTGCTTGTAGGTTCTGGCTGAATGGCATTTCATGAACAATTGACCATGATTTAACCATTTCACTTCTAGTGGCACTTCAAGCAATTGTGCTGCTTTTCTTTTTGGCTTCAGTCAGCATTTTTAGGTGCTAATATGTAATGTCAACACGTACTGCACATAATTACAAATAACAATTATTATATTCACCGTTCCCACAAGGAGCTTTTCAACATAATTATAGTAATAATGTATACAATGATAAAATTAATAAGTAAAAAGAAACTATGTTATACTTCTGAAATGTCATTACAGTGCTAAAAAAGACCAATAAAAAGTTCAAATCAACTAGACTTGTTGGCCTAGGTCAGTTTTCTCTGTTTGTTGTTTACCCCAATTACCGACATTCAAAAGATGGTGGGAACTAGCTTATGTCATCCAAAATAGTCTGGTTCTGTTTTTCTCGATAAAATGTTGCAACTACTAACAAAAAAGGGCCATTAAAAAGCTTGTAATGTCCATCTATCTTTCCGCCTGTTTAAGACAGGCCCTATGGTGGACATGCCATTATTGTGGATATAGTTCACTAGGAGACGTTGCGCCAGCGTCAACCATCAGTGTCTTGACCATAGTTTTACATGTAGGTGTTCATCCTGGGTCTATCTTACCATGCCTGGGCTCGAGCCATAATGTCACTAGTAATGTCACTAGCCTTGAACACATGTGCACCATATGTGGCCATGCATGCAAATCCAAGATTGGTGTAGCCTCACACAAGAGACGCCACAGACCTAGTGACACAACCACAGACTGACTGCTGAACACTCATCTTTCGAAGCGAAAGGAGAGACTACATTCAATGTCACTAGTAAAGAACCAGTGGGATTATCAACGGGGATTTGAAAGATTAAGGGTACTAATATTTAACTTATTGTTTACTTTCTCCAGTTGCTGTTTCACTGTTGTTACTTGAGAAGCAGAATTTGCTTCCTTGTAAAAATCTGCAGCCTGTGCAGCCACTTTCGCTATCACAGCATCCTTCATTTTATCTGCAAGCAAGCAGACACGTGTACACAATGAGAGCCAGATAACATAAACATACAACTTTTCCCTCACAGTGGCATGTAGGAGAGGGTGGAGTGGGCAGGAATAATTTCCCATTTTGGCATTCGATATAGTAAGAACGCACTACTAATACAGATTGGAGTCGAGACTGTGTGGGACGATCAACGAATAAATCAAAGGATCTTGGGATGTGTATCTGGCATCCCTCGCAAATTTTACAGGGGCGGATGACATCAACACCAACTTGGAAAAGGAGAGAGAGCCTGGGATCAAGATCATTGAACGCACTCCCTAATCTTTGATTATTACTAGTTATGCTACTAAATACAGTACATTGTATTTCAATTTCCTTGAAATCACTAAGGGCTTTCAGTTTATATTTTTCTTTGCAATTCACCTGCAGTAAATGGAAATACACATTTAAATGATTACAAGTTTGCAGATCACCTTGCTCTGTCTTGTTCCAGATGCTCTCTTGTCCTTGAGCTAACATGATGGCACTAAGAGCAGACAACATCTCCACAGAAAGGTCAGGTGTTGGTACCTGGTGCAGCTGTGCAAACACTGAATCCTTCAAGAGCTGGAAACATCCACTGGCATACTGTTAAATGATCAAACATCGTCTTCAGCATCATCCAATATTTCTTTTGTTCTCAGGTGTGAACAACAACATTGCATTAGTTTATCCACCGTGTTCAATATTGTTGAACGCACGCATGCCCACTAAGCTAACTTTGCGGGTATCTGTATCCATGATTTATTGTTTATACACTCGATTGCAAAAACGTTGACACCTAAAAGGCATAAACCGTGAACGATGAGACCCAACAGATTTGTGGGTAGTGTTTAAACAATAACCTCATTTCCATAATCAATAATTTACCATTCTCGTTCTTTGCAATAAAAAATACAGTGCTGACCAATTCTTCCAAACAATTTTCTACCAAATACGGCTTAAGTTCATTGCCTGTTTTGAACTTAGGCAAATCGCGCATTGTATATCACTCAAATTGGCCCTAGTTGGCCAATTTGGACACTTTAAGGAAAACTTGGACAGTTTCCATCATTCACCATGTGCAACTAATTTTGGTCACCAGCCATCGCCGAGAATAGAATATGATGCAAATAAAATTTAGTACACTTATACCCATGAAGTCATTGGGTCTTATCGTTCACAGTTTATGCTTTCTAGGTGTCAACATTTTTGCAATCGGGTGTATTTGCTTTGCGCATAACCACTTGAGTGTTCAAGCTACAGTACAGCAACAAACAAAGTTTTGAATCTCTCAACAACAAAAGCTTAAACACAAGCAATCTCTCTTCAAATAGAAAAAGAAAGGGCAAAGGAGTAATTGAAACTGTAAGTCCAGGAAAAGCGAGAACATAGTCCGACACGGAGGTCGATCGGTCTCACACCATTTTTTGGCAAACCAACATGACACAGGTTTGTTCTCTAAGGATTCTGGGTAGTTTTGCTCCCAGACCAAGTGTTGCATCAAACTTGTTGCATTTGACCAACTCGTTTGACACTGTGCAACATTTTCCAACAATGTTGGATAAAAGAGTGTTTGATGATGTTGCAATAGTGTGGCCGGGCCTTTAGGATAGGTAGAGCGAGAAGTAGATCAAGTGGCAAATTCTGTCTAAATGTTGTTGATAAAAGTAAACCTCATCTCATGAAGGCTCACTTCAAGATTAGTTTTTGGCCCAAATTTGGTGTTGTTTAGTTTATTTATCGATTAAATTAAATTTGAAACTTGACCCAGTCCCGTACTCAACCTTGAAATGGCTTGGATATTATTATTAGTACATTGTTAGCAGGCACTGCTAAAAATTTACACAAGTTTTACCTGAAACATTTTTGAGGCAGTTTTCAAACCCTCATCAGTTTGAAAATTTTGGGTTGCGGCAATCTGTCCTTGCAAAACTCCAATGTTAAACAGCAAACATAATCGCTCATAATGGAGACTTGGCATTGCTGCAGACAAGTACATGTAAACAAAATGAACTCAAATTTAACAATTATACATGTAATTATCACAAAGTTTGCACAGAATTCAAATCTTTCTGCGCTATATCTTTAACCAAGCTAAAGTGCAAATCAATAATACTCTCAGGGCAAAGCTGATTCCTATAGACATAATTAAGTCTGCCATTTTTAAAATTGATGCAACCGGGAACAAAATACAGTGTTTGTTTATCTCATGGGAAATCCCATGTCAAAAATAATTCAGTAAATTTACAATCCAATTTATTATCCACTTTGCCTTGAGAATGGTGTCACGATGACGCCGAAATGTCGGCTATTAACTTTAATTTTTGCTTGCTTATGTTTCAAGAAATCATTATTGATCAAAAAAAATTATGGACAGCAAAGTTTATCAAAGATTCTAGGGAGAATGCTTTTGTATTTAAAATTTGACAGATATTGTCAGGCCAGGTAGCCAGCATGCAATCGAGTTTTTTAAATTTTCTACATTTTTCTCTTCAGTCATTTGTCTGTTTAACCCTGTGAATTTAGTCTGCAAGAAAATTTGAATTTAAGACAAACATAAAGAAACTTGACATGAAAGAGAAAAATATTAAATGATAATTTTTTTTGGATCCAAAATTTTAAGAGAAATCATTGGACATCAGTTACAGACTGCAAAAACTTGTACCCATGTACAACATACCTTGCACACTGAGAGCTCATGCCCACTACAGACTAGGTCTTTCACACTAAACATACTATCATTGGAACAACTATCAAACAGTCTACTGGAAGGGCCTCTTGTGTGTTTAAATACCCAGATAGTACAGGTGTACTACATGTTGTTGAAATTGTTAACAGCTTTCCTGATAATGACAATTGACACTTTTTAAGAAACCAAAAGTACATGTATGTTGTCTTTTTCCTGGAAGTTATTGTAACTACAAGTCACAAGCGTATGAACGTATTCTAATGTCTTCTTTACGGTGCTGACTGTCTGATCATTCTGACCAGAAGGAAACTTACAGCTTTTCCGATAACCAAACAAGGATCCTTTGTCAAAGGCATCATACCAGGTAAAGGAGATTCTGATCTGTAAAACAATTTAGTGGACAATTTATAGCAACAAATATTTAAATATTGATTTATTATAGTAACAAATTAGCCAGCAGTTGCATCTTACCTGTGTTCGCAGTGGGTGTAAGGGTAAAAAAGGAACTAAAACAAAAAAGAAATGTACTGCCTTAAAGGGGGGGGGGGGGGGGGTGGGAAGGGGTACTCCCTATAATGGACTATACAGGGAGGCTCTGCCCAAAAGGGGTACCTTTTTCAGGACGACCAAAAGTATAGAAAAGGGTAGGGAAAACTGTCATTCAGTCATTTAGGTATTTAAAAGGATCATTCAAAGTACAGTGTATCTTCATAAGGCCCAATGAAAAATAAAAATAATGTTTCTACAGTGTACTGTAGGTATATGAAAGGGGTTACATTTTCTGTCAAAAATAGTATTCAAAAGGGTAAGGGTTTGGACCTCAGGGAGGAGTCTCTATATAAAACTTGCTTGAATCCCCCCCCCCCCCCTCCCAGGTATAATACACAATCTTTTGCACTAAGTATAAAAATTAATCATCACTATTTAACATGAAACAAACAGATATGAGGGGCTGTAATTTTGGGCCATGTAGGAAACAAGAGGCAAGCTACATGTATATAAAACTGTAGTTAAAATCTAGCATACAAAGGTTACACTTGCATGCAGCTAGCCCTTCAAATAATTACCACAACTATCTCTCTAACAACAGGGACTATTTTAATACTCCAGGAGATGATACTTGAGGTAGCCGAGTGCTCTACACATGTAGGGTAAGTAACAGATTAAGCTGATACCAAGTAGCTAGAAAACAGGAAATTATGATGTGTGTAGAATGGAATGAATTCCATCTCTTGTATTTGCATGTCTGTCGCTACAGTAAGTGACATTATGCACAATACAGCAAATTAGATATGCTTTTATTTTTTTAAACCTTTTTTGTATTTATACATTTCTCACTTTATAAAATAAAATTTTATCTTGACTCCCACGATAACTTTCTTTTTGCCTGTTTATTATTATTTTATTTATCTATCCCAGCTACATTGAGTTAAAGAAAACTCTGAGACTGATGATTTGACTCTAGCTAACCTGTGATTCAGATATTGGAAATTTTCCTTCCAAGGCTTCCAACTGATCATAGTATCTACGACAAAAAGAGAAAATTAACATGTTGACATAACACCAATCGTAGTGTTTTTGGCATAGTGAGCAGTGAAAACTAACCTTACTCACCCACTGATCAAAGACTGGTTGCAGATATAATACTTGAGTATATGCACCTCAGTATTTTATACAATTTGAGGTGGACTGCTAGCAGATACAAGGAAAAAATAAACAGACAGAGAGTGAAATAAGAACCATGGTGGTCTAAATGGCTGCTTTTAATCAATGTTCACCACTATTGACCTCTTTTTCTTATTTTTAATGGCCTTGTAATGCATGTAGAATTAGATGACTCATAATTTGCCTCCAAAAACTTGTTGCCTGCTAGCTGTTAGGACAACAGACTTGTAATCCAGAGCTCCCCTGTACATGTCCTACTCTTTAAAGGGAACCTCCACTCTGACAACAAATTGACGGTAAAGTGTTGGAAATAGTGTCCAAATTCTAAATTTTAGTCTAAAACGTAGAAATGACATTCAAGTGTGTTAAAATTAGATATGATTATCGACTATTTTCGCTTTTAAATTTCCTGGGTGCAGCCATTTTGAATTTTATGACGTGCAACGGTTGCACTATTGTTATTCATTAGAAGTTCTTTTGTTTGAAACAATTAAGCAACTGTATTACGTCACGAAATCCAAGATGACGGCGCCCGGGAAATTTAAAACCGAAAATAGGCGATAATCAAATCATGTTTTGTACGACACTGAAATATTATTTCCATGTTTTCCAACGAAATTTCAAAGTAGATTGTATTTTCAACAATTTTACGTTAATATGGACCCAATTTCAACTCCTCAGGAATGCTTGTAAATATGTCTGCCTCCTGTCAGCTTCTTGTAAAAATGTTTCTGATTACATGACTGTATTTCAACAGATTGCATGAAACTAACTTCATGTTGCTAAGTGCAATACCGTTATAAACAATCAATTTAAATTTTTGCTTTACAATGAAATAGGCCGATTATAGCAGTGACATCATTTAATATAGTGACATGCAAGAAAGACCACTAATGACTCCTTGTACAGTTACAAAATAGGAGAGTACACAAAACTGTACAGTGTGTAAAAAAATTAATCCTGGCATGAATCCTTTATCGTACTCCCCTATAATGAATTATCTTTATTATTAATTATTACTGTTATCAACTTGTAGCATAACTTGGAATATTTATTACAATCAGAAGCCTGAGAACCAGGGGCCTTTATGGCATGGGGTCAGTGGTGTGAGAAAATTTACAAATCAAGATGTGTTAGTTAAAAAGGTAAACAAAAATGCGTGAATAGATACAAAAAGCCATCGAATGTAGTGTAGTGCTGTAAGTGGTTAAAAATACCAAAATGTAGGAGAGGATTATGAGCTTCATATCGCGTGTATTAAAATCCTGACAAGTCCACAATACGTTTGATACCGCATTCAAATAAAACGACGCAATGACGAGTTGTAAACCGTTTATAAGGTGGTTGTTTGTTTGCAGTTGGAAAGTAGCCATGTTAAACGAAAGGTACGAGCTCATGCAAGTATACATAAATATGTACGAGCGTCGTGCTGAATTTAATACAGCTTTTAGGACATAACGTAACGCCATCCTGCTGTACAATCAGCGAGCTTACATGCTATCGAATGTGTAAACTTATCCTTACCTTAACATGGGCTCCAAAGCAGATTCGTGTTTATCAAGAGTGTGCATTACAGAAGTATTTCTCAATTTCGAGAGTTCAGCAATGGCGTCCTCGTTTTCCGCCACAGCCTCAGCGGAGAATGTGTTCTTAATGAACTTTTCCAGAGGCTTTTTAAAATCCACACCATCGGACCGTTTCAACGGGAGATTTATCCAACCCGTCATATTTTTACCAATGAGCTTATTCACTTATATGCAACTTTCTCGTCCGTCTTGATTTTTCCTTCCATTCGATTCGAACGAGAAGAGCTGTAAGCTATTTTTAGAAGTTTACGATTTCTTAAGACCAGTCCCACTCGGCCATCACCAATGCGCGGTTTCTGTGAGGACGCGGCCCGTCATTGCGGAAGTGAGGGGGGCGGTGGAAGGGGATATGTTGTTTAAAAGGTGGGGAAATATTTACATTAAGCACGAGTTGGGGAAGGGAAGGGGATAAAAATTACAAGTTTAAACTCGGGCACTCTACAAACGACATCCAACTCATCGAACTAATACATACCAAGCCCTCCAATCAACTGAACCCACTGGAATTCATAAATGCAAACACCCACGATAACTGACTTCATTAACTTGCTCATTTCTCCAAGAAGGTCAAACGAACTACACTTTTTTCAACACTAACGAATCACGTAAAATTACTGACTACATATCTTGCAATTAAAAAAACCTCATCTACTTAATCCAATGTAAGAAGTGCCACTCCCAATACATTGGGGAGACAAAGCGCAAACTTAATGAACGTTTCGGGAAGCATCACAGACCTATCCTGAATCACCATCAACTAATCAACCCTACTCCTGTCTCGCTACATTTCAACCAACCTGGCCGCTCAATCAACGACGTCCACCTAATCCCGCTTGAACTTATACGTAGCAAACGTGACTCAGTTAGAAAGGCTCGTAAAGCTCATTTGCTAAAACATTGCACCCTCTTGGCATAAATAGACGCTGAGACGTGACGAAACACGCCAATGACATGTCTCACACTTGTAACTTAGTCCTAAACAACCAATCATTGGACATCACGCATATTATATTTTAAATCTTCCTTTGTAACGATCCTTTTATGTTTCTCACTTTTCTTTTTCGTTCAGTCCCCGAGGAAGGTTTGTATTGCAAACCGAAATATCGGGCAAAAATGTGTTTTTTAAAAACAAATATATTTCAGTTATTCTAGCCTTTGTTGTTTGCTCTATCAAGCTCGTCACAGTCCGCCGTTAGGATCAGTCTGCCGTTAATATTTAATACATACCAACCGGGACTTTGTGCGAAAGGCTCGTGAAGCCCACAGACAAGGCCAAAACACTGGAGTCGCTCGGTATGGACACGACAAGCAACATTGATGGCATTTAAGGCCCTGTTACACTGGAAAATTTTTCTTGCAACTAACTTGTCTCGCAATCTCGTTGCGCCGGTGCTACACAAGTTACACGGATCGTCGCTTAGTATACCATACCCTGAAATGAATATGTTTTTTTTAATTAATTAATTAATTAATTAATTAATTAATTCAGATAATTTATTTACTCAACTCAACTTTACAGAGGATACAGACTAGAAATTAAAATATGGAATAAGTACATTACAAATAATGAAAAGAGATAACAAGATCTAACAACATAACAAAATTGCGAGACATGTTCATATTAGCGCATGTCACACCAGGCAACGATTCGTTCAACTTGTGTCGCAACAAAATTGCGAGACGAGTTGCAAGGAAAATTACCCGGTGTAATGGCACCTTTTATCTATCTAGGTATTTACCTAACAGCTTCGTTTATTTCATATTTTAAACTTTTATATACACTCAGATTGAAAAAAAAAACCTTTTTTAGTGAACTATGCTATTGTTCATCTGAGTTTGGTCTAACGCTTTGGTCTGACCTTTCATCGTTGTTCGTGAGACGTGGAGAAGTAAGTGGGCGTACGACTCGTGGCTTCCAATCACTGCGTATCCCTTTATTTAAATCTAAAACTGGTTAAAGGACCTTTTACTACCGTATGGTCAGACAAAGATGGAACAGTTTGAAAAACTCCCTTAAGCAGAGATGCCAACCTCTGAAGATCTGAAATCTGGAGATTTTTCTTCTGAGCACCCCCCCCCCTTATTACCCTACCCTCCCCCCTAAGCAAAATTGATACACTTACCCCCCCCCCCTCCACCTTGTTGGCACAAAATAATTAATTCACACAACACTAGAGCTTTTTTTGTCCTGCTCTTTAATTGGTTGAACGTTTATCCAATCAGAAAGTCGTTTATATTGCAATGATGACAAAAAGCGTATTTTCTTTGGTTTCCGTCAAAGTTTGTGGCTGATTCGGTAAAACAGGAATGCAAATGTAGCCATGACACAATATTTCTTAAATTTATGGAACATTTGAGTTGAAATACTAGCCTATTATGCAAAAAAGGCGCCAAGTCGCTTTTATCCGGGAGATTTAGTCACCCGTACGGGAGACTGGGAGATTCGTTCCGTATCCGGGAGACTCCCGGATAATCCGGGAGAGTTGGCATGAGTGCCTTAAGTTCTGCGACACACTTCACACGTTTAAACGTAAACTGAGAGCTAAGCTAGCACTACCCACTGCCTTCCTCTCAAGTTCTATAGCCATTGTTTACTTTGTTGACTATTTTAATCAAATCTACATTCTCTTTTTTGCAGTTGGAAAACACGAAAAGATAACAATAGGACATTTTCACTATGGCGTCATTTTACTCCAACTACCAGAATCCTTCTGGTTTTTGTTTTCTCTTGCTAATTAGAGTTATTGTTCTTTGCTGTCCACTGGGATTACAATTGAAAAGGAAAATGAAATGAATTCTGGTAGTTGTAGAAAAATGACGCCATCATGAAAATGGTCAATCTCGTACCCAGAGTCCTCAGGCTTTTTGGTCAGCGGGGCGGCGCCAGGAGAGACTCTGGGATAATGGAAAAATATCATTTTTTTGATTGGTCGTCTGCATAACAATGGAAGACCGACAGGAAGTCCGTTGGTCATTTGCGGAAGTTAATCAAACCGGAAACCCCCCTACCAACTTTCCTTGTTTTGGAGGGAGATTTGAAATGTCAAACTCGGTCAGTTTTGTAATTTTTATGTGTGTGTCACGGTTATTTTATTTTATTTTTTCACACCAAAAATTAGAAACACTCCAATTCAAAGACAGGTTTTGAATTATGTCAGTGAAACAATTTCTAGCCGGCTAAACATCAGCCGTTTTATCGTACGAAGTTTGCCACTACTCAGGTCATACGACGGTAAATCACGGCAAAATGCTACGATGCTATGATTGCTGTCGCTGTTGTGAAAAATTATTTTCGGAAAATATCATTATATCAGTCAGTTTGGGAGAAAAAGCGGTAGGAGAACGAATTGGTGAAGCCGTTCGCAAGTATGGAAACATTAAACGTAATAGAGAGGACATTGGTGTCGTCAACGTTCTGAATAATTCGAACATGTTATTTACTAGTGAACGTTGTTGTCATGGGAAAATAGAGAAGTTCTTTAACATCTATAAATTTTGTTGTGGATAAAAATTTGGAGATGACTGATCTGTTGTGGAGTGGAGTCCATCTCAGGTTGCCGTTTCGATTAATTCCCTTTCGGTTTTGCCACAAGGGAAACTCTGAAGACATCTCTACGATGATCAAACGCCGCACACGAGAGCAAAAGTTTCACTTTTTTCAGTCACGGCCCATGGCCAGTTTGCCAAAGAAAAAAATTCAGAAACAATTCCACCTTTCAGGCGAAGGTAATGGTGTGTTGAACATTTTCCTTAAATTTTGAGAGATTTTGTTTCGAGAAATTTTGTCAGATTTTTTTGTCACTGTTCCATATTCCATGCAAAATAAGAACAATTAATTATTTGTCCTAAAAAGTGTATAAGGCCGTGGTTTTAGGTTACCTTCAGATGAAAGTTTAATCTCAAATGTAATTAAGTACATACAGATTTGAAGTTTACTTTTACAGTATAGGGGCAGTTGAGAATAAAGACTTGTTGCCTGTTACTTACAACCATCTTCTCTGCAAGAAAGTCAACACGCTGTGACAGTGAAGAGCCACCCAACTCGACCAGTCAAAAAACAGGTGTAGATAATACTGAAGCCCAAAGCTGGACTTCGAAATGCAGAAGTACCTTGAAATCTTTACATTTATTTATTTCCCACACGTACACAGACAAACAAATAAAAGAAAAAAACAAACTCAAGTAGTGGAGAGGATCAGGCTCAATAAAAGATACCATGAGGCTTATGAATATTAAGCCTCCTCAATCTTAAAAATATACAAAAGCTGTTACATAATATATTGCTTGGAGTTTTTTTTTATAACTAAACAAATAATGTACACTGAGTTTAAAATAAAGATGGCAAAAATTTGAAGGTAATGATAGTTTAACTGTACTCTGTTAATGTACTGTACATTAATATGTAAGTAAAAACAATCTAACTTTTTTAAAATATTATTTTTCCCTTCATCTGACAAAACATACAAATACTCCATTGAAGAAGTATGAGACAAGGAAACTGTGGGTTCCATTGTAGACAAGTGTGCAATCATGCCTAAAGTACCAGTTGTTGAAAAAAAAATAGATGAGCGGTGGTGTGACTTCTGTGAGCACTATATGTTATGAGGAAGAACACCTGCAAGTCTTCCCTTGAAGGGTTCAATTGGGACGCTATTATATTGAGGAGATACAAGAGAAGGCCCCTGCTCAATTTCATTCCACTGCAAGTGTACCCGTTGTACATAAACATGGAAGCCAAGTACCCCAAGTTTGTGCGGCATATGACCTGCAGATAATGCTTGCACAGCCTTGTGCAGAAAATGACCACTCTCATCATAATTATATCCTTATCAAACACTCCACTTGTAATTGGCAAATTTACTGACATAATTATTTTGGCAGTGGATGGATTTTACTGAATAATTTGGTGAAAACAACCCCGTCTATCATTTCTTCATGTAATATTCATTCATGTAATAATTATTGCTAGTAAATATAAGAAAGAAATTTGTGGTAGCCAGCAGGTTTAAGCATAAAAATTATATACTTCTCAGTGAATCCTACCGTTTATTGTTATTTTGCACTGATAATCAAACAAAAGAAAAACTTTCAGACACTACAATACTAGCTTGCAAAAAAACTGCATTCAATATTTATTAAAGAGTGACAAGTCTATAAAATATATATGTTGAACATTCCAAGGATTCCAATGGGTCCTTTACTCCCTTCCCCTTCCCTGTTGGGGGTAACTAATCAAATTATGTGTAACCATTATCTCATCAAGTATGTAGAATTTTTAAGTATAATTTGTTAACAAAACTGTTAATTATAGAGTGATTATAGATGAAACATGAAGTTTTACAGTCAATGCTTGTTAGACCCTCTCCCCCCCCCCCCCCAAAAAAAAAGAATTACCATTCAATCTATCTTATGGGTTAAAGAAACATCACTAGCCTTATTGTTTATTCTGCTAACCAGCTAAAAAGAAATTTGAAACATCTTTTTAGATATAGTTTTGTAACTGATGGTATGACAAATTTAAATGATTTTGAATTATTATTTTGAATGTGTATTTCTATTGTTCTAGACCTTTGATCAATGCAGCTGATAAGGCTTGGTCCAGTCCCACAAACATTATGCAATATGCTGGATGACTTACATTGTGGCCTAATAGACAATCAGAGCCCAGGAAGGGCTTGAAATAAGAGTCACGTTTGACAATTTTCAGTTTTAGTTCTTAGCTAACATTATTGTCAAGGGACCACAAATTCCCACAAGCGCTGGATAATAATTTACACAGTTCAGCAAAGGTCTCACAACACTGTGCCAATCATTCAGGATATTGGGGAGTTTTTACAATAGTAATCATCTGTCGTCAAAGCAAGAGCTGCAAGATCAGAGAAGAGATTATATTATACAATTCAGCAGAGTGTTGGTTGAGTATAATACTTCCCTTGCCTGAAGTCAATTAACCGTGTGATACCAAATCACATCACCATCCAGTACTCAAAAGAAATGGCAAATCCTTCAGAAATTATCAATTTACCAGAAATGTGCCCTAATCAATCAGAATACATTAGGTAATGTGTGTCAGTATCTGAGCTATCTGACTCAGCTCTTAGTTAAAGTGTGCACTCCACAACCAGATGAAGTCAGGCCCCACCAAAATTATTTCAATTTATAATATAAACACAATTTCCCCAATCTTTCGACCCCTTCCCTGTGCTTCCTACACTGCACCCAAAATTACAAGAGAACTCACATAAGATAGTTTTAAATTATTTTACCTTGATTACATGTATACAAGAACAGACTAAGGAGATTATACGCACGGTATAGAAATTTACTGACTTAAAATGAAATATTATAGTCAGGTTATCAACAGTCTCTCAACAATCACATTATATTAAACCAATTTACTGATGAGAGGTGGCATGATTACCACTCTCCATACAGTTCTCATATAATTACTCTGTGGTAAGGCAGAATAGTTAACAAATTAAACCTCATTACAACTCACTATCCTTATTTTCAAAGCCTGTTGGCACAATTATTCAATCTCTGTTATACTACTTCATTTTATTTCTAGATACATTATTAGCATACCTGGGAGCAACTCTACAGCACTAAAAGCATGCAAGATGTGAGCACTCTCTGTCAGTTTTGCCGAAGCTAGGCAAAAGGAATGTTTATTCAGAAAGAAAAACTTCAAAGCTGCTCTTGAATTCATGGCATGTATTAAATATGCTGATGTTGAAATTGTACTAGCTTGCACTCGAACACATATGACTTTCTTAAATTCACTTTAAGAAAAGCGTGCACACAATTCAGTCTAATAAAATTAACAATTTTTGGGACAAAAAAAACTTAATTTACAACAGTAAATATTACTAATATTAAGAGGTGATTTAAATTATTCTCAAATGGTATTAAACATGTATGTGTTCATTGAATCCCATTTGGACGTTAACTGTTAAGGGAAGGGGAGAAGGTAATTTGAACATAAATTCAATACACAGTCAGCTGCTCAGTTCTGTGAGAAGAGAAGTGATGGTTCCTTTTTATTTGTATTGTATAAACAGTGATAAGGAAATATGTTACTTGTCTGTTGTAGCAACGTCGAATCAAGTCCACCTTTCGCTCGCTCTTACATGAAAAAAAATCCAGTTGCTTTGATCCGCTCTTACGGGAAAAAAATCCAGTTCCTTTTGATCGCGTGTAAGAATCAATTTTGGCTTTCTCGAACACTTTCAAGGCCCTATAAAACCTTCAGGCCCAATAACGATAACAAGGCTGCCATTTTGGGGCATTTGACTTCCGTTTTAATCTTAAGCATGCGCACTAAGACCGAAATCCCACGTTTTCTGGGATAAGAAATTCCATTATCCCAGAGTCTCTCCTGGCGCCGCCCCGCTGACCAAAAAGCCTGAGGACTTTGGGTACGAGATTGGAAAATGGCCCATTGTAGATCACATGACTAACCGGAAAAGGCGCGAAAACCTTTACGATATGTCGGCAGCGTTTGACAAAGCTGAATGAATTTGACACTTGCGTCGAGAGTCGCGTCGAGGTAAAAGATGTACAATTGTTTTTGGAAAAAATCCTCTAATTATCAACACTGAAATGTGGTTAATACGTTTAAAGTCAATACTGGCCGTTAAAAATTGTTCTCACCATTGTCTCAAGCGGATAAGAGTTTAACAACCTTTCACGTGCTGTTGAAGGAGCTGAAAGAAGCACACTTGTAATTCATTCGCACTGCGGAGTTATCTGCGAGGTGATGTGACTGGAGCGGTAGAATTTATTGAAGCTTACTTCGTTGAACTGGGACAGATATTCTGTCTGCAGCCTAGAGGAAAGATAACTGAAGGTTGAAGCGAGGGAAACAACCAGCCTATGTTACCGCTGCGTTAAAAGCGGCGTATTCAAGAATGTGTGGCCCAAAAGGTGGTCCAGAAAGCGGTCGGACAGAAAGACAAAAATATTTACGCTGGGAATAGCGATTGTTGTCCCTCTTTACACAACAGTTTATTTCTGAGCTTTCTAAGTTTGCCGCTTAAACCACATCTAGTGCAGGTAAGTGTGAATTGAAAACAAATTCAGCAGTATTATTCTTTGTGATAGCTTTTCAAGTTGCTGGTTATTTGGCTTGAGCGTTTACAGAGTTGTGTCTTGTCACTAAATGTAGTTCTATCATTTTTTTTTTTTTTTGTATTTATTCTGTGTCATGGTATCTGGGTGAGCAAAAGCTGGTCTTATAAAAACCTAATGTCCGCAAAATTTGACGGCGGAACAAACTTAACCTTACCTTTGTATATAAATAGAACAAGACAATTCGTTTCTTGGTGCGGTTTAAACGTCGCATTTCACACGTCCCGAATTAAATACAAACTGAAAGTTGTTACAGTTCGGGTTAATATGACATTTTGCGTTAGTTATTACATTTTACGGCGTAACAGACCAGGCTCTATATTTTCGTTTCGCCATTAACTTCCCCGTGGTGTCATGAAAAAAGGCTATTTTCACGCACATTTGAAAAGTTTTAAAAATTACACTATAAAGACGAAACAAGTTTAGTTCATTTCCAAAATGAGTAAAGTACAACAAATGGTCAGTCTAATCGCCATTCGACTATGTAATATTACGAACCTATATATATTTTTGTGAAATGGTGGCAATTAAGTATTGGAAAAGGTAGAAAACAACGGGTAAAAATTTCTGGCAAAAAATTAAAAATTGGAAAGATTATCCTTTTGGCTGAGAAAACTGTAGTGTTCAAGCATGATTATGCACCATTTGTCCAATCAGGATAAAGCTATTATGATTGTAATATATTCATAAGCGAGGTGCGAGTTAACGGTCGGGGGGTTGTCATGTAATGTTCTGTGTGTGCGGATGAATTAAAATACTGATCTTAGATGCTGGCGGTCCGTTTTCATTTAAGAACTTGTACCAGCGTTCTACATTGGCGACGAGGATTTTTAATTCAAGGATTAATTCGAAAATCGACAGGTTATTAATTTAACGGTCAAGCAGTTAAAGATGCCGGGTGGTGAATCGGAATCAAGTAGAAGAACGGGGTCGAGTGGTTCGGTGATGGTTTCGTTAGATGTCGGTTGGTTGGCCGCGTTTGATACGAAAGGTGATCCGCACGGTTTGAGTCAACGGTGGAGAAAGTGGAAGCGTTCATTCAAGTTATATCTTACCGGTAAGGGAGTTACGGACGACGCGCAAAAACGAGCTCTATTGTTGCATGCGGCGGGTGTTGACGTCCAAGAAATATATTTCACACTGGTCAGCGAGGACGAGATTACTACTTTCGAGGCCACGATGAAAGTGCTGGATGATTATTTTATCCCGAAGGCAAACGTTCCTTTTGAGAGACATTTGTTCAGACAGATTGCACAGGAAATGGGCGAAACGGTTGATCAGTTCGTTTGCAGACTTCGCCAACGCGCGGCTAGCTGTGATTTCGGGGATAACGAGGACGACTATATTCGCGATCAAGTCATCGACAAGTGTCATTCGAGTGTTATCCGTCGCAAGTTTTTGGAAAAGGAGGGAGCGGTGAGTTTAGACGATTTGTTAAGGATTGCGAGGTCACAAGAGGCGGTCGATCGCCAGATGAAGGTAATGGGAACAAACGCGAGCGCCAATCAAGTGAATGCAGTCGGTGGAAAGTCGAATATGAATAAACATTCTGCTAGAGTCAAGATATGTTTTGGTTGTGGTCAAGATGGTCATTTTCGTGGAGACAAGAAGTGTCCCGCGCGCGATCAAGCTTGTCGAAGGTGTGGTGGTATTGGGCATTTCATGGTTAGATGTCCACAGCTTCAAGGTCGTACTAGGGGTGAGTTTAGAGGTTCTACAAGTGGAGGCCGAGGTGTTACCGGTCGGGGCAGAGGTGCGGCTAGTGGGGGCGGAGGTCAAACCCGTGGAGGTAGAAGTACTGCTGGTGGAGGAAGATTTAGACCTGGTAGAACAAGAGAAACAAACCAAGTGGTTGGCGGAGATGATGGTGAACAATTTACCGGACCAGTTCAGCAGAGTCCTGAGTATGCATTCTTGGTAGAACAGTGCATCGACCAAGTGAAACAAGATAGTGGTTTGGTAACTCTGATCATCGGAGGAGTGGATTTAGCGGATGTCCTTATCGATTCAGGGGCTACTTGCAATGTGATGAGTCAGCAAACCTGGGACTTGTTGAAGCAGAGAGGAATCAGGTGCGAGTCTCGCAAGTCAGCTAAGGCACTTTTTGCTTATGGTGGCACAGAACCATTACCAACTCTGGGCACTTTCACTGCAGATGTTATGCTCTCGGGCAGCAGCAATGGTTGTACGGCTGACTTCGTGGTTGTCAAGGGCAACGGGCGAACGCTGCTAGGTCGTGGAACCGCAGAGAAGCTTGGTGTCTTGCACATCGGTCCTTTCCAGGCAAACAATTTGAGCGGGCGAGCGGAGTGCGATATCCGTGAGAGATACAGCAGTTTGTTTTCGGGCGTTGGTCTCTTAAAGGGGTATGAGCTGAAACTGCACATTAACGACACTGTGAAGCCTGTAGCACAGCACGTGCGTAGAATTCCGTTCGGGTTGCGGGAAAAGGTCGATAAGAAGCTTGACGAACTATTGGAGCTGGACATAATAGAAGAAGTACCAGAGGGGCCGTCGGGATGGGTTTCACCTTTGGTAGTTGTGCCTAAAGGAGACGGAGACGTGAGGGTCTGCGTGGACATGCGCCGCGCAAATGAGGCGATTGTTCGAGAACGGCATCCGATCCCAACGGTGGAGGAGCTTCTGCATGATTTAAACGGAAGTACCGTCTTCAGCAAAATTGATCTCAAGTGGGGTTTTCATCAGATTCTGCTCAGTGAAGAGAGTCGACACGTCACAACGTTTGTCACGCATCGCGGGCTTTACCGATACAAGCGGTTAATGTTTGGTGTGACATCAGCACCGGAGAAATACCAACAAATTATCCGTGATGTTTTGAAGGGTTGTGCGGGAGTTGCGAACATTGCTGATGATCTCATTGTTCATGGCAAGGACATGGAGGAGCATGATGTACGTTTGTTTGCAGTGCTTGGCAGGCTGAGTGAAGTGGGGCTGACTGTGAATGGAGACAAGTGCCAGTTTAGACTGACAAAGCTCACGTTCTTCGGTCATGAACTGACAAGTAACGGGGTTAATCCAAGTGAAGAGAAAGTGGCTGCTATTAGAGACGCAAGACCTCCCAAGGACGCAAGTGAAGTTCGATCTTTCATGGGTTTGGTCCAGTATTCAGCGAAGTTCATGCCAGACCTAGCATCCATAGCCAAGCCCATTTAGGAGTTGACCAGGAAGGGCGTTACGTTCAAGTGGGGTGCAGAACAGCAGAGATCATTTCAAGAGTTGAAGAAGCTGATTACACAAGCCGAGACACTGGCTTATTATCAGGTGGGCTGCAGGACAAGGATTGTTGCTGATGCGTCCCCAGTGGGGTTAGGGGCAGTTCTGACGCAACAGCAGGGAGGCGTGTGGAGAGTCATTTCCCATGCGTCCAGAAGCTTGTCTGATGTGGAATGTCGTTACAGTCAGACTGAAAAGGAAGCACTCGCATTGGTCTGGGCGTGCGAACGATTCAGCATGTACGTCACTGGTGAAACTTTTGAACTGGAAACACATCACAAACCCTTAGAGCGCATGTATTCGCGCACGTCAAAGCCTTGCGCCCGAATTGAGAGATGGGTGTTGCGCTTACAAGGATTCAACTTTACAGTGGTGTACCGACCAGGAAAGACGAACATCGCTGATGCCTTATCCAGGTTAAACTCTGTGGAATCGTCTGACGATGGCGAAAAGTACGACTTCGTCAAAACCATCGTAGAGAACAGTGTGCCTGTTGCTTTGTCACCGAGAGAAATTGAGGAGGCGTCTTACAAGGATGAGGAGCTATGTCAAGTGAAGAACTGTGTACATTCTGGTAACTGGGAACGTTGTACACTCTCCTCGTACGTTCCTATCAAGGACGAATTGTGTATTTATGGTGAAATTTTGCTTCGTGGTACTAGGATTGTAGTTCCCAGGATCCTACGGGACAAGGTCGTGAGATTGGCGCACGAAGGCAATCAGGGGATGGTTAAGACGAAATATCGACTTCGCAATAGCCCACTTCGAAAATGATTGATGGCCTGGGTCGAGAGTAACTGGCCAAGTGATTGTGGGATTGTTTGGGGGGACGCAAAAATGCGAAGATAATAGCCAACGTCCCCCCAAACCTTCCCACAATCGCTTGGGCAGCTACTCTCGACCCAGGCCATCACTCTTTTTCAAAGTGGGCTATAAAGTTTGGTGGCCGGGAATGGACAAGGACGCAGAAAAGGTGTGCAAGGTGTCCCATGGCTGTCAGGTTACTTCAGGTTACGACCCACTTGAGCCGATGTCTCGTGTGTTGCCTCCTACCGCCCCGTGGCAAGATTGTAGTGCAGACCTGCTAGGTCCCCTGCCCTCGGGAGAAAGTATTTTGGTGGTGGTTGATTATTTCAGCAGATTTCTGGAAGTGGCTATCTTGAAGTCTACCACAAGCGCAAAGATTATTGAAGCGATCTCCCCGATGTTTGCGAGATTTGGTGTTCCGTTTTCCCTGAGGACAGATAATGGTCCCCAATTTGTGTCCGAGGAGTTCGAGACGTTTCTACGTAGTCATGGTGTTGAACATCGAAGGACTACTCCATTATGGCCGCAGGCCAATGGCGAGGTCGAGCGTCAGAATCGTTCTTTGCTCAAGTGTCTGCGCATCGCACATTTGGAGAAGAAGAACCTGCGCACTGAATTGGTTACATGGTTAACAGCGTACAGGTCTACCCCGCAGGTCACAACCGGGGCCACACCCTTCTCTTTGATGTTTGGAAGAGAGATGCGGTCCAAACTACCGGAACTGAGAAGAGAGACGGTGGACGTTTCACGGGAAGAAACACGCGACAAAGACTGGTCGAGCAAGACATATGCGGACGACAAGAGAGGCGCCGTCCCTAAGTCAATCAGAGTCGGCGATGCAGTGCTTCTAAAAGCAGAAAAATCGAACAAGTTGTCAAGCAATTTTCATCCAAGCCCATTTAAGGTCGTTCAGAAGACCGGAAGTGAGGTAACTGTCAGGAATGACGTAGGAGTGGAGTTCAAGCGCAACACAGCGTTTGTAAAGAAATACAATGTACCGGAGGGTTCGTCTGCGTCCGTAACCAGTGATGGCGGTTGTTCAGCTGATCGTGAAGGAGATGGACAGGAGCCAGGGCCAGCAGAAACAGCTGATCGTGAGGGAGACAGTCAGGATCCAGAGCCAGCAGAAAGAGACAACGGACGAGATGAAGGACAAAATGGACCTAAACTGCCAGAACCGGAAGTCCGCCCGAGTGTTGTTCGTAGGTCTACTCGCCAAGTCCAAAGACCTTCGCGGTTCAATGACTTTGTTTTATCGTTAAGGAATTAGTTTGCGGTTCAAGGACAATGTTATGCCATTAACTGTTTATTCCGCTTATATCGTGACTGCTAAGCTAGATTTTGTTTTGTTTTGTTTGCTTGTAACGAATCTAATTATAAGGCGTTCGTTTTTTTTGTTTAGCCCTGATACGTAGCGTTGATTAGGTTTCGTTTAAGAAAAGGAGGGATGTAGTGTTCAAGCATGATTATGCACCATTTGTCCAATCAGGATAAAGCTATTATGATTGTAATATATTCATAAGCGAGGTGCGAGTTAACGGTCGGGGGGTTGTCATGTAATGTTCTGTGTGTGCGGATGAATTAAAATACTGATCTTAGATGCTGGCGGTCCGTTTTCATTTAAGAACTTGTACCAGCGTTCTACAAAAACGGTTGCGCTACAGTTCTTTTATTTTCCTTTTTTACAGCCCTATATATGTCAAAGGGGTACCATTTGGGAATTAAATATTGGTATATAAAGGGTATTGAGGGGATGTAACTCTTGGCGGAGTCAGTCCTTGTATGAAACTTTATTCAATATCCCACCCTCGGGAAAACAGCGCTCCTTTTCAGTTTAAAAGGGCTATATCACCTGCTTTTAGTACATTCAACTCTCACTATAAAGAATACCTTCAGGATCCTACAATTTGGTGTCCGTTACAGTGGAAGTCCGTTATAGCTAGAGTCATTTTCAGTAATTCTTGTTCCGGGACTTCAACTGCGCATGCTGTCCGTTCGAACGGCCGGCGAGTCCGTAATAGCGAGGTGTCCACAAGGTAAGAGTTCACTGTGTTATATAAAAACGCTAAAGGACATACTGAAGCCAAAGGAGATTTGTTTTTGCTTAAAACTACGGTAATATTTTGTCTTTCGTACATCGGTAAAGTATGATTGTCGATCAGGATGAGTGTAGTCCACGGAGAGTGACTCTGGTGACATTGGATCTCTGGTTCCTGACCTGATTGGTAAACCAAGACATAATATCATAATCGGTTATCGGTCGCCAGTCAGTTACTTGTAGTAGGCCAAATGACTGACTTTATATGATATGACTTCTGGGTTCAAACCATTTGCAAAATATAAATGTTTTGGCAATGGATCAAAACATGGAATCACGAACGCGAATATTGCTGAGGGACCTAAATATCCCCAGGGCATGGACTCTCATTTTTGAAACCGTCTTTGCTTCACTTTTCTGGTATGACTAGGAAATGTGTTTTTGCAAGAAACTTAGTGTCTATTCGATGATTCAACCCCCTTTCCGTAACGACGGCGTATTGTCTAAGCCAAACTAACAGTTAACGTATCAGCTTCGAAAGGACCGCCCTTGGTTTCTGCATAACGTTTTGTGATAATGATCTCATTGATCCTGTTCGAGTTCCGACATTATTGATTTCTAGTGGTAAGCTTCACATCGACTATGTCTATAAGGTGGAGAGCTACTGCTGGTCCCGAGGGTGTCCGTCCGTATTTGCTAAAACAAGAATTAACAGTATTAAACATTGGTACGTGAACTTGATTCTTATTCGAACTAAAAAAACGTACGTACAATTTTAAAGAGGAAAACGGAATTTGATTTCATTTCCTAACAGGGGTTAGCAATCAAAGCTACACAAAACACATAAAACACAAGTACATGAAAACAACATTGAAAATTGCTTTGAAAATGTTTCATTGTCATTGCCGTTCGCTTTTTTAGTTAGACAGATGAGAAATGCGGTCAAATAAAGTCTTCTACTACTATTACTACGTGTTTAAATACAGTTTAATTTTAAGGTAGCTTGTGTACCAGGTTCTAAGACTATGAGGAACGCAAACATAAATATGGAAATTGATGATCCGGAATTCGCTCCAAGTTTACTTTTGTTTTTCAATATCTTAAATATTAGAACTTGAAACGAACTAATATCGAGGTTGGTTTCTAAAACGTTACAAAGGAAAGGGGAATAGCTTAGTAAAAAAAAAAAAGAAACATTCCACTCGTAAAGAAATTACGCAACTACTCAGCAGGGACGGCCAGTGCTCGATACACTCGTTTTCCATTTCGCTTCCTTTTGTCGTATATGAAGTAGGAGAGCGCCAAAATGCAGACCGCTATAACCCCCGCCAAGGCAATCGTGGCAGAACGGCCCAAATCTGTAAAATAAATGAACTATTCAGCGTAATGATCCTCACGTTACTGACAGGAAGTTACAAGGCATTTTGGGTAGGTCAGGTATCCGATAGCAAATGAAACAAAGCTTAATGAATGGCTGGCCCAAAGGGAAACAAAACTCACTGTTATTCTCTTGACGCGGCTTGGCACACAAATTTCAAGGTGCACGACCTGATCACGAGCGGGTCGAAAGTTCAAGTTGTTTCCCTAGGGTGACCCATGGCACGTGACACGTTCTCCTCCACTCGGAAAACGTATTTGAGTTGGGAGGTATAACAATACGTATTATAATATATCTCGCGTATTTTTCAGATAGTGAAACTCGCAAACGACGCCCATTTTTGTGCACGAATGACGCCATTTTTGCAGTCACTTCCTTGCGTGTTTAATGATTGAAAAGACCATGGTTAAAGTTTTTTTATTTGCTAAATTTGACGGTGGTTTTTTACTTACCAGCGCTCTTCTCCATTTCACGCAATTCTTTCTTTGTTTCCTGTGGTTGCACTTCCTCGTCTTCGTCGTTTCGCATAAACGGTCCCTCAGCCAAAGGAATTTCCTCGTCTGTGGTTTCTCTAGGAGCCATGGCGGATCTCTTGGCTCGCTTTGAGATACAGCCTTGCGCGCAGCGCGAGTTAGGATCTGCTGCGTTACATATTTTCACCCGGCAATGCATGTAGACAAACTGATGTACACCAATGAACTTGAAGGCTTCCAGGCTAAACTTCTGAGTGCGTTTGTCCGCTGTTGGAATGAAGTTGACGGTGTCATCTTCTTCACATCTGAAGAGGAAAAAAGGAATTTCTAAGTCAAAGCCGAACTTAAAAATTTGTCCTACCTACACTGGAATTCAAAGTAAGAAAGAGAAATTTCTAAGGTGATCTGAAAGAAACATATGATAGCGGTTCCGCTGCCAAGCGGCGCGCAAAATATTCATAAAGTGAACCTACTTGCAGATCAAAGATAACAAAGAAGAGCTTCCTCTTCAATTAAAAAAAACTAACAGTAGCTCACAAAACATTGTATAAAAAGTGTTGTTTGCCTTACCCGTCTTTGATGAATGTGTATTTCGGGCCAGGCTTGTTGGGATTAGGATCCGGTGTAGCAAAGCACTCTTCTGCTAAGATAGCCAAACGTCTGTCGTCTGTATCCGCACTGACTTGTACATACAGTATTTTCCTCAGTGGTACCCTTACCGGGAATTCTGCTTTCTTGTAAGGCGAGAGATACCTGTTGTCTGGGAAAACGTTCATTTCCAGCACGAATTTTCCAAGTCCGCGCTTGGAGAAAATGATTTTCTTGCTTTCCACTTGAAGGCCCACGGATGACACGATTCCATTGTTTGAGTAGAAGCAGGTGAAGGGGATTTCCACCTCTCGAACACGTGTGATTATCTGATTACCCTCGAGGGGAATTTCTAGCACATTGTTCAGGTAAGAGACGTAATTGCTGGTGTGTCTGCTCACTGTTTGGCAATCCGTCAGCTTTGTGTGAAGAATAAAATGTGTTCTAGTCTCTCGGGCTCCACATCTAACATCATTGAGTCGAAGATGTTCTTTGTCCAGACCAGGAAGAACGTCCTTGGGGATGCTGATCCACATCTCGTTCTGGCCACATGTTAGGTTAACCTCTAGAAGTTGTATGGAAGAAAAAGTGTTAAAAGGAGTGCGCCAAGAATTTTCACTGGTAGTATCACAAGTAGTGAGCAGTCTAGTGATGTGTTTAATCTGTACTGGGAGATTTTGTTGTTACAATACACAGGTGATGTCCATAATGCCCATTTAATAAGGATAAACTACCAGCATTTATGCATTCTCTTGAAAGGCTTGTTTGATGCATCGCTTGCGAAACACTGATAATGGAGAGAACGTTTGAAGGAAAACGACAACAAATATCATTTTGGCAAACTAACTGACGAAGGGCGAACATTACAAACAAATGTCGCCATAGGTGGTTTGCAACCAATCCCTGGAGATGCAAAAAGACAACAGTATGGCGGCCATGTTGGACGACAAAACGAAAGGTTCTGTCATCCAGCATGGCTGCCACACCATTATCTTTTGGATCTCCAGAGATTGGCTGCAAACCACCTATACTGAATGATAAGACTAAACGCAAGACCCTAACCGACAAACAGGTTTCTCAGAGAACACCAATAAAGACACTGCAACATCGCCAGGATGTCAATAACATAAGGCCTGTAGCTTTCAAAATCTCGTAACGTTATATCTTTGGCATTGGACCGTCCCCATAAAATTTTCATTTTCTCTTGGCCTCTCTCGAGTTCTCTGTCATGGGATTGGGTTGGTTGGTTAAAGAAACAACAAGAAGAAGAACATAATTGATTGAATAATGCACACATTGCAGCGAATTTACGTGTCTAAAAAGATGAAAAAGTAGATAATTACAATAAAAGTATAAAATATCATTAAAAAAAGTTTCCATTGTACACAAACAATCTTTAATCGACCTGTCCTACATGTAGGAGTATCAAAACGAGGGTAACATTAGCAATTGATAGGTAATTCCAAGAGAGCCTTGATTTAATTTCCTCGAGCATGTCATTTTACTGGGAGCCACTATCAATGTATAGGGCTCAAAGACATTGATGTGATGTTTCATTTTCGGCCATTTTAGTGCGGTTTTCATTTGAGTGTCGTAAAACCAAAACCAAAGTAATTACTCTGGCAAATCCTGACAGATGTAAACAACACAACGAGCCAATCAGAATTCGAAGCAAAGACATGTTACTGGCGCCAAGCACGGGAAAACGCGTGCAGAGAAAACACGATTGGGTTTGGTTTGGATTCTCATTGGTTGATAAAGTGGCGCGAGTTTTGTTAACCAATCACAGCGTGTAGTAATGCAAAACCAAAGCAAATGCGAAATTACTTTCGACACTCAATTGAAAACCACTCTATCAGCCTGGGCCCAGTTGTTCAAAGCCCGATTAAGCTAATCCTGGGTTAACGAGAATTTTGATCCGAGTTTAATTATTAATCAATAAGTATTTTTCCAAAAGGTTTTTGCCTTTCAGTTTTGACTTAAACTTTTCCTTACCTTTAGCTAAAAATCTGCTTTTAAAAACATTTTTACGAGCCAGATACAAACCTCGGTTAAGTTTTAATCGGGTATTAGCGTTAATCGCCTTTCGAACAACTGGGCCCTGGGGCTTTGTTACTTGATAGAACAGCATTGATATAGTCTTACCTTGCGGCCCAGGCGGCGCAGTGGGTCCAGTGGGACCAGTGGGTCCAGTGGGCCCAGCGGTAACTAAAAAAACAACAACAACAAACAGCAGAATTATGCGGCAAGTTGGGAGACACCAAGGTTACGGTTAGGTCTATCGATAATTTTCCCGAAGGAAAAGACATGTTCTAAGACTTTTGAATTTGTTGCGTTAGCTATAGATAACAAGCATATGAAACATTATAGTAGAAAAGACAACAGCACAGCCTCGATTCCTATGAAAATACGCTGAATGTAAAGGTGACGGATAATGGCCGAAAAAAAAGAAAAGAAAAAGATTGACAAAGTAAAAATGCGCGGTGACCAACTGAGATCTTTCTTCGGATATCTCTGCAGTTCTCTCGCGAATTGCCGTTTTATTAATACTTCCCCTTATGAATGTTTTGTCACGTTTACAAGCTCTTCCCATCGCCAGCTTCTACAACTATGTCTTGCGAGTAAGCCTCGTGTTCTCTTTTATTTCATTAATTTTTAACAACAGAGAAAACGAGAGCAACTTCATCAGCCACGATTTACGAAACAGTCCGGCTAAAAACAAACGGATTCAAGCCAATGAAAGCTTAATTTCAATGTTACCTGAACGAAATTTGCTAAGACTGGTCAAAGTTGATCTAGCTATGTACCACAATTTTTCAAAGGTCATATTTAACTGAAAAATACAAGGACAACTTTAACGAGCGATTCCTAGCCCGGTGTATTGCCGTCAGTTCTCTCAGGAATGTGAGACTACTCTCTCTATTTGAGAAACGGATCAAAACGTTTTGCGTTATCTTAAATTTGCCTGGTTTGCACTGGATTAAGCCTTAAAATGTTTCTTTTAGTATCGTGAAAATCGAGACAAAATATCTTTTGGAAATTACATTTACCTGATTCTTGGGGTGTGGATGGCAGCGCTGTGGATGGCAACTTAGTAGTTGACGGTGCTGCAAGTATGAAATGACAAAGTGCAAATTAAGATAAATGACAGACTCACGCGTGCGTGCTATTTAAGACATCAGCATACCACTTCAAAAAGAAAAAAAAAATTAAAAATAAGCAAGCAATACCAGAGGAATGGGTTGGTAATCAGTGATTGTATATTATATTAGCTCAAGCCCTCCTCGGTGCAAAAGCCTTCAAAACTAAGATAACATTTCTCAACAGATTTTAAAACCCTCACAAATGTGAGACCAGATTGAAGAACTTAAGAAAAGAAAACATAACAAAATTCAGGCTTGCTATGAACAGGATTAAAGTCCATTACCTCTATCAACTGAGCTGCCAATTCTATCGGTACAATGCTACTCAGCAACGCAAACAATTCTTTTTTTTTTTTTACTCACCTGCATTGTTACCGCAGTATCGCAAGGAACACACAGGAGGCTTTTGTAACTCGTACACGTAATAAGCACCGCAGTTTCGAATCTTAATGTTGTTTCTCCACAAACAGCATTTGTTGGACCAGTGATAGCAAACTCGACGTGTCACTACACCTTCCAGAAGTTTTGGGTGTGTGCCGTTAAGCCAACCTGGAGCATGAGTACCGCAGCGTCTCATGGGAACACATTTCTCTGGAATCTGGTCACCACTAGCTCCAGTCATACGATACCAGCCTGGTGACACGATGTTATCAGGTGCTCTTCCGTCGCATTTGACATTGCTTTGGTCTGAGTTGCTCTGTGCACGGTCAGCTTGATTAAGTGCCTTATAGGTCTTACATTCACTTGCCTCTCCTACAAGGATACACAATATCGCAAGTGCTTGGCATTAGAGATCAGCCACGTTAAACTCAGTACAAAGTAAGTTAAGAAGTTATCATCTGTTCAGGAATTCAAGAGACTGAGGCTGGGACAGTTTTCCAAGGAGTCGTTAAAGAGATCCACCAATAAGGTTGGTTGATCAATTAAAAGATTACTCGGAACCAGCTGGACTGAGCTATTGTCCTTAGCAATACACCACCATTCATTACATTCGCAAGCTCTAGCTCACTTATGCTATCATCTAAGAAAAAGGGTAACTTGAAAAAATACTTTGTAGTAATAAATCCGTCGCCTTCATGTTACTAATACTTAAAGTCAAAAATAGAAACATTAAGTGCCAAAAAAGAAGTGGACTTCCGCAATTGTGAAAAATGCAATAATTAACATATAGCCTTAACCTTGTGCTATTGAGTTAAACTAAGTGACCCTTGCAAAATTGGTCTCGGGAAGCCTTGTGCGCTTTTAAAGCAACAGAAATTCTTACTCACCACAGTAACGAAGCCAGCACACAGGCGGTTTTTGCAGCTCGTAGACGTAAAAGGCTCGGCAGTTTTTCACTCTGATGTTGTTCTTCCAGTTACAGCAGCTGCTTGACCAGTGATAACAAACTTGGCGAGTCACTATACCTTCCGCCACAGTAGGATGACTTCCATTAAGCCATCCTGGAGCATGCGTACCACAGCGATTCTTCAGTGGGCATGAGGTTGGCATCTTGTCACCAGCACCAGCAGTGAAGCGATACCAGCCTGGGTTGAGATCATTCCTGTCACACTTTAGTGGGCTTTGAGCAGTGTTTCCCACAAGACGACTGGGCGAATTGAGAAGCTTGTAACCGCTGCATGGGTCAGATGCTATAATGGAACAGTGTTCAGTGTAAGAGAAGTAATTAAAAATGCTAGAAGGTTAATAAAGGTAAAGAAACTAAACAGAAAGTCCATGATAAAACGTCTCCTTTCAAAACAAGGTGGACGAACGATCTTTCTTCATTTGCTACGCAGGTTTATTTCAGCGACAAACCATAGATCTCTTTAAAATATTTTATCATAATAGAGGCTCAGCCTACACGACAATGCTTTTTTTGCCTGAATAATGTATTTTGAAGGTTTTTTGTCACATGGCAACAAAATATCCAGTGAAGCAAGTAGTAGTTATAAAGTATACTGGTTATGTAGATAAATGGAATAACAACTAATAACCTAAAATTGGATTACCACCGTTCTGAAGTTACTTCTCCATCATCAATTTAAAAAACATTGTAAGGCGGTAGGCAAGCCTGTTTAGTTTACCTTTTTCTTGACTTGTTTCTGATGCTATGACGACATATTTACTCTTTCATTTTTATATTCAAAGTTAAGAAACTAACCAGACTCAACAGTCAACCTCTCTTGTCAGAATATAAACAGACATGGTTACAACAGTAAACAAATTAGCAAATTAAATATTTCTGAAATGCCAAAAAAAAACCTCATTACTTCAGCGGTAAAAATATGCCACAGATCAGAGACCCGCTATTGTCGAAGGACCATATCACAAAATGAAACAGTCATACATTAGAAGGAAAGTGTTTGTGCTGTGGTCTGCTTCATACCTGGCGTGGTTGTTGGTGGTGGCAAGGTGCTTGGTGCTAAAAGAAAGAAAGAACCATGTAAGTTAGATATTGTTAGCGTATATCTAGGATACAAAATCTCAAGTCTTTTCATGTCAACACTTGAGTTTTAAAAATAAGCTTAGTTGACTTATTTACTTATTGCCAAGAGCATTGCTCACTTCTTTTTCTCTTATGTTCTGCGCCATAAACTCAGTAAATGTTTGACCACTTAAATACTCATTGGACAAGCACCAAAATTTGTTAAGTTTAACCATCTCTTTAAAGATGGAACAGTCTTTGAACTACAAATGGTCCAGCAGAACTAATACAACCAGCACCACATCAGAGATACAACTATTACTCACCTGCATTGTTACCACAGTATCGCAAGGAACACACAGGAGGCTTTTGTAACTCGTACACGTAATAAGCACCGCAGTTTCGAATCTTAACGTTGTTTTTCCAATTACAGCACTTGTTGGACCAGTGATAGCAAACTCGACGTGTCACTACACCTTCCAGAAGCCTTGGGTGTGTGCCGTTAAGCCAACCTGGAGCATGAGTACCGCAGCGTCTCATAGGAACACATTTCTCTGGAATCTGGTCACCACTAAATCCAGTCATACGATACCAGCCTGGTGACACGATGTTATCTGGTGCTCTTCCGTCGCATTTGACATTGCTTTGATCTGAGTTACTCTGTGCACGGTCAGCTTGATTAAGTGCCTTATAGGTCTTACATTCACTTGCCTCTCCTACAAAGACACAGAATCGCAAGTGCTTGGCATTAAAGATCAATTTCTTTAATTTCAGAACAAACAATTTTGGATAATTATCGTCTGTTAAGAAATTCAGGACACTGAAGCTGCGAAAGTATTCGAAGGAGTCGATAACGAGATCTACCAATTAAGATCAATTAAGAGATTGCTCGGAGACTGGAGTGAGCTATTGCCTTTAGCAACACACCACCATTCATTGAATACGCATGCTCTAGTTCACTTATGCTATCATCTAAGAAAAAGGGTAACTCGACAAAATAATTTGTAGTAATAAATCTGTCGTCTTCACGATACTAACTCTAAAAAAGAAACTGTTATAAAACGTATTTGGCAAGACATTAAGCCGACTTCAACAACTGGGAAAAATACGATGAGTAATATACTGAATAGTGATTCAGTTAACCTAAAGGACACTTTGTGTTAAGTTAAGCTTTATCCGTGTTTAAAGCAACAGAAGGTTATACTCACCGCAATAACGAAGCGAACACACTGGCGGTTTTTGCAGCTCGTAGACGAAGAAAGCTCCGCAGTTTTTCACTCTGATGTTGTTCTTCCAGTTACAGCAGCTGCTTGACCAGTGATAACAAACTTGGCGAGTCACTATACCTTCCACCACAGTAGGATGACTTCCATTGAGCCATCCTGGAGCATGCGTACCACAGCGATTCTTCAGTGGGCATGAGGTTGGCATCTTGTCACCAGCACCAGCAGTGAAGCGATACCAGCCTGGGTTGAGATCATTCTTGTCACATTTTAGTGGGCTTTGAGCAGTGTTTCCCACAAGACGACTTGGCGAATTGAGAAGATTGTAACTGCTGCATGGGTCAGATGCTATAATGGAACAGTGTTCAGTGTATGAGAAGTAATAAAAAATGCTAAAAGGTTAATAAATGTAAGGAACCTACACAGAAAGTCCATGATAAAACGCCTGCTTTTAGAAGAAGGTGGACGAAGGATCTTTCTTCATTCTCTACGATGTTTTATCAGAGTGACAAACCATACATCTCCTAACAATCTTTTTGTCATAAAACGGGCTCAGTCTACACAGTAAGGTTGTTTTTTTCTATTTGCCCAAATAATGCATTTGGAAGGTTCTCGTCACATAGGAACAAAATATCACGGTGACGCAAGTAGTACTTTTGAAGTTTACTGATCATGTAAATGAAATTGAATGTCAACTTAGAACCTAAAATCGGATCACCCAACGTTCTGATGTTACTTCTCCATCACCAATTCAAAAACATTGTAAAGCGGTAGGCAAGCCTGTTTCGTTTACCTTCAGATCTTCATTTGTTTATGATGCCATGACGACGTATTTACTTTTAAATTTTCATTCAAAGTTAAGATACTAATCAGACTATAAACATACATGGTTATCACAGTGAGCTTATCAGTAAAATTAGAAATTTCTGAAATGCCAAATAAAAAACCTCATTACTTCAGCGGTAAAAACATGCCACAGATCAGAGACCCGCTATATTGTCGAGGGACTATATCACAAAAAGACACTGTCATACTGATTACAGGGAAAGTGTTTGTGCTGTGGTCTGCTTCATACCTGGCGTGGTTGTTGGTGGTGGCAAGGTGGTTGGTGCTAAAAGAAAGAGAGAACCATGTAAGTTGTATATTGTTAGTGTATATCTAGGAAACAAAATCTCAAGTCTTTCATGTCATTACATGAGTTTTAAAAATGAGTTAAATCCTATTACTCATTGCTCACTTGTCTTTCTCTTCTATTCTGCGCCGTAAACTCAGTAATGTTTGACCACTTAAATATTCATTGGCCAGGAACGAAAATTTGTTGAGTTTAACCAGCTCTTTGAACTACAAGTGGTCCAGCAGCACTAAAACCCCCAGCACCACATCGGAGATACAACTATTACTCACCTGCATTGTTACCGCAGTATCGCAAGGAACACACAGGAGGCTTTTGTAACTCGTACACGTAATAAGCACCGCAGTTTCGAATCTTAATGTTGTTTTTCCACAAACAGCATTTGTTGGACCAGTGATAGCAAACTTGACGTGTCACTACACCTTCCAGAAGCGTTGGGTGTGTGCCGTTAAGCCAACCTGGAGCATGGGTACCGCAGCGTCTCATAGGAACACATTTGTTTGGAATCTGGTCACCACTGGCCCCTGTCATACGATACCAGCCTGGTGACAGGATGTTATCAGGTGCTCTTCCGTCGCATTTGACATTGCTTTGATCTGCGTTACTCTGTGCACGGTCAGCTTGATTTAGTGCCTTGTAGGTCTTACATTCACTGGCCTCTCCTACAAAGACACAAAATCGCACGGCTTAGCATTAGAGATCAATCACTTTAATTTCAGTACAAACAATTTTAGATAATTATCGTCTGTTCAGAAATTCAGGGCACTGAAGCTGGGACAGTAGTATTCGGAGGAGTCGATAAAGAGATCTACCAATAAGGTTTGTTGATTTATTAAGAGATTACTTGGAACCTGGACTGAGCTATTGTCCTTAGCAATACACCACCATTCATTGAATACGCATGCTCTAGTTCACTTATGCTATCATTTAAGAAAAAGGGTAACTCGACAAAATACTTTGTAGTAATAAATCTGTCGTCTTCATGCTATTAACACTGAAAAACAGGCTGTTAAATGGAGCAATTGGCAAGACATTAAGCCGACTTTAAAACCTGGGAAAAATGCAATGAGAAATATATTAAATAGTGATTCAGTTAACCTGAAGGACAATGAGTGTTAAGCTTTAAGCGTGTTTCAAGCAAAAGAAGTTCATACTCACCACAGTAACGAAGCGAACACACAGGCGGTTTTTGCAGCTCGTAGACGTAAAAGGCTCCGCAGTTTTTCACTCTGATGTTGTTCTTCCAGTTACAGCAGCTGCTTGACCAGTGATAACAAACTTGGCGAGTCACTATACCTTCCACCACAGTAGGATGACTTCCATTGAGCCATCCTGGAGCATGCGTACCACAGCGATTCTTCAGTGGGCATGAGGTTGGCATCTTGTCACCGGCACCAGCAGTGAAGCGATACCAGCCTGGGTTGAGATCATTCTTGTCACATTTTAGTGGGCTTTGACCAGTGTTTCCCACCAGACGACTTGGCGAATTGAGAAGCTTGTAACCGCTGCATTGGTCAGATGCTATAATGGAACAGTGTTCAGCGTCAGAGAAGTAATAAAAAATGCTACAAGGTTAGTACATGCAAAGAAACTACACAGAAAGACCATGATAAAACGTCTGCTTTCAAAACAAGGTGGACGAAGGATCTTTCTTCATTTGCTACGCAGTTTTATTTGAGTGACAAACCATACATCTCTTTAAATGTTTTATCATGATAGATGGTCATTCTACACAACAATGCTTTTTTTTGCCTGAATAATGCATTTGGGAGGTTTTTTTCACACGGCAACAAAATATCCAATGAAGCAAGTAGTACTTATAAAGTTTACTGATCATGTAGATAAATGGAACGACAACTAAGAACGTAAAAATTGGATCACCCAACGTTCTGATGTTACTTCTCCATCACCAATTTAAAAGACATTGTAAAGCAGTAGGGAAGACTCTTTTGTTTACCTTTTTCCTGACTTGTTTGTTTATGCCATGACGACGTATTTACTCTTACATTTTCATTCGAAGTTAAGAAATTAATCAGAGTAAAAACATACATGTTTACAAAAGTGAAGAAATTAGAAAATTAGACATTTCTGAAATGCCAAATAAAAAACTTCATTACTTCAGCGGTAAAAATATGCCCATTTCAGAGACCCCCTACATTGTCTAAGGACCATGTCACAAAATGAAACTGTCATACATTAGAAGGAAAGTGTTTGTGCTGTACCTGGCGTGACTGTTGGTGGTGGCAACGTGCTTGGTGCTAAAAGAAAGAGAGAACCAAATAAGTTATATATTGTTAGCGTATTTCTGGGATACAAAATCTCAAGTCTTTCATATCATCACTTGAGTTTTAAAAATGAGCTAAATCTTATTGCTCATTGTTCACTTGTCGTTCTCTTCTATGCTGCGCCGTAAGCTCAGTAAATGTTCCACCAGTTAAATACTCATTGGACAGGCACCAAAATTTGTTGAGTTTAACCAGCATACTAAAGATGGAACGGTCTTTGAACTACAAATGGTCCAGCGGCACTAATCCCCCAAACACCACATCAGAGATACAACTATTACTCACCTGCATTGTTACCGCAGTATCGCAAGGAACACACAGGAGGCTTTTGTAACTCGTACACGTAATAAGCACCGCAGTTTCGAATCTTAATGTTGTTTTTCCACAAACAGCACTTGTTGGACCAGTGATAGCAAACTCGACGTGTCACTACACCTTCCAGAAGCCTTGGGTGTGTGCCGTTAAGCCAACCTGGAGCATGAGTACCGCAGCGTCTCATAGGAACACATTTGTCTGGAATCTGGTCACCACTGGCCCCTGTCATACGATACCAGCCTGGTGACACGATGTTATCTGGTGCTCTTCCGTCGCATTTGACATTGCTTTGATCTGAGTTACTCTGTGCACGGTCAGCTTGATTAAGTGCCTTGTAGGTCTTACATTCACTGGCCTCTCCTACAAAGACACAGAATCGCAAGTGCTTAGCATTAGAGATCAATCACATTAATTTTAGAACAAACAATTTTAGATAATTATTGTCTGTTCAGAAATTCAGGGCACTGAAGCTGGGACAGTACTCGGAGGAGTCGATAGAGAGATCTACCAATAAGGTTTGTTGATCAATTAAACGATTACTTGGAACCTGGACTGAACTATTGTCCTTAGCAATACACCACCATTCATTACATTCGCAAGCTCTAGCTCACTTATGCTATCATCTAAGAAAAAGGGGAACTTGAAAAAATTCTTTGTAGTAATAAATCTGTCGCCTTCATGTTACTGATACTTAAAGTCAAAAATAGAAACATTAAGTGCCAAAAAAGAAGTGGACTTCCGCAATTGTGAAAAATGCAATAATTAACATATAGCCTGAACCTTGTGTTATTAAGTTAAACTAAGTGACACTCGGAAAATAGGTCTCAGGAAGCTTTTTCCGTTTTTAAAGTAACATAAATTCACACTCACCACAGTAACGAAGCCAGCACACAGGTGGTTTTTGCAGCTCGTAGACGTAAAAGGCTCGGCAGTTTTTCACTCTGATGTTGTTCTTCCAGTTACAGCAGCTGCTTGACCAGTGATAACAAACTTGGCGAGTCACTATACCTTCCGCCACAGTAGGATGACTTCCATTGAGCCATCCTGGAGCATGCGTACCACAGCGATTCTTCAGTGGGCATGAGGTTGGCATCTTGTCACCAGCACCAGCAGTGAAGCGATACCAGCCTGGGTTGAGATCATTCTTGTCACATTTTAGTGGGCTTTGAGCAGTGTTTCCCACAAGACGACTTGGCGAATTGAGAAGATTGTAACCGCTGCATGGGTCAGATGCTATAATGGAACAGTGTTCAGTGTAAAAGAAGTAATAAAAAATGCTACAAGGTTAGTACATGTAAAGAAACTACACAGAAAGACCATGATACGCAGTTTTATTTGAGTGACAAACCATAGACTCTCTTTAAAATATTTTGTCCTGATAGACGCCCAGTCTACACAACAATCCTTTTTTTTCCTGAATAATGCATTTGGAAGGTTTTTGTCATGTGGCAACAACATATCCAGTGAAGCAAGTAGTACTTATAAAGTATACTGATCATGTAGATAAACGGAATGAAAACTAATAACCTAAAATTGGATACCACCGTTTTGAAGTTACTTCTCCATCACCAATTTAAAAAACATTGTAAAGCGGTAGGCAAGACTGTTTAGTTTACCTTATCCTTGACTTGTTTATGATGCCATGACGACATATTTACTCTCACATTTTCATTCAAAGATAAGAAACTAATCAGACTATCAACAGACATGGTTAAAACAGTAAACAAATTAGCAAATTAGACATTTCTGAAATGCCAAACAAAAAACCCATTACTTCAGCGGTAAAAATATGCCAAAAATCAGAGTCCCGCTACAGTGTCGAGGAACCATATCGCGAAATGAAACAGTCATATATTAGAAGGAAAGTGTTTGTGCTGTGGTCAGCTTCATACCTGGCGTGGTTGTTGGTGGTGGCAAGGTGCTTGGTGCTAAAAGAAAGAGAGAACCATGTTAGTTGTACATTGTTAGCGTATATCTAGGATACAAAATCTCAAGTCTTTCATGTCATCACTTGAGCTTTAAAAATGAGCGAAATCTTATTGCTCATTGCTCACTTGTCGGTCTCTTCTATTCTGCCTCGTAAACTCAGTAAATGTTTGACCACTTAAATACTCATTGGACAGGCACCAAAATTTGTTGAGTTTAACCAGCTCTTTAAAGATGGAACAGTCTTTGAACTACAAATGGTCCAGCGGCACTAATCCTCCAAACACCACATCAGAGATACAACTATTACCCACCTGTATTGTTACCGCAGTATCGCAAGGAACATACAGGAGGCTTTTGTAACTCGTACACGTAATAAACTCCGCAGTTTCGAATCTTGATGTTGTTTTTCCACAAACAGCAGTTGTTGGACCAGTGATAGCAAACTCGACGTGTCACTACACCTTCCAGAAGCCTTGGGTGTGTGCCGTTAAGCCAACCTGGAGCATGAGTACCGCAGCGTCTCATGGGAACACATTTCTCTGGAATCTGGTCACCACTGGCCCCTGTCATACGATACCAGCCTGGTGACACGATGTTATCTGGTGCTCTTCCGTCGCATTTGACATTGCTTTGATCTGAGTTACTCTGTGCACGGTCAGCTTGATTAAGTGCCTTATAGGTCTTACATTCACTTGCCTCTCCTACAAAGACACAGAATCGCAAGTGCTTGGTATGAGAGATCAATCACTTTAATTTCAGTACAATCAATTTTAGATAATCATGCTCTGTTCAGAAATTCAGGACACTGAAGCTGCGACAGTATTCGAAGGAGTCGATAGAGAGATCTACCTACAAGGTTTGTTGTTTAATTAAGAGATTTCTCGTTACCTGGACTGAGCTATTGTCCTTAGCAATACACCACCATTCAGTGAATACGCATGCTCTTGTTTACCTATGCTATCATGTAAGAAAAGGGTAGCTGGACAAATTACTCTGTGGTTATAAATTCGTCGCCTTCATGTTACTAATACTTAAAGCTAAAAATAGAAACATTAAGTGCTAGGCAAAACATAAGTGGACTTCAAGAATTGTCAAAAATGCAATAACAAATTTTTATTTAATAATGGTAGACACTAAACCCTTAGCTTTTGCCATTTAGTTAAACTAAACGACACTTTCAAAATTGGTCTCGGGAAGCCTTGTGCGTTTTTAAGACAACATAAATTCACACTCACCACAGTAACGAAGCCAGCACACTGGCGGTTTTTGCAGCTCGTAGACGTAAAAGGCTCCGCAGTTTCTCACTCTGATGTTGTTCTTCCAGTTACAGCAGCTGCTTGACCAGTGATAACAAACTTGGCGAGTCACTATACCTTCTGCCACAGTAGGATGACTTCCATTGAGCCATCCTGGAGCATGCGTACCACAGCGATTCTTCAGTGGGCATGAGGTTGGCATCTTGTCACCAGCACCAGCAGTGAAGCGATACCAGCCTGGGTTGAGATCATTCTTGTCACATTTTAGTGGGCTTTGAGCAGTGTTTCCCACAAGACGACTGGACGAATTGAGAAGCTTGTAATTTCCACTTTGGCATGGGTCCAAGGCTGTGGAACAACAAACGTTTAAGGTCAAAAGGCGAGAAAGCAATGATTTAAAATGCCGAGAGTTGGTCCGGCATTAGCACCTCTTTCATCATACCTGCTTGCTCATTTTTTCGTTCATATTTGGTTTGCGTATAATCGCTGTTTATGAACTCGGAGTCTTTTGTTTATTGATAAATTTCTCCTCTTTGGGTTATAAATTTTCGCCCCAACGCTTTTCGCTGAAAACTTGGGGAGCGAAACAGAAAGGACTTGGAATTTGGATTGTCCGCTTTGGTTTGTGTTCCTTAGTTGGTTTTTGTGTGAGCGTAGTATGCACTTAGATTTATTATCTTGCCAAATAATTATTTTATGAAATAGACTGCAAACAGCAAATGCGCTAATTGGTTATATAGGTTATCTCATGGCGTTGCCTAGTTAGTGCGTTTGTTTCCGGTTTCCGCTTGCTTGCTTTTTCAAATTTTGTTTGCTCAATGCTAATTTGCGGCTATAAACAGACCGTTTCAGTTGTTTATAGCCAAAAGTTGTGGTTCTGGTACAGATTTGCATTCGGAAATTTTAAGCTGAAAAAATATAGCGGAGTAAGAAAAGTTAAATTGAATCGGCTCACGTGTTTCAGTTCTTTCTACGACCGCAGGAACTTTGTAAAAGATTCATCTTGTTGACAACGATGACATGAGTGCCTTACAGCTCAGCTCCTAGAATATTCCAGATCAACAATTTACAGCACCAAACCGGAAGTATTTAGCTACTTGTAACATGTAACACGTGTTTTTATTTCTGGTGGTGTACCTACGCAAGTTTCTATAGATCTCTCGGCTGGAGTCATATCAGCAAAATTCCGAGAAGAAATTTCAGAAAGAATGAATAAATTACGCCTTCACTGGTAATAGCAGATTAAGCTATATTAGGAAAGAAATGAATAACCATCTAACAAATCTTGAGCGTAAAGAGAATTGTGGGCTGTAAGTTTTGGTCATCACTGATCTCTTCAAAAGCAATGCTTAGCTAAGATATAGAAACGAAACGACTTCATGTAAAATTAAAACTTCGTGATCAGTAGCCTAATGTAAAGTAACGAGGGGTAAATACAAGTTAAAAATGAAAGCCATGTTTTTCATTGAATAATAGACTTTCTCGAAGTCGTTCGTTCGCTTCTCATTGAATGGACCTGGATCGCGCTTCGCGCCTCTAAGCAAGGTGCACGATCGCGCTTCGCGCTCTGTAAGCTCGACTTGTAAGCAAGTCCAATTGAATGAATGAGGAGAGGCCTGAAGCTGGAAAAGCTTGGATAAAAATAGCCGAGAAAAGGAGGCAAATTCAGCGAAATGGGGAAAAACTTTTCATATAAGCAAACTTATTTCCAACAACGCATGTTTGAATGGAAACAATCGTACCTAATTATTCCGCTCGGAAAAACATATCTTTAGTTTGCCTTCTTTTGGTAGAGGAATCTATGGGCCTGTAGAAGAAAAGTCTTTGGGAGAGAAAGCCACTTTCTTTCAATCGCGCGCAGAGCGTGCGCCGCAAAAGTTGCATTATTTGAAAACAATTAGAAAGAAATGCCGAATATTTTAGTGTCAAACAGGCTATAGAAATAGCTCTTCTGAAACTTTGTTCATTGCACTAAACCCAGCAAATTAAGAAGAGCGTTTAAAAAATTAAACATAAGGCAAAATCGCACCAAATTCATTCGATGTGAAGTTTAGGTCTCAATGGCTCTGATATGCTGTAATGTTACTGAAAGATTAGTTCCAGCAATGAATACAAGTTCCAGATTGGAGAGGTATTTTTTTTCCCGTGCAAATATACCACACTTTCCTCTCAAAACTAGTGGAAAACGACCCACTTCTGAAATTCTCCGTAAACCTCGTCTCTCTAATTAATTTCAGTTTATTTACGAAGCTAAATTGAGTGTGTACAGCAAACGATGGACTGACAAGGCTCGCTTCTCTTCAAGTGCCAAGGGCTTGCAAATAAGAGCAACCTTTTTATGTACCGTTAGACCTAAAGTTAAAATGTAATCCAAAAACAATAACCATACTCCAGCTACACTATATAAGGCATGATCTAAAGCCGCTTGTGTCCGCTCCGCACTTGTAGCTTAACGACCTGACCTAACTGCATTTTTTTTTCAAGTGGATCGAAGGAGAAGCTGTTTTCCTTAAAAGCAAGCGTGGTTTGTATTGCAAAAAATCAAAATATAAATAATATGAAGCAAATAGGTGGTCAAATAAACACATTTTTCATCATCACTTTTTTGTTTTCGTCGTAAAGCAAAACGCAGGTTAGATTTCTACAAAAGTGTTTAGAAACGGCCGCGTGATACAGGAAATTCTAGACAAAAGGTAAGCCACTCTGTTTTTCGTTTATTTTTCTGTTTTGGGTCACGTGACGCTGGGTGCAGTCTAATGACGTCAACATCTATGCGATACCTACGCCTAATGAGTATTGACCAAATTTAGTCAAATGTCAGCAAACCGTGTGTTGAGTTACAGCAAACTAATTTTTCCTTAGCAACCGGTCCCAAGGGATACGTCAATGGGCCCTTTTTCTTTTCGGTAATTTTACTGAAAAGAAGAAACTTCTTTTCGGAAGAGCATCACTCAGTCGAGCACAATAATAGCAGTGATGTAAGATGGCGCAGAAAATGATTGTAATGGTCACAAAGATACTAAAAGTAATGATCATTTTTAAAAATCATTACAATAATTCACAAAGTTATTAGCGTTTCATTGACTACTACGAATTTAACGTTTTCAAAACCAGACGGTAAGGTTTCAATAGTTCCTTTTACATTTGAAAAACAAAATATTGACGGCAGATTGATCCTAACGGCGGAGGTGACGAGCTTTATAAAATAAACAACAAAGGCTAGAATTACTGCAATATATTTATTTTAAAAAAACAAATTTTTGCCCGATAAATTTGTTTCTTTAAACAAATATATTTCAGTTATTCTAACCTTTGTTGTTTATTTTATCAAGCTCGTCACCTCCGCCGTTGGGATCAGTCTGCCGTCAATATTTTGTATTTGAAATAATCTGCTGATCCAGGTCTACAAGTGATCCAGCACCACTCATCGGTTCGGTCGCTGTGGAATTGCAGATTTTATTATATTTTTTACATTTGAACTGGTATTTTAAAAATTGTGGTTCTCCCGTTCCCCGGAAAAGTTGCACTCAAAAAGAAAGTATTCAACGCCTTGGTTGTTACGATAATATTTTAACTTAGGTTATTACAATAATAGCTTTCTGCCGTTGCCATGGAAATTAAGTATTAAACGAACGATTTCAGCCACTTTATATTTGCCAATTATCTCCCACGTGTATAGCACCATGATGTTTTATCCAGAAAGCGGAAAAAGTCGTGGGAATATGCATGAAAGATAACACTTCCAATGAAATTTACAAGCTGGTATTCGTAACTCGCCTTTCACATCTAAAAACAGTGTGTAGTAATAATATTAAGTAATTGACGATTTGGTCCAGGGACTACAAGTGAGAAATGTTTGTTTCAATGTGTGGTCCAATTTTGCAGCCAGTGTTGTTTAAAATTGATTACCTTATCAGATGCTCTTGGATGCTCGAAGAACACCCCCATAGTTACTTCGTAAAAGACCAAGCTTTACATCAAAGGAATTTAAAACACACTTTCTCCCGGGGAGGAAACAGCAAAATTTAAAACGAAAACGTGCCGTGTCCGGTGAATTAGAACTACTCGGAATGTCACAAAAATAAACTTTCAATTATGGTAAAACAGCAGAAAAGCAAGGAAGACTACACGAGACACACTCAGCAGTTTGTGATGACTGTAAATTTCTTTTACACCAAACCAATTAAGTGAGCGGGTTATATTGTTATTTAGTCACTGGAATCAAGCGTTTCGAATGTTTAGTAGCCAATCAATTAATTAATCAGTTAGACCTTTTTAAATTTTGTGAAAAAGAGCAGTTTTGGACGTTACTTGTTACTTTAAACAAACTATCCACTTGATTTTTACCGACAAAGCAGAATTTTAGAATCAACAAGCTATACGAGATTGTTTACACAAGTACATCATTTTTGCTTTGAGGAGTGAAGGTTCCAAGATATTTCTTACCTTTTTTGGAGAGCTCGGTTTTACTGGGCTCAGCAAAGTTCACCGCTGTTGCAAACAAAACGAGGCTGAAAATTAACGTGAGCTGCTTCATACTTCTACCTTCCAAAGCATGCAGCTTCGAATGGCATAGAAAAGAATTAAAGCAAATATGTTTTGTTTGAGCAAAGCGGAAAAAAAACGTTACGCTTGTGTTAGCATCATTTTCCGCTTTGCAAATCAGGGGTAAAAGAAATATGCTGGATTTATTCATATGCCGTCAGTGTTACTAAAAAAAAGCAGCCTTTGAAGAGAGTAAAGTTAGAGGAAGTAGTTTGATGAATGGACTGGTTAACACTCTTGATACGTTAAAAAGATTTAGCCATTTTTTTTAAATGCCCAACCACCCTACTGACTCGAAGCTGTTCCGAACTCTCGGGTAACGGTTTCTGTCGCAACAACTTCCGTTCTCACCGGCCGAAATCAGTCTGAAAATGTTTAAAATCAAATTTAAAGTCCTTTACACACTAAATGAGAGGTAAACATGCTCGGGTATAAATAGCTATGTAACATGCTTAAGAAGGAATATTCCCACATCAAATTTTAAACAAAGCACAGGGCAGAGGCGATTGTTTTTTTAAAAAAATGGAGCTTTTGAAGTAATCATAATCAGTGTATTTTCTTAATGAGTGAAGTGAACCAGTAAGTCTATTGTTTTACTACCGCTAGTAATTAGTGTTTGGCTGCTTGTGGTCCTTGCGTGCTATTGCCGACTTGATATTCTCTTTGAATACTTACAACAGATAATCAAAGCTCAAAAGTAAGAACGAGCTTTCAAATTCATTTTGCAATCATTAAAAAAAAAAAAACAGTTCAACGGGAAACTTGGCACCACGCGAAAGCTTTCATACGAATGGTCTCACTACGTGTTTACGTCCACAGACAAATTTTATTAATTTGAGTTGTCAGACGCACAATATATAAGCTGCACTTTGACTTTTGATTAGAGAATTCAAATGGTTTCGATGTTTTATTGTTAAAAAGCATTCAAAACGCCAAAAACATTGAGCGTGCTACACCGACATTAAGTTTACTTCAGGAAAGCAAATAAGAGTAAGTGAAAGAATCGCAATTTATCTTGAAGTGAGTTTAAAAAGATCTCGGGACGGAATGAAGCCCTCTTTACCCTATGTGTGTGTTCAATCGTTTAATCACAGTGGGGAACAATAGAACGTTTTACAATCCACGAAGAATCTTCTACCATCACTTAAATTTTCCACTCGCTTTCAGGATTGTATATGTAAGTGCATAAACTGGTGTTGTATAAAAGTAACATATCCGCTGTTGTACTTAACGAGTGTTAGCAACTCAGTCTTGATAGCACTCAAAACCCCGGCCACTGAATTATTACTGTAAGGATTAGAATTAGAAAGAAGTTGATAACTTTTTATTTTTCAATATTTTGTCATCGATGCGTAAATTTGTGGTCCGCTTTGTAGTTATTTCCCGCCAGAATATTCTGAGAGACGGAAAATGACATTGCCTCAGGAAAAAGAACCACTTTCATTCACCAACATAAGTAGCTACATACATTGTAGAGTACGTCAATGCATACCTCATTCATTGTGTAAATGTCAACTCAAGCAAAACATTTTACAAAAGGCTCTTTATTAGTGAATTCACACATGACGTTTTTGGCTAAAGCGTTCCACTTTGCACGAAACGTACCTGCCGTCATTTTTAGAATTACGAACGAATATGAAGTCTTGACCAGAAGGAATGGCCTTCAGTTCTAATAACGAGAGTTTGCAAATAACCGATATTTATAGAAAAACCTTTGACCTTATCAGTGATATCACAACAGACCAAACGAAAGCAAAGTAAACTCCCATTGTTTGTCCAAATGCGGAAAAAATTCCTGAAGTAACCGGTCTAACAGGCTGATCCGAAACTTGCACGACCCTGAAATAAACCAGCTGGACTAAGACACTTAAAAAAATACGTTAAGTAAGATTACTTAGATAAGATAAGATAAGAGAAGAGAAGACAAGACAAGAGAAGAGAAGAGAAGATTACTTAAAATACTACTGAAATACTTAAGTACTACACGAGGAGAAGGAAATTATAACATGCTTTGTGAATATTACTCAGTATGACTTTATTTTGATTCGAGTGTTGTGGCACGGTATCGTGGTATGAGCAGTACCTCAAGCATGCGCATAGCCACATCACCCGAGCAGTGGCAGTCATGGACAGCTGTTTCATCACCACGGCAGAGCCGTCAGGCAGCGAAATGGTTTTCGCGAAATCTTCTTGTTCAAAAAATAAAATCGCGACCATCGCCTACAAAGGAAAAGGTTGATTACTCCGGTTTCAACTTTTGTGTCCAAATACATTGTGTTAGACAGCTATCAATGATCTATCTACCCACTGAAAGCTACAAAACAAGCTACAGTTTGCGGGTATACCTAAGGTATCTAAAGATAAATGCTCTTAAAACGCACTGTTAAAAACAAATTCTATTAAAGCAAAACGTTCTTATTTTTGTTGACTCGATTTGTTGGCGTAAACTGAAATCGTACTGACCATGCAACGGCATGGAGCGAGTGCACGTTTTTCAACCTGTTAAGGAAAGGAATATTTGCATTTCGTTATGACAGGAAGTTTGTGGTATTCTGGCAGTATTCAAATTATCAAGATCAATGTATTTTGCCTGTAGGCGCACGATTAACGTCGTGCCCTCCAGCACGCCAAGCCCTGCCAGGAGCCTGGGCGCGGCTCTCGCTCCAGTCTCGTCACCAGTTTACTTTGCGTAAATTAAGTATGAGGTATGTAAGAAAAGAAGGTATCTTTGAACTCCATAGCGGTCCAAAGCTTACATCACAGCTAGTTTAACTTAGTTGTGCTAATATTTAAGATTTAGGCCTAATCACACGGCATGTCGTAAGATAGTCGTTGTACACTAACATTGAAAATGGCTGTAATCAACTCAAGAACTCAAAAACGTATGTTAGAAATTTTGTTTGAATTTACTTCGAGCGTTGGCACCAAAAACACCAAGTACAAAGAAACATCGAAGAAAAACTTCTCGTTTTCTTATTTTCTCTAAAGTGCTAAAGTGCTCAAATTGTAATCTGACTGTTGAACAAACGTCTCATATCCAACAATTATACAATGATCCAGTTTTTGATAATTTTGGTTATTCAAACTGACACTAAAAATACGTGACATTGCTAACGGTTTTTCCTTTGTAACAATATCAAAAATACATCAAAGGACGCTTAAAGTAGTGTTCTCTCTGAGTATTTCACTAAAAAGAAGGAAGCTCTGTATGAAAGAGTTTCACACAGTCGAGCACAATACTGTCCCATGCAATGATGTAAAATTCCATAAAAGATGTTGCGTAATGGTCACAAAGATACAAATGGTAACTGCTGTAATAACCATTTACAAACTTATCAACTTTTCGTTAGCTACTACGAATTACGACGACGGTTAGGGGAGTGCAATCGAGGAAATTGGCGTCCGCTTTTCCGCCTTCATCAGAGAGTGTACATTTTTGGGTTACTCAAACTGTGAAACTAAAAATAGTTGACATTGCTCACTGTAGTAACAGTCTCATCAACCAATATTGTTTTCCTAAGTAATTTCACTAAAAAGAAGGAAGCTCTGTTCGAATGAGCATCACTCAGTCGAGTACAATACTGTCCCAGTGATGTAAAATGCTGCAGAAAATGTTGTAATGGTCACAAAGATACAAATGGTAGCGATACTGTATTGCCAATTTACAAACTTGTTAGCGTTTCATTAGCTACAACGAATTTAACGTTTTTAAAAACAGACCAACCGCCTTCCTCACTTCTGCTTGACTGGTAAAGTGAATATTTACAGAGGTATAAAAGACAAGTCGGTTTCAGCAGTTCCTTTAACACTTGAACTGCATGATATTTTAAATTTTGGCTACAGCTACCATACCACCCCTACATAAACCGCATCAAATCCTGTTCCCTGGAAACCCTTTACAACTGATCTGAAGCTCAAGGCTTACTAGCAAGATTTGGTGATCTTTGACTGACTTCCATTGTGTTACTACTGACAATAATAGCTTAGGGTTCGATTGACCGTATTTCGGAATAAGAATAAGTAGAATAGCTGTTAGGGGTGCGTTTTTTTGGGAGAATCCAAAAACGGATTTGTGATCTCAGATCATGCGGATCATGGTGCATCAAAGGAACCGACGAATCCTATTTGTCGGTTCTTTTGATGCACCATGATCCGAATGATCTGAGATCACAAATCCGTTTTTAGATTCTTCCAAAACAACGCACCCTAGATTTCTCTTTTTAAGTTAATTTGGGAAGACATTTCTGAAAAACTTTGGCTGACAAGTGGTAATCTAGGAGCCATTTGTACTCCAGTAATTTCAAAAACGCCTTATGAGGGATTTTTTTGCCATCATTGAATGTATTCCTATTCCAGAATAGGGTCAATCGAACACACCCTTAATTAGGTTATTACAATAATACCTGTTTGCCGTTGTCAGGGAGATTAAACGAACGATTTTAGCCACTTTACATTTGCAAATTATATCCCACGTGTATAGCACTTTAATCAGTTTTATCCAGAATGCGGAAAAAAGCCTTCGAATACGCATGAAAGGTAGCACGATCCCATGAAATTTCTCCACGAAAAATAGCCTTTGTCTCCCTTTTAAAGGTAAATTAAAGGTTGCCTTTTGGCGATGCTAATGGCATTGTCCCTTCATTCGGTTATTTTCTTAGACTGGCTAATACTTCCAGCTAAATACTGCTAATGTCAATGACAGCTTATATTTTAAGCTTGATTTCTGGTAACTTAAACAAACTCGCTCTCGTAACTTCCATATATATCACATCTGTGAACCGAGTGGCAGTAAGGTCTAGAAACTAACGAATTGGTACAAGTGAGAAATGCTTGTTTCAATCTGAAGTCAAATTTTGTTACCAGCTTTGTTTAAAAGGTACAAACGTTATATATTCTTATCAAATGCTAATTATTTCATGGAATTCAAACCTCTTGGATAAGAAACGCCCTCATGGTTATTGCGTAAAAGATTAAGCTTTACATCAAAGGCATTTAAACACATTTTCTTTTAAAAGGAAGACAACGAATGGGCAAACAAAAACGTACTGTCCGGTAAACTTAAAACTAATGTCACATAAATCAACCTTGGTAACTGAAACAGCGCGAGGAACGGAAGGAAGACTACAAGAAACACAGTTAGTTTGCGGATGAATGTAAATTTCTGGCACCAAACCAAGTGAGGTTATATTGGTATTTGCCAGAATCAAAAGCTTCGAATGCAGTTTAGTGGCCAACCAATTAATCTTAGACCTTCGGTGCAAAGAACAGTTTTGGAAGTCACTTGCCTATAAACAAACTATCCACTTAGTTTTTGCCGACAACTACAGCATGTGAGAGTCACACGCCGAGTATTTATGGCTACGAGCTCTACGGAGATTATTTGCTCAAGTGGCTAATTTTTCTTTAAGGAGTAAGAGCTGCAGTTTTGAAAAAAAAATACCTGTTAGGTGGTTCCAAGATACATCTTACCTTTCTTGGAGAGCTCGGTTTTACTGGGCTCAGCGAAGTTGACCGCCACTGCGAACAAAACGAGGCTGAAAATTAACGTAAGGTGCTGCATGCTTCTACCTTCCAAAGCATACAGCTTCGAATAACATAGAAAAGAATTAAAGCAAATATGTTTTGTTCGAGCCAAGTGGAAAAACAAATACGTTACGCTTGTGCTAGCACCATTTTCCGCTTTGCAAATCAGGGGTAAAAGAAATATGCTGGATTTATTCATATGTCGCCAGTATTACTAAAAAAGCAAGCTTTGAAGAGAGTAAAGTTAGAGGAAGTAGTTTGATGAATGGACTGGTGAACACTCTTAATACGTTAAAAAGATTTAACCATTTTTTTTAAATGCCCAACCACCTTACTGACTCGAAGTTGTTCCGAACTCTCGAGTGACGGTTTCTGTCGCAACAACTTCCGTTCTCACCGGCCGAAATCAGTCTGAAAATGTTTAAAATAAAATGCAAAGTCCTTTAAAGACTAAATGAGAGGTAGACAGGCCCGGGTATAAATAGCTACGTAACATGCTTATGAAGGAATATTCCCACATCAAAGTTTAAACAAAGCACAGGGTAGAGGCGATTGTTTTTGAAAAAAAATGGAGCTTTTTAAATACATTATTATTGCATTTTGTAAATGCGTGAAGTGAACCAGTAAATCTATTGTTTTACTATCTCTAACAATTAGTGTCTGGCTGCTTGTGGTCCTTGCTATTGTCGACTGGATATACTCTTTCGACACTTATAACCAAGTTCAAAAATCAAAACGAACATTCAAAATTTCATTTTGCAAACAGTACAACGGGAAAGCTTTCATACGAATGGTCCTACTTCGTGTTTACGTCCACAGACACAAATTTTATTAATTTGAGTTGTCAGAGGCACAATACACGAGGTCCAATATTACATTTGATTCGGGAATTCAAAGGGTTACGATATTTTATTCTAGCTTTAAACAGGAAGACACATCATATAGGATAGGATAGGGTAGAATAACTTTATTTATACACGGTATTTCCATCAGCTACATAATTAACTATCTATCCACCTAACTAGAATTTTAAAAGTAAAAAATAATAAAATAAAAAATGCTGCTTTTCTTGGTTGCCGTGTTTAAAATTTTGCCTATAACTGTGGCGACTCAATTTAGTCTTAAAATCATTCAAGGAAGTCGCTTGGCGTAATTCTATTGATAAACTGTTCCACAACTGAGCCCCACTGTATGAGAAACTTTTCTTCAAATAATCAGCGACTGAATTATTACTGTAAGGATTAGATTTAATAACTCTTTAGTTTTCAATATTTTGTCATCGATAACAGTTTTTAGTAATTATAAATTTGTGGTCCGCTTTTTGGTTATTTCCCGAATATTCCGGCAGACAGCCGGAACGGATAAAAACATTGCCTCAGGAAAAAAAAAACACTTTTCATTCACCAATATAAGTAGCTACATACATTGTAGAGTACGTCAATGCATACCTCATTCGTTATGCAACTGCCAACTCAAGCAAAGCATTTTACGAAAAGCTGTTTATTAGTAATTTCACTTGCCGTTGGTAACTTAAGGTGGCTCGCTCCTCTTTATTGGCGCGTTGGTGGTATTTTTGAATGGTGCTTTTTGGCAAGAAAGATTTAACCGATTTCTTTGAGTTCTGGCGCACTAAATGAAAAATGTGGGAATGTGACAGGAAAGCCGGAAATTTTTAATAAATTATAAAACAAAAGAGTTTCCGCCGAAGTTGAAAGTGAATGGTTAGAAGTACTCGACTAAGCAGCTTTATTTTGCCTAAAAAGGGAACAACATGTAGAGTTGAAAACTGGTAAGGGTTTTCGGTAGACGCTGACGTATGTAAGTACGGCCTGTTCCAAACTGGGGGGGTCGTGCTACTGCCGTGCCGAACTTAAGGTGGCTGGACACAGTTTGCACGCGCTTTACAGATTCTGTAAGTGATGCTATTAAGCGCGCGCTAGGATTGTGGTAAGCAAATACGGCGGTCGATAAAGTGATCCCTCAATTTCACATAAAATGGATAATAAAGTTAAGTTTTGATCCTAAATAACTAAGTTTCTCGTTTCTGGACTCATTTTCTTTTCTTTGCGAGCAAAACAAAAAAATTCACCAAGACCCTTAGTATGCTTTTCATCTTTGCCATGAAACCCAAATAAAACCACGCATGCGCATTTGACCATAAAATTGCGACTAGTTGTTTTCGTGGAAATGAACTGTTTTCTAAAGAACCGCTCATTAGAATTCCCTGAAATTTGTCATGAAAATAGTTCCCTAAAAGCGTAACTCGCGTACAAAGAGAAACCTAAATCTAACAGAGGGTTTCTTCACAAAACATTAAAATGCAAAATCAATATTTGCAGGAGATCTCTCTGTTAAAATTACATGAAAATAGTGCAACTGTGTCAGTGTTTAGTGAGTTGTTCTGGATACAAAAAATGGCAAAAATCTAATGAGTACATTTTCTAAAAATAAAGGAAACCTACTATTTATGGACGTTTAGTAGTTCGCTGCGTTGCCATGGAAACGGTACTTAGCTCAGCAAGACGTACGAAAATACATTCTTTTATAGTTGGTCTGACACCATACCAATTTTGGGCGTCCAGAAATACATAGTTTCCAAATAAGGTCTTCTAACATCTGTACACTAAAAACTGTATTCGGCCACCTTAAGTCAATTTGACCCGGCAGTGGTTTTAAACGTCGAATTTAATTCAGTCGCGCCAAATTCTAAAATATAGAAGTGCGTAGAACGAGCAAATTAATCTAAAATACATTAAAATAATTTATAAATTTAGTTCGGATGGATGGATCGCCGTTTGAAACCAAGTCGCGCTAAGCCGTGCGGCACGACAGGGCCTGCCGTGCTACTACCGTTCTAAATAGACGTGCCGAACTAAATGGTTTCAAACGTCATGCTACTGCCGTGTTTAATTCGAATTAAATTCTTGAATTTAGTTCAGCACGGCAGTAGCGCAACGTTTGGAACAGGCCTAATACCAGTAATACTAAGAATTTGGGGGAAATTAAACGACAAATACGCAATAATTCAGATGAATATAAGATATTGTAATTCCACTTTGCACGTAACTTAAAATCATGCTTCTTGTAGTGCCAACTGTGTTCGTCTTAGCTTTCTGATTGTTCTGTTTCTTTCAATAAAACTTTGGGTAACCGATTAACCTTTCAGATGACAAACAGTATGGCTGCACTGTTCCACTCGCTGCTTGTGCGTCAGCTAGTCAAATGCATTGGCAAAGCCTTTTCAAAGTAAATTTAACCAGCATTCTGTGTACCTATAGTTGTATGGTCATGATTTCCATGAAACTTGCAAATGTAAAAGTTAAGAGCTTGCAGGCTTATTTGATGAAACAAGAAAAAAATCTATTATAGAATTTCACAATCATGGACATTATTTTGTAAAACTAAGGTTATAAAAAAAAAAGCTGATTTTTCCAAAATTTCAACAACCATAACAAAATAAATATAATATTCTTTCAAGTTCAAACATTTCATGTTAAGGGTGCCAAAACGCAAAGAAATCGGTTGGATCTTTCTTAACTAAAAGATCGATTAAAAATGTTACCAGCGCGCCAATAAATAGGAGCAGGCCACATTAAACGTTCCACTTTGCACGAAGCGTACCTGCCGTCATTTTTAGAATTACGAACGAATCTGAAGTTTTGACCAGAAGGAATGGCCTTTCTAATAATGAGAGTATGCAAATAACAATCTTTATGGGAAAGCCTTTGACCTGATTAGTGATATTGAAACACATCAAACGAAAGCAAAGTAAACTCCCATTGTTTGTCCAAATGCGGAAAAAAATCCTGAAGTAACCGGTCTAACAGGTTGATCCAAAACTTGCACGACCCTGAAGTAAACCAACTACACTAAAATACTTAAATTACTACAGGGACAGACGGAAACCATAATATACCTTGAGATGTTGTTTCCGTGCGTTTGTCGGATACGAAGAAACCAAAAAACCTTGGGATACGAATTTTAGATTTCATCACATATAGTTAGTTCAGAGTTTATGCAAACTCAATATACAGCTATTTCAAATAACGTTGAACATTGGATTGAAGTCCATTCGGAGAGCTTCAGAGTTTATGCAAACTCGATATACAACTTTTTCTTGACTTGATGTGTTGAACTACACTATCGTAAACTGAAATTGACTGATCGTACAAGGACATTGAGCCAGTTCACGTTTTTTTAACCTGGTAAGGAAAGGCGTATTTGCATTTCAACATGAATAATGTTGTGCTCTTCCGTTGTCCAAGCACTCACGATCAATGCAAACGCACAAATAACTTCGTGCTCTCAAATACGAGTGGCGAAGCTTTGCGAGGAGCCTGGGCACCGCTCTCACTCCAGCCTCATTACCAATTTACTTTGCTCTTTACTCTCACATTCGAGTCATTATGTCAGCTATTTAGTTTGTTGGTAAGTGAAAAATGATCAAAAGTTTATCTAAAGAGGGTGTGATTTAGTTCTGATTAAAACTTGTCATGAATATGAGGTATGTAAGAAAAGAAGGTATCTTTGGCCCACTCAGCGGTCCAAAGCTTACATCATGCACAGCTAGTCTCCAGCGCCATGAAACTTTTATAGATAAAAATAACTTCGACAATGTAAAGTTGTAACGTAGCAACGCGAATTTTGTTTGAATTTGCTCTCATTACTGGCACTAAAAACACCAAGTTTAAAGAAACATCGAAGATCAACTTTTTCTCGTTTTTTTTTATTTTCTCAAAAGTGCTTTCGTCTGTCTGGCAAATTAATAAATTGAACACGAATAAAATGTGACAGAACGAGTCTTTAATATTTGCCGTATCAGCAAATTTCGAGCCAAATTTATTAAAAACCTCCAAGCTAAGAAAGATAATCTGCATTTTCTGGGCGGTGTTAATGCAAATTACCACAGTCAGTTAGTTTCTATATCTGATCTGAATCATGTGATTTGAGCAAGTTTATAAACTGAAACCAGTAACACACGGCAAGTACAGCGAACGCAAAAACGGAGCAACCACATTGATACAATTCACTCTGAATAATTTTCTTAACAACATTCATACGTAACAGTAATTACCTCAACTTCGTTTATTCAACGTGAAATTAATGTCAGCCATTGCATGCAAAGATGTAATAAATTGATAAAATTACTATAATATAGTAATATTTACATTTTTGATGAATGAAACTTCATTTTGGAAAGATAAGTTCTTACACACTGCTTTTTGGTTAGTCAAACTGTGACCCTATAAATATGTGACACTGCTCTTTTTCATTGAGGGGGCGGGCTTAGGCATTCGGCCTTCCAGTTTTTTGAGTCTCGCTACGGTCCTGCCTGCTTAGCCTATGACAATTTTTTTCTTTATACGTTAAGAGATTTGGGTATTTTTTGTGATGCGTTGAGTTGATATTTTTTCCTCGATATCGAAGAACAGCAGTCGAAAACTAGTAAAAACTGCTTTTTACTTCCCTATGATCAAACATAAACAAACTGTCAAATTGATAAGCAATGCAAGGAATGTCTAGGACGGTCTAACGTTTTACATCAGGAGTTGCTGTGCTAAATAAATTGGTCACATTGTTTGAAAGGCCGAATGTAAACACAACGCAGAACTCTATCTCGACAGCTGGTTGCTTTAAGACAGTGTCCAAAACGAGACCCACATGACCATATGGCTTCATGTATAGAAAAGCAACTACTCTCACAGTCTAGTCTATGGTACCATCAGCACTTTCATACAGAAATACAACTGTAATCCGACAGAGAATCGCATCCACTTTCACATGAGTAATCCTCACTGCCTGATTCACTGCACGTGTCCCATGATAAGTCCTCACTGGGTGTATCACTCCACTGTCCACTGTCCGACACCTCAGTAAACTGTTCTTCGCTAAGACATTCCTCGCACCACTCACTTTCGTCACTTGTCAGAACAATTACGTTGCCGTCAGGATCATATGCCAGCCACGTGTTATCCCCACATGATGTCAGCATTAAGCTGAGCCTCCTTTTGATGTCAAGAATATCTGGTACACTGAACTTCAGCGCGCTTTGTTTAGGTTGATAGGGGCGTAAACAAGGTGAATATTTTAACGATAGCTTGATATCAAGACCAGGCTGTGAGTAAAGGTCAAACGTGCAAAACCCAGGCTTACACGCGCTTGGCTCAGTTCCCGTTAAAATTCTGTAGAAATGTCTCATTTCTTCAAAATGTTTCACAAAAATGTTGAACCTGAGTTGATCGTTGCCATAATGAACCGAACAAACCGTCCACAGCGGGAGGTCTGAGGACGACTCGTAGTAGTCTTGGCGAGCTACAGAGCGCATGTCCGTGCGGCTTGCCAGTTCGATCTGATGGTGGAAAATCCAAGGGGATGAGTCTAAGTAGCTCTTTGCGAATCCTGCGTTGAGTTGATACTTTGTTTCCTCGCGCAAAAATAGCACAAGACTTAGCGACTGGGTGTTCAAATGATCCTTGGTACAAATTTCTTGATATTCTTCCGTTTGGTCTTTTTCGTGGTAAAAAGTAAGGGGTCCTCCTTTCTCTTGTTGCTGAATTTGAAGCAGCTGAAATGCAGGATCAATCCATTGTAGTAACGGACTATAGAGGGATTTCAATTGGGGCACCTCTTCAGGGGGGAGCCTTATGTCTAGAGTGCACATGTAAGGATTCCTTTCTTGCAAGGCGATCTGAGGTTCGGCAAAGGGGACTGGTTCGTGAGCAGGTTCTTGTTCAAAATTTCCTTGATCATCATCATCATCATCGTACCAAGGCATGCTTGATGTTAAGCTTAACCGGGTGAACTGAAAAGAAAACGCACTACAGATCAGTTATGAAGTACATCAGAATGAAACTTACGTCGATAATCAGAACTCTATCAATAAATCCATTTATAACTCATCAAATACTCGCTTCCTTGCAATTGGTCAAAATACATCACGTGACCGAATATGCCCTAACTAAGACATATCGGACGATATTCTTCAAATGAATCGCACAGCTTCAATGCTATTAAGGATATTATTTCAAAACTTCACCGGATAGAAGAGAGTTTTCCTGTGGAACAGGAAAGAAAGTACCGAAAAAGTCGAATCAATATCCCACGCGCGCTTTGAGTGAAAAGGAAAATAAACATAGTAACCTATATTTGGATTTTAAAATATTCACGTATATTTTTTCTTTCACGTTATTTGTTCTACGAACCTCAAGCTTTCCTCGATCTTCACTGTTAGAAAACAGTTCGCTTCTCGGAACTAACAAATTTCAATCAGTAGCCTGTACCAATCAGAAGGCAGCATTTGGGTCGCGTGACCAAAATCCCCTGATTGTTCAAGGGCTATATCGATCTGCTTTACTGGTATCATGATTATAAAAGTGAATTCCCATAATGAAATTCGTGGTACACGTGCAGAACCATTGTTTAATTCTGATTTAACCTATGAAGATTCATTTTCGCCGCCGTCCTGGTTGCTTCGAATTTTTGCACCGTGTTTTTATGTCAGATAGTTTCCTTCCAGAGTCATCAGCTATTACCAATATTATCAAATATTCGATTATTATTAGCATTCCACTTGTTCTCGGTTCCTACAGTATTTGACCGTCTCGTCAATGTACGTTGACTTCCTCTTGCAAGTAATCAGAATTTTTCCAGAGTACCTACGTATACTCGTAGCCAAGGTAACGGTGAATATTTGTTGCACTTTTCAATGTCATCTATTTATAGTGATGTATTTCAAGTATTCAAATAACTCCAGTTCTATTATTTGCACTTCAAAAAGGTTCGAAAAACGTATCCCGGGCCGAGCAGAATATACAGGAAATGCGATCGTGAGGAATTCTAAATCTGCTTATTTTTAGGAGTGGGGTCAGAAATCGCCACCTACATGTTCCAGTCGACAAGAACCGTAAGACATGAAATATATTTGCGGGTTCTCGTTTTTACGATAGTTTCCACAAATCGCAAAGATGATCCACACCTGAATTTTCCCGTTCAACAACGTGACAGGTCAATTGGCTAACGAAATGCTTCAAGTTGAAGGACTGGCAAAATTACATTAAAATAATTTTGATTCGTTCTTTTTCCTCAAAATGGCACATAATATTCATTGAAATGAAGGCGTCGGCGCCGCGCGATTTCGTTTCAAAGCTACTGCGTATTAAAAAAAAATCCTCGTACAGTGGAACCCCGATTTTACGATCGTCGATCTAACGATATTCCCGATTTAACCAACAACATTCTGTGTCCCGGCAACAGTTATTTATAAATCGGGAGTTCGTTTACAACGATATCCCGATTTAACGATATGGTTTTGCTGTCCCCTTGCCAAATCGTAAAATTTCCACTGTATGAGGGAGGTACATGCACATCAACACGAGTGAGAAAAAGCCGTACGCCCCTGCTGGTAGCCTGCTTGGCAGGGGTAATCTGGGATGGGGAGGGGAGAGAGAAAAAGTGAGAGAAAAAAGTGGGGGACTGGCTCCCCCTCCCCGATTACACCTACCAAGCAGGCTACTGCTAGAGAAATCGAAGGTCTCACGCTAAACGATTTGAAACAATTTTGTCAAGCGTAACTAATCCAAATTTTGACTTGAAATTGTACATCATTAAAATGAATTTTACTCATGAAATTCATGGTTTTGTCAAGCTTTCTGACTCAACTATAGCAGTTCAGTTTAAATTGTTCATACTGTTAAAAATAATATTTACTGAGTTAGGTCTGGAGGGCCGGACGGGAAAATATTTGGTTATTTGCATTTGCAATATTTGCATTTGAATACATTTATATAGATATTTGCGCCTTATAAGCTTTTTTTCCTTTCAATTATTTGTCGGTCATGGCGCACGGACGTCCTCCCACTAAGCCAAAATAGTAAATATTCATTTTGTCACAAGAGTAGACCGGGAATACGAAAGAATCGAGTTCTTTACAGTAAGTTTCCGTACAATGGACTGACGTTCTAATAAGAGCTACAGAGAGGGTCTTGGTAGTAACTCATTTCCTAGGTTTGTTCCCTTTAACAATACCGGTAAATTGACGAATGGAATGCGACTCGGTTCGTAGGATTGGTTATAAATGAAATGCGCCCTTTGAGGGATTTGAAGAGCAAGTCCACCCCTAAATTTACTGTCATGTGACCCGAAAGGCTATTTATCTATAGCACTGGCAGCCTTTCACAGTGCCACATTCTATTCAGTCTACAAACCGGGTTTGGCCGTGCAGTTCTGATAAGTAGAAAACAAGTTAGGTTTACACACGTGTCACTCTATAACTCACTTGAACATCTATGACACTACCATATATTGAAAAACGATCATGTTTCGTGTTGCCCAAGCGTGACTCTCCAGGCGTAAATTTGATCATTGCCTTGAATGCAGCCAACTATATTAATAAAAATTTAATTTTTTTAGACTCAAAGTTTGCCGCTTCCGGTTATAAGGATTTAGGAGGGAGCTACATTAAACGGTCCAATATTATGGGAAATGTTTCCGTTGCTATTTTATACTGACAGAGCGATCTTTCCAAATTTATACAGGTAGCAGGAGACAGGTGGTTTTAAGCGTTGTGACTTTTTAGCAACAAAGTTTGTCTAGAAACTACGGTGAAGATCTCTCCCCGCCATTCTTTTGGACGAAGTGTAACGAATTTACAAACTTACCGAGTTTGATTTGATGACGGCTGGAGTAAAGGCAACTGAGCGAGACAAAAAAAAAAACAAATTTTCATGGCTTTAAATTTAGCTACTGTTTCCTCTTCTCAAAAGCTTATGCTTGCAACCTCTGCCAAGGTCCAATATTCACTAACTATTTTCGTAGCTTTTTTTGGAAAGGCCACTTTGTCACATGTCAACTTTTGTGACGTGAAAATGAGCAGTCTGTTTACTTTAAAAACATGGTTCTGTCTCTCCCTCGTGTTGTTTTATTTATTGTATAGCTGACTTGTCATTCTGATATGGGATTCAATCCAAATAAAGATTGTTGGCAATGTTTGCGTGGTTTGACATTGTTTTCTCCTGTTACAAAACTATTAGAACTGATAAAATCAACAAAACGACACGAAACTCCAAACACAAGTTCTTTTGAAAAATGTTTCTTTACGAATTTATTAAGTATAAACTAAACTTAGCTTTAATGTTTCAGGTATTTCTGAAGAGGACAACCAAGTGACCCAAATGACCCCCTCCCTCACAGAAAAAAGAACAACAAAATATTAGGATAAATTCAGTCTTTTGATAAACATTGGTCGTACGGTTCATTTAATATCTAGTTACAGAACTATAGTTTCAGCCTTACCAGTAAAAAGTTTTTAGCGAAAATCTCCGAAAGATCGCAGAGAGGATAAAACATGCATGGGTCTGTTTCTTTATCGCGTCACTTTCATAGCTGACTGGTCATTCTAATATTGATCAATCTCGTCGACATGTGATGTAAAGGTCAAATTGAGCGAATACGTTTGAGCTCATCAACTTAAATTAAAGTCGTTAAAGATAACTAGCAAGTGTTATCATGTTGACCTTGGCTATATTTTGTGCAGGCTATCCTACGAATGCTAGAAAATTAATCACCACTGTCTTTAAAACCTGCAAAACTTTTTCTTTGTTTCCTTTTTTAATCGTAGCTTCAGGTGTACTTCACGTTAAACATAAGAATAACGTATTTTTCAGTGTAAGTCATCTATGTCTTGACTGAACACACGTTGCAAATTCTTCTCTTGAGTTTAGTTGTGGAATATACAGTAACTTCCAAGTGTTAACGCTACTGATGGAAATGGCGCTCTCTAACTAGCTGGACAGTGACTCGTTTTACTTACCAATATCAACAAAAAAAGAGGGTTTCAGCGGGTTTTCCTTTCTTCCTCTGCTTTAGACCAGATTTGAACTCCTCTAGAAACTCCGTCGGAGCAGACGTAACAATTTTTGCTGCAAACTCACCCGCGAGAGACGTTTTGTGGTTTATTTATCGCCTACGCGAGCACCCTTATATCCCAGGGTGGGTTTGTTCACAGTCAAAAGACAGGAAATTTAAAAAAAATTCAAGTTGACCGCACACGCGGAACAACGATCATGGGTTACATATCCTCACGCGTCCCCAAGCTCTCAGAATTTAGCCGCATTAATTTCCTGAAGAGTTTTAATATAGAATGTAGGCGGAAATAAAAACCATTTTAACAAAGGGAGTTCTGTGTAGTCCTCGACAGCTTTCAAAGCAAAATTTTTGGTTTTATTTTCAAACTTTGTCAATAGCTGAGTAATTGTTATCACACATACGTTTTAAAGGCCATACACAAATTGCGCAACTGTTTATTCAAGTCACGATCACGATATATTTTGTTATCAAACACTGGTTCGTTCAGTGACCCGTATCTGGCACAACGGACAATATTTGCATCACAAAATGACCCACCTGTATTTGCCGGCGGGGATGCTAACATAAAACTCCGGAACCGCGAGAGAAATAATCATAATTTTGAAGAGAGTGTGCAGATAATTAATTAACTATTCGACGTTAAAAAGATTCACCGAGTGACTGAGGAATCTTGTTTTTCGCTTTGCAAACAAACAGAAAAAAAAACGACATCTCACAGAATCAACAGCACCCACGCGTAAATACAACTCAGTAGCTTTGATTTGTAGGATGACTCTTCAGAAAGAGCAGATAGAAAAGTTAAAGCAAATTCACAATACTGTATTGAAGGCCTTGAAGCGCAGAAATATTTAACGGTTAAGGATTTAAATAGGGTAAAAGCCTAGGCTATGATTCTCCCCCGCATTATCCTCGCCAAGGGATTAATCTTGGGAGAGGAAGCAACTGTTTTGTCAAGGTGAGATGAAGTCAAAAGTTAAAGATATTTGTATATCTTTGAAGTGGTTGTTTGTTGACGCTACTTCTTCCTATGCACGTAGCAGGTCGCGAAAGATCTAGATATGCTTGGACCATGGATACAGATGTCGAAAACCGATAGAAAACAGCTGGGTTAGCGCTAAATAATATTCAGTTGGCATTCTATTAAGCATAAACCTTTTTCACTCGGCGGCCATGTTTGAGTATTTTTGCACGGCAAGCCTCGCACTGAAAACGCGTCTGGGTGAGGCTCGCCGTGCGAAAACAAGCTTTTTATTCCTCTGAAACTCAAAATGCCCCCGTGTGACAAAGGTCTATTCCTTCTTGTACCGTCACAAGTATAGACAATAGCCGTTTGTCTTTTGTTTCTTTTGTCTACAGGCTACGAGATTAAACTAGTTGATCGCACGTTTTTAAAATATTTTACTCCACACAAGTCCATTTATATCTCAGGAAATTATCCTGCCATATGACCATCAAATCTTTGTATCGCTGTAGGTTGAAAAATGAGAGAAACCTATACTCATCAAGAAGAAAATTTTGCTTTGAACCTTACTCACTTTTTTCACAGTTATGCATAGCATACAAAATAGCACTCCAATGGGGTAGTCTCAGACTGGACTAAAGCCAAATATATAGTATTGCTTATTACTTGCAACAAAAAGATTTTACTACGCCCCCGTTTTCCGAAATTGGAGCTTAAGGCAACTGGACAGCGGCACTGAAGTTATAAATAATTATCACAAAAAAAAAGGTTAGTCCTCGATTACATTCTTGAAGTGTTTAAATAAGAAATGTTTGACAGTTTTTATTTATATTTTTTTTAATAAATAGGAGGTCACTATTTTTTTAGTGTTCATTATTAAGATCGTCGCTGCTCTTGACGCATTACTGACACATGCCAGACTTTGGCCACCTTACACTTTCCTGTGTTAACAAACTCCGCAAATTTTCTGAACTAAACCGTGACGGCCTGGAACTTTCTCGATTGTTTTCGAAATAACCAGCTAAAATCTCTGAAAATCTTAAAGGTGTTTTCGCACTGAAGACATTTTCGTAGGAATGTAAGTTACGATATGCATTTTTAAGCACAACACCTTGCGTTCTGTCATTCTAGTTGTACAAATCATTACTTGTTATTCAAAAAGAACAGTTTCAATAATCCAAATAACGCCTCGCTGTTTTATATGGCCATGCATTACTGACAAACAACCCTCTAATTTCTTTCATTATGCCAACCTCAAAATTTCATAACTGACAAACAGTATTCCTTGACCTTACACGGACCTTCTGCTGTTATTATGCAAAGACGACAGACATTTTGAACGCTTTCTCCCTTGTGGATGTTAATTACAATGACCGTTCATACCTAATGTTAGCTAAAGCTTGTACTAAATATTATACTCACAATTTTCTGTGTTGGAAATGGCCCCGCGCAAGTTGTATGGACGCAAGAACAGAACGCGAAGTTCAAAATATAAAATTTCACCAGTGATTCTTGTGTGATAATAGCCTATTAGCTAATAGCTAGTTTAGTCCGCCTAACAATGTCCAAATTCGACAGTTAAATCGGTCTCTTAGCTCCACTATCCTGTAATAATGTTTAGAGAAAAAACAAGTTGAAGTGTGGCAGTCGCCGCAGAACAAACAGGCAAAGATATTCAACTAACTTTTTTAATGCAAATAATTTGCTCAAAGAAAAATTCGTTTTTACCCTTCGAAGTGCAAAACGTGGCAAAATCTAGTTCCGTAAGAATGTCTTAACAAACTTGAATAATTTGGATCTTTCTTAGCTGGTAAAAACTGGGTTATTGACTTACTTTATTGCCTGGTTGAAAATCAACACCTTAATTCCGAGTTAAAAATGCAAGTTATCGCTAACAAGGTTCCGAAACAAAATATTCTAGAATTGCAGCAACTGACAACCTGACTTTTCTTTTGACCTTGTCAACCCCAAGCTACGTTCTACATGTAAATTCCCCTTATTACATCATATGCATTTCTCTTTAAGATAGTTTGGAGAATGTAGAAGAATATCAAAACAATAAAGTTGGTATGGTAGGTCAGTTATTCTCGTCTCCAGGCGTCCGCTTCCAAAACGCGCTAAAATTACATTGAAATTGAAAAATGACATTCGCTGATCCAAAATTACATGTATTCTTCAAAGGATGTTTTAAAAAAAGTCTTTATTGTTACTATTATTAGTCCATAATATCTCTTTCACCGACAAACTGATGTATATCTGCTACAAAATAACGTATAATGTCACGCCGATCTCAGCAAGCTCCATACCGTTAAGTTTTCAAAGAATATCCCCATACTTCAAAAAACTAGCTTAAATATCAGTTAATAGCAGATCTTTTTTGGATCATAAAAGTCTTGATTACGTAAATGATCAGCTTCCTTAGACTCAACGTTTCTAAAATTCAGTTAGTTCAGGCTCTCAGGGCTCTCACTTGTCACTTTAGCATTACGCTTCGTAGAGATCCGTAGAATGCCAATGACCGTTTTGTGCTCAGCAGTAGCGGATAAATCTTATACCATGTAGGATAGGTCTGAGGGATACCTTAATACGGTTTTTAAAAATCGTATTATTTTCTGTTTGCGTTAGTTTTCGCGAAGCTAATATCTTTAAATCACCCCAAATTATTTGGCTGGTCAACCGAAAATTTAAAGGGTAGGTTTTTTATCTGTTTGTACTGCGGTTTTGGTTTGGTTCGGTTTGGTTTTTTACTGATATGTTAAATACATCTTTTAAGAAATTTTAAGCTTACTCAACAAAAAGAGTTCCCTTTGCATTTTTTTTTAGTGTATTAGGAAGAAATGGCTTTGGAGTCATCAACCTTTTCTAACTTGAGAATAATTGCGAGATCTTTGTGTCAACCTAAATTTTTCCCCAAGTTACGTTAATCCAAGTCGCGTTAATTCAAATACGTAATCAGTGCAAAAGTTAATTTCTAAAACTAAATTAATTTGTTAAAGAGAAAGTTCAGGATTGATGTTGTACTCTGGTTAGACCTCGAATGACGCCTTTGTTAGCTTTGGAAGAGCACGTTCTCAAAACAAATATTCCCTGAATATTAGGTTCCGACGACTTACACGCGAGTAATCTGGACAACTATCAGACCGATAGTCCCCAGACAGAAAAAGCCTATTGTTTTTCAGAAAAAAAGCCACTGACCCTGGCAGGTGGGATTTACGGCAGATCAATTTGAAGACGAAAGATTGACATGAAAAAGACGGCTCGTTTCTGTGGTCGAGTATCTGTTCGGAGAGACATGAACCGCCTCTAAGGATTGCATCGAAAGGACTGCTAGACAGAGCAACCACAGTAGACTACCGAGAGTTAAATTAGAGTCAACAAAAAAGGCATTTTTCTATTTTTAATCAAAATCTGTAGTTTTGTAGATTTTTAATAGTTATATATTTCTATCATTTTGATGTGTGTGATCTTTTTAGTATTTCTAGAATTTTTTAACGTTGTAATTAGGCGTGAGGGCTCCCGTTGATAACAGTAAATTTGTTTTTAAAATTACTGAGGGAATTACCCTGTTTTAAATAAAAGTATCTTCTTCTTCTTTTTTCTCAGAAATTCGGCTAAAATTGGGAAGAAAAACTAGCGTTTTCTTTAGCGAAAGGTCACCTCAAACTTTTGCAACGCTTAAAAGCTTTAAGAGGGGCAAATACGTCGTTAAAAGTAGGAAAAAAGCCAGCTAGCATTTTCGGAAAGCCAACAGCGGCTCGTAAATTCGGGAAATAAGATTCCGCCTGGATTCCGTTCCCTAAAATTTTTGGCAACTTTTGCCTTTTAAAAGGCCATAAAAAACTGATGATGCATGGAATGCAAGAAATGACATTTAATATTCTCGTTGGGTGCCTCTGATGAGTGAGTGTACACTAAAATGCAATGTAAGAAATCTGTTTACTATTCAACTGGGTATTTTATAGGCAGATGTACTAGTCTCCGCGGACGAACAATATTCTGTCACGTGGCCATTTTGAACCAATCAGACTGGCGTAAGATTTAGTGGCGAACCGTAATCTGTGGCACTTCAAAGGTAATCGACTCACACTGTTAAAAAAGTAGCGATATAATGTGATAAAACTTTTCATTTCAATGGAATATTACTCAAGCTTTACTCTCAGTAAACAATTATAGATCATTCCCTCCGATTCCTATGCTGCGCCTTCATCAGCTATAACGCGTGGAAATCTCGAATTCATAATTAATTTGACTTTAATTCGGCGTTTGTTTGAAAGGCCGCATTTCGGTCATTTTTATAAGGAAATAAAACACATTGGAAACACTTGCCTTGGGTTTCTGTTACACACTGACAACAGTTTTTGTTTCTCCCAAACTTGTATGAGCACGTCTCATTGTTTATAATTTTATACTTATTTTTCTCAACACGCATTTAATAAAACTGACGAAAAGGACACGAAACCAATTTGTTGCAAATAGACATTAAGGTGGTGTCGAGGAGGCTCAAAGGAAACCATAGGGATTATGACATGTGATGAGTTATTAATCCGTCTCGATTTAAGAGTAAACATAAATTATGAACAAATTTCATGATCAATTCGACGGCCACATAAAACAAAAAAGAAACAAAGAAAAGATACCAGATTCATATTACTTGAAGCTGCTACGTACAGATAAAAAAATTAGCTTTTTCTCAAAGATGGAACAGAATTAACAGCTTCAATCCTGACACTAAAGTGAAGTGACCCATACGTGCTGCCAATTACATGTACTGTTTTTTGTTCCTTAGTAGAACACAAAAGTTCACCGTAAATGTAAAAGATAATATCTTCAACTGTAGCGGCCAAACTGTCGATTAATTCTACCTTCGTGGAGCTATTTTCATCAGAAAAACAGAGAAGACAAAAAGAATTCAAGAAAGCATTACAGCGCACCTTTGAAAACCGAAACAAAAAGACTTTTTTCTGATACAAGGTCTTTACAGAAACATGACCAGCGTGTGAATTTCTTTATCGTGAAAACGCTGAATCTCCGTTTACACGCAGCGAGCAATTCATTTTTCTCTCGTGGCTGCGTGGTTAGTCGAGGAAGCCGATTTTACATATTCACCTCGAACTCGTTGTCTTAGATTTCTAAAAAGAAAATTGACTATCTTCCACTTAAGGAAGGCAACGAAAAAATGAATCGGAGTCAGTGTGGTTTACCACAAAACTTGCCTGCACTAACCTCTGTGGCAAGCTGATGAATAAGCACTTTGACTCAACGCGTTCAATCTTAACTTGTAAATCAAAATTTAACGAGCTGTAAAATAAAGTTCTATTCATGATACAACATCACCTTACTTTAGCAGGTTTCTCTCCCTTCTTGAAGGCAAGCAGTTGGTGTGGAGTTTATAATCAAAGCCTGACGTTTCGTTGTGGTGTCCCTAACAAATGACTTTTTTATTGAGGTTGTCGTGATTCATAAGAAGCTGGAGATACAGATCATTTGTGCACGTCATCTCGTGAGTATTTATGTTAAATGACAAGTAATCTCTAACCAATAAAGCCGCGACTCCTGAGTAAACATTATTCGATTATGTCCTCATTTCCCCTCGCTGTTGAATACACAACATACCGCGTTTGTTTGCCGAAGGTAATACTGGGTTTAAAAGTGACAATTAAATACTTTAATTAAAGTAAAATTTTCGTGACATAACTTATTTGCAATTCGTCGCGATATAAAGAAAAACACCGCACGGTGTTTTTCAACGCCAAAAAAAACAAAAAAACCAACAGTTACTTCAACAAATTATCAAAATCATGAAAATTATGTGTTCTAAAATATACCGTCGGTATCAAAATCGCTGACGACTTTTAAAAACGCGTACATCCGGGGCCACACTCGGTGAGAATGGTTTCCCCGGATTAATCAAAACGCCACTACAGTAGATGGACGCCCCAAGGAAAGTGAAGAAGAATTAAGCAGACCTTATATGACCTGGCGAAAGGCATTGGAGAGAGAACTAAAGGAGTGAAGTCGAAGTTTCTCTTAGAAACACGAAAGAGACAAAGTGGAGCCCGAGGACGGAGGAGGATCCTTTGTGCTACTGGGAGCCTGGGTCCTGATGATAGTCAGTTAAAATAGTGGAAGTGATTTCGTAGGTATTAGAGATATTTAGAATCGCGTTTACGGCAAACGTGAGATTCACGTTTATGTTTTCTTGAAAAAATTAGTACACTGATGAGAATAGTGCCAAATAATTCTGACCTTTGATGCTAACGCAAATTAAAACTACTCAATTTTACTGAGAAACTGAAAACAGCGAGCGGCAAATGTAGGGTAAACATTTCTGCCATTTGTGGTGAACGTAATTCTTAATCTCTCTATTTTAATGTATGCTTTCATTTGCGTGAACTGACTCAAAATAAAATTTCAAAAAATAATAATGACAAAGTAGTAATGGTTTCGAAAACTCAAACCATATGTTTTTGTTCAATTGAATTATATTAAATTTGCAAAACTTTCCGCCATACATAATCAAACGAGATTTTGTAGACAATGAATGCTTTTCTCTGTGAATCAAAGTACTGTCAAAACGCAAGAAATCGTTCATTTTATCTTACAAAACGGACAAGTCTAGTATTACAATTTTTCTTTATTCGTTGAATTGAAAAACGTAGGACAACTTGTAACTGTTATAACTTATCCTATTGTGCTTTTCTGTTTACCTTTCAAGACGATTATTATTTACTTTGGTTTTTCATCAGTTTAGAGCTATTTTCTAAGAGCTGGATCGATAGCTTGCTGTAACCAGTCCTGTGGGCTCAGCTAGATGGGCATGCGCGAGCTGGCGAGACCCAAACCAAATGTGGTCTGACACACGCCACATTCCCACTTCTAACACCTGCAAGCTTTGCCGGCTTCTTGTTCGGTTAGACAACGAATCAAACTCAGACAAGCGAGATAGTATTTGTTCACATTGTTATGACAAGATGATCTCTTAACCATCCCAAAATGAACTAGCTCGACAAACCTGGTATTACAATTGCATTCTTTACATTTCTTCCATAGTTCCCCAATAAGTCAATCTTTTCTCTCGCAAATTCAATTATGGCACAATATTCGGTGGTTTCTCCTATATTAGACTATCTTACTGCCCTTTAAGATTGAGCAGTATGATCAACGCCTCTTTTCCTCCAGGCATTGCTGAAAGAGAAGGCCAAAATAAAAACAACATTCGAACGCGCGTGAATGTCGTTACAGAGCGCGAGAACTTAACTTTCCAGCTCGCGTGTCAATGAAGCTCTCGCGCACATTCGCGTGGCTCTCGCTAAGAGAAAAAAAGGAACAACTCGGTATCTATTCTGATTCTAAAATAAGATTTTGACACAATCCGTTCATTTCTCAAACGGAGGGGATGAAACGAAAACTGATTTAGTTCTGCGCTCATTCATTTCGATCTTCCTAATTGAATGATCCCGACTGTTCTTGTGAGAAAGAGTCAGCTTGGCTTGGCATTTCATCTTTGTGTCAACACACGTGATAATCGATCACCAAGCCCACACAGAGATGACGTAAAACTTGTCAAATTTTAACAATATTTTTTTTCACTGCGTAATCTCCCGTGATATTAGACCCCCTCGTAATTAAACTTTTAATCTCGGCTTAGACAGAAAGGTCATTGAAGAGAACATCAAAATTAACTGAAAAATTCAGAATAAATTATTTATCTAATAATTTAAAACCGTTAAGGTGTTGGATGATATACAAATCTTCCAATTAATACACAAGAATAGGCTGTCGCTAACAAATGTATGAGTACAAAACTTTTGAAACTTAGGTACAAAGCTATGTGCTCACTTCTATCCAAAATCTAACATTCACACTGACGCATTTGTCTTACTTTATAGTCATCTTTACACTGGTATCAATGTTTTTATCTGTCTGATCCGAAACTGCTGCAGAAGTTGAAAAAGAAAAAAAATACTGCGAAGCGGACTTTTTTTCCTATTTCTGTTTTAGCTAAGCACCATGACTTGAACTTCCCGCGTGAATTACTGAATTGATTTTCCTGACTAAAAAAGTAGTATGCTTTAGTATTACTAAGCAACCTCCAAAAGCGCTAAGAAAATAAGCTATAAAAACTTGTGAGAAAAAAAAGATATGCTAAAATCCCCTAAATTACACTACATGGTTCGTTCTATCGAGTTCCAGAAAATTTCTAAAAATACGAGCCTTAAAGTTAGACAAGGTTTTCAGTTCCCTTTTCTCTCTTGGAAAACTGCTGCATCAGATTCAAATGAGGACTGCCCCATTTTCACCTTAGTAGATATATAACATCTGGAAGTGTGAATTCTTTGAAATCTCTATCAGTATCTCTGATCAGGTAGGACTATGTTTCAATCTTTAAACACTATTCGACTATACAATTTTTTGTTTTGTTTTGTTTATCGTGCTGTTATAGACTGAAATTTACAAGGTTTCTCTAGGGAGTAAAATCTTAAAGTGAGACCATTCAAATAAAAACCGGGCTATTGAGTTGTAATTTCCATCAGTATGGTTTATTATCATTGTACACGAGACTCAGTGAGTGGTACGACGGGAAACTGTCCGAACTATTTTCGAAATCTAAAACAGTAACTTTTGCAACTAAGAACGTTATCTTATAGAGTGTTTTCACTCACGTGACTACCGGCCATATTGATTAACTGAAACAAAAGAAAGTATTTGCATTGTTCAATTCCCAGAGGTTTAGTTTGGGACACCAACATGGCCGCCATTTATTTGTTTTGGGACACCAACATGGCCGCCGTGACGTCATGTGAAAACACTCCATACTATTGTGCAAATTTCAGTAACTAAAGTTCCGTCAACCAGAGAAGAGAAAAAAAAAATCACGAAAAAATTTGCGTCGACTGATAGATAACGACAGTCAGTATTAGTCTTTCTTAGGCTTGGAGCAAACGTCGAATTTTAGTTGAATTTAATTCGTCGAACCTATTAATTTTGAAATAGGCGCATGAATGGTGCGACGTTTGCCGCAATTATGTTCGACTGAAATTAATTGGTTCGACTCCAGCATAAGTTCGACTTGCAAAGTCGGATAATGCGACAGTGGTTCGGTGTTACAGCAAACGCCGTTCTAAACACGTGCTGAACTCAATTCATAAATCATGTAAATTACAAAATAATTGATTCAAATGTGATTCAAACGTCACAAAAATACCGACTCCCCCATCTGCCAAACACTATTTCTCCTCCTGACGAGCATGCGCTGTACAAAGACAATTTCGCGACCAGGAATGGCGAGCTATCGAAAGTTTTTGCTGACATCGCACAGCGTGATGAAAATGTGTTTTTCGTGTTTCATGAACACTAAATATAAATGATTGAAATGCGAATTGCCTATTTGCAATAAATTCTCAGTGTTTGAGTCTTCTCTTTATATTTTTCGCAATTAAGAGCAATTCTCCAGGAAAGTGAAGCAAAGTTGGAAATGAAAAATTTTAACCCCTCTTCAATTTTTGTGTGTAGGTAGGTTACCTTGGGGGATAGACAAAAACAACCATATTTGGATCGGCAGATTTATCGTTGCCATGGTAACCGCACTATATGCCGTCGGCCTTGGGACCATGTTTTGAGCAAAAGTTCCACTCTCAAAAAGTAAAAGTAAACGAGTCTGGTTCTCGGGTGCATGTAAACTAATTCAAATGAAATTCATACAGATGGTAGAACCACTCTCCCAGTTTATAAAATTTGCCGTTACAATAATTTGGGTGTTATAAACAAGAAGAAAATGCTCGTCCTACTATGTTCCCTCTCAGCCATTTAGACAAGCAGGAAAAACAAGCACAACAATATTCGTTATTTCTCCGAAAGTACTCTTTCCACGTAAACCAAATTAGCAGCAGAGATTACATAGATATTGATGTTTTTAAATATCATAAAATCAATTTGGGGAAAACTATACTCTGGCCATGGGTGCTGAAGACACCTGGGACAAATTGCAAAAAATTGCAAAATTGGTAATTTTGAGAGATCTAGTATTTAGCTCAAACAGGCTTTAGAGAGAGAAAATCAGCTTCAAAAGCATCCTTTATCATCTTGTCTGCTACTTACATTTAGTAAATAAGGTTTTGGCCAACAAATTTGATGAAATATAAATTGATGCAAAACCTACCTTGAGGGTTTTGGGAATCTCTTCAGGATGCTTTCGTCGCGTGGTTCTCTCCTGTATCTCTCCTTCGCACGTTCCGTCTTTTTGACCAAATCTAGCGCAGACTAACAGTTACCCCCATCGAATATCCAGTTTGCTGTGTTTCAGACCAGGGATGATGATACAAGTAGCCCGCATACACCTGACAAAAAATAGTTGACAAAGTACAAAACATGGTCGTAATGCTTGCGATTTCTGCCGTCGAGCACCTAAATATTCAGCCAGGAAGTAACGTAAATGTGTCGAGATCGATGTACAAAGCAAATGCATGCCTTTGAACAATCCAAAGTAACGTCTTTGGCTAAAATCGAGTCAGATATTGCGATAGTCGACAAGCCAAGAATGGTAAATAAACTGAACGCATAGGCCGGAAGTCCGAGAAGCACGACTGCTGACCGGATGTAACACAATGTAATGGGATGTAACACCGGATGTATGTGTAATGATATCCTCTTGTAATGGGGTTGTTTCACACTGGCTATGGTGAA